>NC_046657.1:176273540-176349533 GCF_010883055.1 Belonocnema kinseyi | reverse complement strand
CAGAGATTCAAATATTTCATTAAATTCCTTTATTATTGAACGTTTTTATTGGTGGAATATTTCTGGTTTCAGGGCCAAACAGAATTTATTTCAATCAGTTAATAATTAATCCGACCATTTACGTTTTTTCTTGCGCAATATCTGATACATTTACGTGTTCAGATGCAGAATTTATTTATAATAAATTAAAGAATAAGTTTAAAAAATACAACAAAAACAAAAAAAAAACAACAAAAAAGCTTAGAAATAAGATACATTATAAGACTAATAACTTTTATTTTTTCGGCAATTAACATAAGAACAAATGCTTTCCTGTAATAAATAAGTGACGACATTTTTTTATCAAATCGTATTTTTTCTTATGTCATCAGCCGTAGTTATTTCTACCGTCTTGGAGAAAAAACTTACTCTCTAAAGTTTGACGTAAGGGTCATTTTTGCGTTGCAACGCATACGTAAAGAAACCTTACGTCAAAATGAAGATAGTGGGTTTCTTTATGCAAACGGCAGATTTGGCTTGACCCATTTTTCCCTCTCGACGGATCATTCAACTTGGCGCACGGGGTATTTCCTAAATTAAATTTCTTATGTAAAAATAAAAAATCAAGTTGTCTACTAAACTATAATATTTTTTACTCGATTATTTAAAAAAAAGTTTTAAAAGTGTAAAATTGAAAATTTAAAGCATTCAACAAATTTCTGGATTTAAGAATCAAATCGTAAACAATTAAAAAGTGTAACATTCTATTTTAAATTGGTTTTGAATTTAAGGGTTCAATATCGTTACATTGACAACTGTAAGCCTTCTAACTGAATTAGGCTTAAATTAATGGCCTCAAAAATTAGATAATCCCCAAATACAAATATTTAGAATTCTGCATTTCAATTCAAAACGTTCTAAATTAAATAATTTGAATTGATCAGGTTATACTTGAGGCACATTAAAAATTCAACTTATATTACGGCTTGAGTTTTTAATTCATTAATTCCATGAAAAAGTTTTTCAAATCATACAATTCGTGAAATTTGTGTTTATCATAATTACACAATTTGAATGTTTAAAATCGCAAATATATTAAAACCGTACAATTTTATATTCCTCTAATTATAAAAAGTTTTCGATTTCGAAGGCTTTACATTTGTTCCAATTTTTCACGAGGTTTGAAATTGAATAATTTGCCCATTTTAACTTCAAATTATTTATATCCTAAATTATAAATAAAATTAAATATGATATAATATATGAAATATTTAAATTCGACTGTATGATTTTTTAACCCACACATTTGCCAAAAAGTAGCTCTTGAAAAAATTTTGATTGCAAACGAAATTTTACTCAGTTTATTAATAAGCGTGCGCTAAGATTATAATCATATGATTTTTTAAGATAAATATAAACACTATATTTGAATTATATTGTCATAGTCATTAATATTAGTAATAACTTCGCACAATCTTGAATTTAATTTCGGTTTCCATTTGTCGCGTCTACAATTTATGATCCACATTGACAGTTTTTCTCTTCGTCCTAGTAGAAAACGGTAAAGTCTAAATCCATCCTCGCTTCTATTTTTACAAAACGGAGCATTGCAGCAGACCATTTTTCTTATATTCTAAACTTAATTTTAATTAAACGATACGACATGCTGATCGCACTGTTTCCCGCGAACTGTCCAGGAACCAGAATGATAATATAGTATCCAACTGAAAGTATGTGATAAAAGGCATGATGTAATCATCGACATATAGAAATGGACCGGTAATGCCTATCTCTTTCTAGATAAAGCTGATTGGTCGAGAATATTTTCGTTGGGTGAAGTTTGGCGCAGCACAGGACCGTGCTTTGTGTCGCGAGTGCCCCAATAATGTGACGTTTATCGCACTTTTCAGAATTGATTTATTTAGAATTTATTTAACTATAATTTATGTAAATAAATATAAGAAATGGTGTCAGCCTGTGTAGTTTGTGGGCGCGTCAAGGCGTTTATACAGTGATATGTTTTCATACGTAAGTAAAGTCATTGAATATCGTAAAATACAAAATGTTACAACAAAAACAAAACCTCAAAATATGAAGTTTTGTACCTATGCAATACAAATGATTATTTTTTATGTTATAGAAATATTGTTCAAACTTTTGACAGTTTTTACATTATTTTTGAACTCACGAAACAATTATTATTGTAGCATTTTCAATCCAATTTCAAGAAGAATTCAAGGTTACCAAGTTTAAAAAATAATCTATCTGAAACAGGTTATTTTACATAAATGTTCTTTAAAATTGAATTTATTATAACTACAAATTTTTAATGTATTGTTTATCTTTTTTTAAATTAACCGCACAGAATATTTAGGCAATACCCGGGGCCACAAAATCACTTGACAGAGTCCTGAAATAGATAAAGGCAGGTTTACGTCTGATATGTTTTTTCTCTCTCTAGAGCCCATTTCAGTTCTCCCCAAAGCGTTACCGGTCCATTTCTATATGTCGATGGATGTAATAGAGAAAGGTGTGCTACCGCGCACGACCAATGATAAAACTTCCGAAAATCCGCCATATTGAGGAAGGAAGATGAATGAGAAATTTTAAATTCCTATTGACGCTTTAATGTGTTTAGTAAGAACTAGTGCATACATCAGAGTAAGTGAATTGAATAGATTAAGAAAAGAATTTAACCCAGTTATTCGCATTGCTGCACGCACCGCAGTCCATAGGAAGCATATTTCTTAAATATTAATACGTTCATAAAATATATTGATAACTTTTTTTTGTTATATATTTATTTTGTTGAAATAAATATGTTTAAAAAAATATATTTAGTCTTATTTTCATTCACGAAATTCCATTCTACTAAAAACAATTTCATTCGCATCGTCGGCATGGTTTTTGTACGATTGCAGTTCACATATTTTCCATTATTCCATTTGTATACATTCTATAGTTGATAAATTTTATAATACAGTTTATATTTAAAATTTAAAAAACGATTTATACATTTTTTTACTTGTTTTGAGCGAATAGAAAAATATTACTTTATTTTCCTTGCTTTGAATTTTGATTTCGCGCAAATTCATCTGATTAGTGATTCCTGAATATGGCGGCGTTTAGAAAGTGCTCAGAACCGTGCGAAAATTCGTCTTCCAAGAGAGCATACCTTTCTCTATCACATCATTGTAAAAGGGTCTTAGAGCCATGATCTAACAAATACATGGTCTAGCCACGCGCAAGTAAAAAAAATGAACCAATAAGGACCCACCCTTAATTTCTCCATCTTGGATAAGAAAGGCGGCAAACGTAAGGGATTTTAAATTGCAAAATGTTAGAACTAAAATTTCTTTTACTTTTCAGGTGTATAAATATTTGAATCCTTATAAAATGTGTTATAATAATGTTTAAGATCGTTAAAGGAAAATACGGATTAACTATAATTTTAGGTTATGTGTTTCATAACTTCTTTCTGCTGACAAAAAATAACGTATCTGTGTCAAATAAAATGAAATTGAAGTCAAGTGGGAAAGTTCTGACTAAAGAAAATTATATAATGCAGTGCAGGTTGCCCGCTGGACCGGGAAACCTGGAAAACCAGGAAATTACAGTGAATTTATTTTTTGACGCGAATGTTACAAAATTTGTATAATAAAAATGTTGCCCAACTTTGATTTCAACCGTTTTTTTTTTAATTTCCTAAATTGTGATTTTTATAGATTATTATACCATTTAGTTTAGAATGCTTGATTCGAAAATATGTCACTTTAGAAATTTTCCAGTAATAATTTTTTTATTTTTCAGCATATATTTTAATTGAAGAATTTAAAAATGCAGTTTTAGAGGTTGAAAAATATAAAAATTAGAAGTTTTTAAAATCGAAGATTTTTTTATAAAGAACTAGGTGGCCGTCTGACTGGGAAACCGAGAATTTTGCGAATTTTCAGAAGAAAAATCTGCCCAAGCTATATTTTATCAGTTTTAAAAATAATTAAAGTGCAGTTTTGAGGATTTAAACAATTAAAATTTTCAAGTATTTGAAGTTGCAAATTTTTGTTAAAAAAACAGTTTTATTTTATCAACTGTAAGTATTAAATAAATAAATTATTTTAAAAATGGATCTGTACTCATGATTTATCAATAATATATTTTTCATTCACGGTTTCAAGTATTCCTTTATTTCAGGTTATCCTTTATTTCGCTTCGCGAAATCCTTACCAATTCCAAAAGCAGTGGCACCACTACGGTCATACTTTGTCCTTACATTTAGTAAATCGAACCAATCATTGAAGAGTTGCAAAACTTTTCTAGTTTCTCCACAACCCTTGAAATCCTTGAAATTCTCATTACCAAATAGTAAGAATGTAGACAAAACGTCAGTGCCTTAGCATTTTTATAGGAAAAAACTTGCATGGCTAATTTAACTTTTTGCCGCGCATTTCCTTTACAATATAAATGCTCCAGGGTTAAGGAAAAGGCACATTTCAAATCGTTGCAATTGATCTGCAGCAATTTTTCCAAGTACCTCTTATCTATTTTTTGGCCATGTAATTCCAAAAAGGTATCAATCAGATGATTCCTTGCTAACTTCATTAAGTGGGGGACGTCTGCAAAAACATGCACTTTTGTGGTCGGATTCGAGGGATGTTGGAAGTATACATTCTGCTCCTCTTCTATGCCGATACCGAGGTCGGTCCACAATTGGATGTTGGAAGCATGCATGTCGGATACCATTCCCACAACTGGGTATCCACATTCCTCCAACTGCCGTATAATATCTAATAAGATATCTTTGGTCATTGCCGTGTCGAAATCAGCATAGACGACTTGTTTCCATTTCGAAAACAAGCCTCGAAATATGACTGTTTGACAAGCCCTGTGTAGCCCAAGAACTCGCTTCTTCTTTTTGCCAATGCAAAAAAGAGGCAACAAATGCACTTCGTCGAAGTTGGCAATAGCTATCTTGTCCCTTTTGGATAGTGTGGCACCTTTCTTTTTCATTATCTTTAAAACATTCTTTAAGACACTGGGTTCTACATCAAATGTAGCAACCCAGCGTCTTAATGACGAAAGTCCGGGCAGAGGAATTTTAACAACTTTCTTGAGATAATTATAGGTTTGCGTGCTAAGGGCTTTCAATGATGTTGCTCCTGCAATATCTTCTGAGCTCCCCTTGCTTGTTTGCCGGGATCTAAAAGCATGTGAATTTGGCCCGGTGTAAACATTGTTTTCTGTCTGCTGATTATATGACTTTTCAATGCGAGCCAAATTCAACGTAGCCTCAGCTTGATCTGCTCTCATTTTGTGGTTGTGGCAATTTCTTTTTCACGTAGCCTCACTTTCCTTCGTCTGAAGAAATTGAATGAGAGTCTGTTCACTTTCCTCTCTCGCTATTTCCTTCTCCTGTCGCAGGTCTCTATTTTCCCTCTTGAGCCTTTCATTTTCAACAGCATTCTCTTCAGCTTCTTCCACTATCTCAGTTTCCAGCTGTTCTATTTCGGATGCAATTTGTTCCTTTTTCTTTGCTAGATTTTTCAAACATTTTTGGCGATCTTCTTCGGAGGAGCATGGCGACATTAAGGCAGTGATTGCATTTAGTAATGCATTGCTTACGTCCGAAAAGCGATTCTCGCACTCAGCATTTCCTGACTGCTCTGATGAAAGATCTGCACTTCCTGATGAGCCATTTGCACCTGTGTATCGTGATGTGTCCTTTGCATCTGCATCTTCCAATGACCTGTTTGCACTTGCACTTCCTGCCAAGTCATTTTGAGCAACGTCTGTTGTAGGATCAGCATTTGTTCTAACGTTTCTGGTTGGGATGGCATCTTTTCGAAGCTTCATTTCTTTCCTCGGACTCGTTAGGAGTACGGTGTCGACGTAAGATTTCTCTCTGAAGTGTTCAGGCCTAAAGTGGACAGACAATATCCTTCCTGAAATATATTGATTTTAATTAGCTACATTTATTGCAACAGTATGTGATTAAATTCTTAAAAGGGGGAATGGGGGTATAACAATTTTTAACCAGTCACAAATTTTAAATTAAAAAAAAATAGCTAAAGTGAATAATTTTTAATTGAAATTATTAATCTTCAAGTGAAATAGTCCAATTTCCAAACAAAAAAATGACTTTTCAGCAACAATGATGGCGCTGTAAAAGAAAATGTACTTTTTCAATAGAGATTATGATTTTCTTTGAAAAAATATATATTTCGAACTCGAAATAATAATGTCACTTTTAATGAAGTATTTGAGTTTTTAATTTTTTTAATTGCAACAACGCTTGTGCTTTTCTAATAGAAATGAATTATTTCAAAATATATTATTTTTGAATTGAAAAAATCTATCTTTCATTCAAGCCATATAAACTTACCGTTCCTCGCGTTGATTTTTTTATTCTTGCACATTACGCCATAGTGCACGGTTATACTCATCCTTTGGAAATGTGAAGAATTGGATTGCTTGGTTCTTTTTACCTCCCACATTCGAACAACCCGCGACGGCACAAACGCTCACCATTGTTATCTACAAAATATGTGATGATTTTAAAACACAGTTGTCAGTAAATTTCCGTACTTAGAGCCCTGATTAAGTTGTTAGTGCCTTGCAATTAAGAAAGAAATATCGAAATGTTCAATATTATGAGAAAACCGGAAATTTATTATATAAAACCGGAAACGGGATTTTTCGATAAAATAAGAAGATTTTGAAGCGAAAATTAGTAATTGTGCACAGAAATGAGTAGGTTTGTACATCCGCTTTAACTTAAAGTAGTTGACTCCAAAAATTAGTTAATTTACAACAATTACTCATTTAAAGTAGTTAAATGCCAAGAATAAGTTAATTTACAAAAAATAGTTCATTGAAAGTAGGTGACTGCCGAAATTGGTTAATTTAAAAAATAGTTCATTTACGAAAAGAGAAATTTTTCACAAAAAGAGATTAAATTTAAAAACAAAAAAAAAAAAGAACAGAAATTTTTAAACAAGAAAGAAAAAACAGTTGTGAAAATTGTTCAATTTTCAAATTAGAAACGGAAATTTTAGATAAAACAGGAAGATTTTGAAGCAAAAATTAGTAATTGTCCACAGAAATGAGTAGGTTAATACAGCCGCTTTAACTTGAAGTAGTTGACTCCAAAAATTAGTTAATTTACAAAAATTATTAATTTTAAGTAGTTGACTACCAAAAATGAGTTAATTTACAAAAAATAGTTCATTCAAAGTAGTTGACTGCGGAAATTGGTTAATTAAAAAAAATAGTTCATTTACGAAAAGAGAGATTTTGCACAAAAAGAGATTTTTAATTTTAAATGAACAAACTAGCACTAGAAACTCAACCAAACGGGATTGATTTTTACCTATAACTGACAAATAATAGCCTAGCTCTTAATGGAATATATATTAAAAACGTAAAACAACTTCTTTTAGAGATTTTCTGATGATGGACACTGAATAAGAATAATCAAAATAAATAATCACCATAATAAAAATGACCAAATGCTGCAATCACGAAAAGTTCTTTTGCCAATAAAGCAAAATAATAGTCCAAAATACATTAAAAAGTAAAAAAATTTCATACAGTTATGTTGAAATTTGCACAGACATTCTTGACAGTTATCCTAGGATTTCATATCAATAATATGAAATGGAAAACTTTTTATACTTTACGAGCCTATTACATTAAATTTCACAATTTCTTTCTCAATTTCTTTTATTACTTCTTGTACTGAGGATTTTACCCACTTGAATTTTAAAAAGGGAGCATATGCAAATAAATATTTTGCATAGATATCTTTGTCCAACAGAATACACTACGACACTGCACTTTTCTAATTAAAAAAATTAAAACATACACTTACCTTTTCATTTGATGCCTTTAAAATTTGAAGAGCACTACAAACTTTGAAAAACAGTCAAACTCTTGTAGTTACGCACTGATTAAAAGCGAAAGACACTTCGAAAAAAAAAACACAACTTGTAAAAGATAACTATTTGTCTTGAATGTCTAAGCTACACTGACAAGTTTCCTCCACTCAGGCACGCAACCTGTAAAATTTGGCGAAATACAAAAGAATCAGTCACGGACCGCGCCGCGGTCAAGTTTTGTATTTACGACAGGTGCTTCGAGCGGAAAAATGTAAAGTTGTACCTGTCTTTCTTGAAGCAGCTACTCATAAATTCAAAAATTGGAAATCTCCAAGGATCTAGTTCTGAGGAAGTATTCTAAAGAAGAAGTAGAAGTAATAAATACTTCAAGCTCTAAGCTATTGTCATTCGGATACAGATCTTACCAACTTTTCTGCAAAATTTACGGACCCGCATAATTCTATTACAAACCTCTGTCACTTTTACATATATTTTTCTGAAAAAATTGTTCACCTGAGAATTATTCATTTACTGACAAACGGAGATATTTAAAATGAAATTCATTATCATTAATATCAAATTCTGGTCTGAATATAATTTATTTCCTTAACAATGTTCTAATATATCCATTGCAAGTACTTTTTGAATTCATTCTTTTAATATTCTAATAATATTTCTTCCTGCATACTGATTTTCCTATAACAGTTCGCCGTACAGTCTTACGCGTCAAACTCAAACTGCGCGGTCAAACTAACAAAATGGTGGAATTAAGTGGTTGCGTTACTTGAACGAAACAGGGCCCTCAAGTGGCTAGGGGTATGTTCCGATTTGAGCAGTTGAGAGTTATTTAAAGTGTCAAAGTTGGCAATGCCAATGTATAAGCATAGGCTGCCGGTGCGCAATGATGCCTATGCTTATACATGGCATTGCCAACTTTGAAACTTTAAAAAACTCTCATATACTCAAATCGGAACATACACTAAACCATGTATTTGTTAGATCATGCTTAGAGCCTTGAAATTTTAGTTCATAAAACAATGCATGTCGTTACACTGGCTGAACATGCCAAAGTTGGGATCACTGATCCTGTCCCCATCCCTGACCCAACCTGGAGTTTCTCATAACCTAGGTGGCGGTATTCTGACAGTTGAGAAATGGTCTAAAATAAGTGTACTGGTGAGATAAAGTTAATAGTTGTTTATGTTTTATTCTCTCGGCAATTTTGCGTTAAAAGTTAAATCTTATTAAAAGAAGTATCGCGACAGCAATTGAAGTTTATTTAAAACCAAATGGAAGGATTCGCATATTCTTGGTCTTATTATCAGGTTGTTTTATCTATTACTGTATAGTGTCTTCTGACGTTAATTTTCAGCGTTGTCTAGAGGCTCGTTGACTTTTTACTCCAAAATAATACCTAATACAATGGGTAAGTTGCCTACATTATTCAAAACCTTAAATGGGCTTATAATCATATTTATTTGGTAAACAAAAGTAATCCTTGAAATGTTTTCATGTTTTGAATATTTACCTCGTTTGATCTTTTATTTGGAAAATGGGAATAGGCGGCAAGGTTTGAATTCCCAGCTTTTCTTTTATTCATGTATTTATATGAAAAATTATTATTTAACAGAGCCCTGCTTTTTTAACTCTTAGTTATATGAAAATTGCATCGGACATTTTCGATAAAGTGAAGTACGAAGCACAAAATTATCTTTACAATAAACAATGTTTGTAAAATCTAAAAATAATGTGTTTTTCACTAGATTATATATTTTTAAATAACAAATTTCATTAAAGAAAATGCTGATTTCAAATTAAGAAAAATATTTACCCGTTAGTTTGACACCCTAAAAAATTCTGCTTCCATTTCAAGTTGTTCCGACTGAATAGAAATTTTTTAAACTCAAATTGTAATATGTAAATCTCATCATATTAGATGGACATGAATAGTATGTTGCATTACAAGGGATGAAACACAGCGATTGCATCCATAGGGTTGAAACATTTTGTCTTCGAGTTTCGGTACGTGTAGAGCGGGTTGAAACACTGTGTTTACATCCCTAGGGTTGAAACATTTTTTTTCAGCTCTAGAGTAGACACGTAGGTATGTAGAGTCTGCAAGTACCTCAACTTGAATTTTATATAGATTTGCTATGAAAAATAATATGGATTACTAGGAATGGAACTCAACGATCGCAACTCATGTGAAGGCAGCCCTCGCTTCGCTCGAGCAGCAAGAGCATAGAGTGTTGATTAAGTCCCTTAGTTACTGGTATTGTTACTTCGTGAAATTAGTAACTTGTTACATATCCATTCACTGATTCGAGTCAGTTGAAGTTCCTTTGTTCCATATACGGTAACATATTTAAAAAAATTGTAATGTAAATTATGGAGAGATATTGGAATCCAAGAGTTTTTTACGTCCAGGAATGACGAATAAAAAAATTAAGAGGATTGGGAAAAGTAATGATATTTTTCTAATTCTCAACGACAGGTCCAGACTTTTATTCAATAAAAAATGGTTTGCTTGCAATGTTTCAGTAACGTACCATTATCCTCATCATGTACACTATCTAGATCATAAGAATCGTTAAAAACTACATCTTATGAAATAGCTATTGAGCCTATTAGGAGAAGTTTCATTACCAAACGATAAGAAAAATCTTCTCTATCGAGTTACAAAGAAATGTCTTAGTCAAAGGTCATGTTTAAAATGTTCATTGTTAGATAATATGTGCTGTAAAGAAGCTAAATATTTGAATTATAGTAATCCGTTATTATATAAGGTAGATGCACTGGTAATCGTCACTGAATTAGTTATCGTCAGATGGCCCAGTATTTTTCGTATAACAAGACTCGCTCTTGCCGCGTGTGATAAACAATGTGATTTTAGGTAATTTGAAATATACTTTTATGAAATTAGTATTTTTTCTCGTGTTAATACTTTTTACGTGCCTGACGATAACTAACGTATTTACATAATTTGAATTTTAATCGTGAATAAAAATGTACTCCAATCAAATGTCATGTTAAGTGATCAAAATTGAGTTTTTCTAAATCTGCTTTAATAGGTTAAGCCCTTTATGAAAATAAGAATGGTGTTTTACATACAATTATAAGCATTTTTAATTTCCAGTTTGGTTTAAGGTGACGATTACTAGTGCATTTACCTTATATTATTTTGATTGATAATATTTTAAAAAATGGGAAAAAAAACAATTGCTTACCATTATTTTTGATGTTAGAATTTTTGGGCAATCATTTTAAATGTATCTATTTCAGCAATTGTTCTATATTTAACCTTTTATTTGGCACATGATTCCAGCCAGACCTTTTGCGGTTTAAATTATTTTTTTAGTATACTTCTGATTGAGCTAGTGACTTGAAACTCCCTGACTTTTCCTAAAATTTTATTAGCTATCATTTTAAAAAAATTAAAAGAATACATGCCATGCAAGGATAATTATAAGGACTTTTATTTAAAATTACTTTGGTTTGGCACATGAGGTCTGGCCAACCCCCTTTATATTTTATGTGAGAATTTATTAAATATAATGCATTTTGAACATTTTATTGCGATTTTTTAGTTTCTATTGGTATTTTCCGTTCAAACTGCCTTTATATTCTCTTATCATCTTGCATTCACATATGTGAACGTTATAAAGTAAACCATTATTTCTACTGCTTTCATTTCCATCACGTCACTCCCTTCCTATCGCCTCAATTTCACTCAATTTCACTACTCCTTTCCGCCCTACCCAAAACCCTCATAAATCTTACTTTCCACCCTTCCCTCCCCCTTCTCCTCACACTACCTATACTTCTACTACTACCCTATACTTCTCTTAATTCCACCTCGATACTTTTCTTATTTCTCCTCCCCTCCTTTCCTTTAATTCTCCACTACCGAAATAAAGTCCATTTATAAGTATAATATAGATAGAAATAATGCTTAACATCTTTTTTTATTCTTCACCTGTATTTTTTTTTAAATGTTTACCTTAGTAAGTAATTAAGCATGTGTGAAAGACACTGGGAATAAGGATAAACAAAAAATATATACCTGAATGCTATATAAATGCATTTTAATACACCTCTAATAATGCAATATTTCCATACATTTTTATGGAAATATACAGGGGTCTGGCCAGGCTACATGTACCAAACCGAATGTAATTGGAACATGTACCAAAAGGAGGGGTGAAAGTCTTTGTATAAATTTAGCAGAGATGATGATAAAACCATATTTTTGAAGTTGGAGAATTACTTGAAAATATTTTAGTACCACAACACCACAAGTATGTAATTATATTAGCTGTCTACAGGCGCGGTAACGGTGATATTTGGAACTAATGTTATAACATTGAAAACATTGACGGTTATCATTGCTATTACAAAGAATTTTAATTTGTTGTCAGTTTTGCTATTTTTTATGTAAGGCAAAAATACGTAATATTCCAAGTCTGTAATTTTGTTTAGACCTTCTTTTTAATATATAGAGGAAAGTACCCGAATATAAGATATTCTCGTAATATGAGATAGCAGGGTTTCAACTAAACTAAGGGGCCCACTCTGTTGGTATGTCACTAACTTGCAGCCCGTGAAGAAGAATTAATTTCGTAGTAAAGTCAATTTTACATTGTGCTTCTAAAGATTATGAGCGAACTTTTTGTGAAATCGGTGGTACTCGAGTTCTCGGAAGGGAAGTCTTAACCCTATATATTATTCCTCAAATAAGTATTGAGCAGTAAAGTCTGTCTGGAGGGATAGGGATTGCATAAATAAGTAGGAAAGTGTCGATAATGTTAAATTTTTTCATTGTACAGTTCAGGCATAGTAAGTAAGTGCACGGCGTGGTTCTTATAATAAGAGAGACCTGTGGTTCTTATAACACATTCTGGCTGCGCGGGGGAAACTAGTTAAAAAAGGGGTTTATGACTACTACAAAAACTAAATATATCTAAATAACACACGGAGATAAATCTAGTTTGAAAACCTGGGGATCATTGTTAGAAATAGGTGACCCAGTCTAAGAAAAGTAAAGTAATTAATTTTCACGTTAGGCTATCTCAGAAAGGTTAATATACAAATACAGTCGAACCTTGGACACTGTCACCCATCGGGATCGAGCGTATCGGACACTGTAAGCTCACGTGGTCTTAGCCAATCGGCATCGAATTACAGGTCCGTATCGATACGATGTTTTGCAGGTTCCCCTGATAGTATACTAATGTTATCGGACAAATTTTTTTTTTAATTTTTACAATAAATGAAAGGAGAATAGAAATACAAGTATGTATTATTCTTCTTTATTATGTAATTATTATTTACACACAAATAACTAACCATAATTCTGAAGATCACATAGACATCTGCTTACAATTAGTCAACATTTTTTTCCAGTGTTCCGTAAGATGTTTTCACTTACCTCAATAATGTTGAGAACAGAGATTTAGTGTAATAACTTCATAAATATATATATAACATTATTATTGTACAAAACCGATAAAAAAAACTCCAACGTCAACCTAATTTAACTTACAACCTGCATTATCCCGACTGCTTGTGCATCAGCTAGTGTAAGCGACTTCAGACATTTCAAAGCCCGGTAAAGTTAAAATATAAAATTTCAATTAGGAAAAATTTAAATTAAACTTGTTACTCAACTCATTGTGCAAAACTAAGTACATGTGTACTACATATCTCAGATAAGGGGCTTCGAGGATGCCACGGCACTGGGCTAATCACCTGATTCTTACAGTGTCCGCGAAACAGCTGATGACAGTGTTCGAGGTGTGACAGTGTCCAAAGCTACAGTGTCTTAGGTTTGACACTATTAAGAATAGGAATTAAATGGCTTAGACCAGCGATTCCCAAACTTTTTTTGCAGTTTTCAGGAAGGGGCAGGGCCGCCACCCTACCATTTTTCCCCCTCTACTATAATCCAAGGGGGATACTTTACTGTAGGCCATGCGGGAGGTTGCATGCTTCAAGCGAGAGAATTAGAACCGGCGGAGAAAAATTAAAATGTGTTAAATTGTTAATAAATTTAATTTTAATTAGTTGAATCAATTTCATAATCTGATTTTAAGCAAATGAAAATAAAATTGATGAAAATCGGTTAATATCTTCAATGCCAGTTGACAGTTCTTGTAATTTTGCATGAACTTAAAGCTATGCTTAATTACTCGAAATGTTAACCGATTTTCATCACCTTTTTTTTCATTTTCTTAAAATTGCATCAGGAAAATGATTCAGATAATTAGAATTGAATTGAGCCATGTCTTTAGGATTTTAGTTATTGAAACAGCCTTAAATCTCATGACAATGAAAGTGTCCTCATAGCGGGGGGACTGCCAAGGTGCTGGGCCCGGGCATGGTCAGGCTCCACCCGACTTAATGTTTTCTACTGCTTTTTGGTCTATCCATGTTCCTTAGTGTGAGAGAGCCTACTCCAGCAAGGGGTTTTTTTCCACAGGCATGTCAAAGTACGGAAATGTTTAATTTTTACTTTTGCAACTAGCGATTTGAAAATAGCATTATCAGCATCTACGAATTTTTGGAATCGGAAAAATACGGAGATTCCAAATATATTACTTTCAAGTCACTGATTGCAAAATTACAAATTTTTTAATCTCAAATTTTTTCCCCATTTTCTAACAAATGACCCCTGAGGAAAGGGGTGGTATGGCCAAGCTCGCAGGTACTGACCTGAAAGTAGGTCGAAGGGCAGCCAGGGCAGGATACCCTGCCCTGGGCAAGAGCGTGCCGACCACTGCGCCAGAGTAGCAAAAGGTTCGACTGTTGGGGACTGAGTGTCAGAACGCGTGTAGAGTCGGAGGTGGATTACAGGAACGAAAAGAAGATCGAGTTTTATAACTCGATCAGAGATTCTGATATTTGTGGCAAAAAAAAATCTTTTACTTATAAGAACTGCACTCAATTTATTTTATAAATTAGGCAATTGCATGTACGGTCACTTACAAACATAATCGAACGCTCAAACGATATGAAAAATCGCACCCGATGGGGATTCGAACCCTACCTAAACGACCTTAAATCTAAGTCTATACCGGACGCTCTAGCTTATTACGATAATGTATCGCTTAAATTCTGTTAAAAAAATCTCAGCCAAGAATTTCGCTGATGAGCTAGGGATAACAAAAGAATATATTTTTTTTTCATTTCACACATTTTATATGAATATGTGGTTTTTTAGAAATATTCCATACAAATATTTTAATTTAACTGATTTAAATTTTAATAATGAAATTTTAATTTAAATATTCATTTAACTTGTGATTTCTGTTCGAATTGTAAAGCTCGAAAATCTGAGGGATTTATTACTTCCGTAAAATCAAAATCAGCCTGTAAAGATAAAAGCAAAAGTTACTCCCGAACTGAAGTGTTTCTGAATTAATACCAAAAAAGTATGATTTAACACAATTATCCAGTTCCGAGAAATAAAACGTAGAAGTTTACAATCACAAAGTGATAGAAATCTAAAATTGCGACAGGCTCGGTTGATGATCGCGATTAAGGGGGTTACCACCTGTTAAGGCCCGTTTTTTAACCATTTTCTGGGATTTTTTTGACGGACGATAACAATATACAACTTTGAACTTTTCACTATATATTTATTCACATTTGAACAGTAAATTGTGCAAGTTTGAACCCAAAATATTTATTATAATGCGTATGGCGCAACTCCGAAGACACCCATGTCAAATTTCAATTCCGGGCGAACGGTTATTTGATATAAAAAAACCAAACGGCATTTTACTTTGTGTAGCTGTGGTCATCGCCTGAACTAGGATATTTTAAAAATAATGAAAATTGTGTAATTCACACGATTTTGAACTTTTTTTTCAAATTTAATGATTTTTTTCGATTATTTCCGTACGAAAAAATGGCTTGGCATTTTAATTATCCTAGTTCAGGCGGTGCGTACACATGTGCTAAATCTACCCTAGAAATTTCAAAGCAATCGGTCAAACCGTTTTTGAGATATAATACCGTCCAATTCGAAAAACGTGGTTTCGAGAAAAACGCGTTTGAAAGTTCAAGAACGCTTTAAACAATGAAGTAAACCTAGTAGTTCTAACAGCTGTAACTTTCCAATGAGTTCGAATATTGGAATATCACTTCACCAGCATATTATATACATGTGTAGGAATAAATTTAGGCGACAAAAAAAATCTATTTTTTCGACCAGACACACGGGTGACCCCCTTAAGAGTGCAATTTTCAGTTTAAACAAAAATTGAAACTTATTCCTCAGATATTAAGTTTCTTAATTGGGAGAAAATGAGTTTGAAGAAAGAAAGTTAACTACTTCCAAGTAAATCATTCAAGAATTGTCGTTTCAAATTTCGGGGGTTTTGAAAATAATTTTTATTTTAATAATAAGGTTGATATTGCTAGTAGCTTTCTGGTACAGATTTCGAGAAAGCTCGCGGACTCAATGCTATTTGCTATAAAAGCGTCTCTCAGTGCCTCGAATATTTGACGTTGCACGACGCATCTTTTTTCGACTAATCTTAACTATACGTAGTAATATATTTTGACGAGGATTTAATAAATAAGGTGCCTTTTACAAAAAACGTACTTTATTGAAATGAATAAAAGTGAGACCTATATCATATTCAATTTTATTAGTCTATTGAACAGTTAGTTATAGATATAATAATGATGTGATCTAATAATCACAACTTAACAGTTTAGAAAGCGTTCCTGTACTCGAGTAATAGTCACTAGTACCATAATAATCTGTAATGTAATACAGGACTCTTCATAAAAATTATTTGTCCATTTTTCTCCGTGCAGTACATTTATACTTCGAAAAAATAGAATAAAGTTTTTCACTAAAAATAATACATTATTTTGCATTCTATTAGCGATTACCTGGGATATCCCATATTGTGAGAATAGTTTGACGAGTTTGGAAAAAGGTACTCTCCTCCACCGTTTCTGAAAAACATCTTTTGTAGTAGATAGAGGTTCTTCATTTGAAATTTCAGTGGTGTCCCAATCAATAAATGTCTATTGTCGTATTCAATTGAGTGTCTTCTAATGACTATGATATTTTGGGTTAAGTTTTATATTGTCAGGATGATCTTTTCTTCTTAAACTTAGAGGCCGCATACGTTTTACCACATTGACATCTCAGCCTATATACCAAATTGGTTTAGGATTTCTAAATGGTCTTTACCAAGTGTGATATATTTTTTAATTTTAGATTGAATAGAGAAAACTGTTTTGATATTGCAGTAATTCAATAAACGTTTCATATTTTCTGAGATGTCAGAATTGAAATTTATAGAAACAATTTCTTTTCTAAAAGCTTTTATCTACTGCTTATTATTATTTTCATTTTTTAAAATTCTATTCGGTTTATATTTGGTTCCTCTTTATCTTTCTGTCATATGTTTTTCAAAAAAATCTTTAGGATAACTGTTATAATAAAGAAGTTTTCTTAACATTTTTAAGTTTTTATTATGAAAGATTTTGTCTGGATGTGTAAGGTGCAGAGTCTAAAATATTTTTTATTATTCCTATTTTTTGTTGTAGCGGATGGGTAGAATACAAATTTAGAAGTCTACCTAAATATGCACATTTTCGAAACCAATTTGTTCTTAAGTTACCATCATCATCTCTGATCATCTTAAAATTAAAAAAAAACAACTATTTGTATTGTCTTTTTAAAATTCATGTGTAAATTGGGTTCTAGGGTGCTATGAACTAGAATTTACGTTTTATATTTTCTAAGATGTCAGCATTAAAATTGATCGAAACAATTTATTTTCTAACATCTGATATCTGCTGATTATTACTATTTTAATTTCTTAGAATTCTATTCGGTTTAAATTTTATTTCTTTTAATGTTTCTGTAATATGGTTTGTAACAAATTCTTTGGGATAACTGTTATAATAAAGAAGTTTTCTTATAATGTTTAAGTTTTTATTGTAACAGATTTTGTCTGATAGTGTAAGGTGCAGAATCTAAAATATTTTGTATTATTCCTATTTTATGTTGTAGCGGATGGCCAGAATGGAAATTTAGAAGTCTACCAGAATATGTACATTTTCGAAACCAATTTGTTTTTAAGTTACCATCATTATCTCTGATCATCTTAAAATTTTAAAAAATCTGCCCGCCTCGTGGACACTTTGTCAACGCGCGCGGCTCGCTTCGCTCGTGTAGGGCTATCGAAGATTACATTTTTCTTTTCAAGTAATATGAACAAGTATCCAGAGAATTTTTGTATTATGAACGAATGTGGTCCCAAAAACTGTCAAAATGCGCTCATTTTTAGAATTTGTATCCAAAATGGCTGACTAACGAACTTGGCACTTAGCTTAGGACACTAAAAGAGTGTACCCTCTTACTAAAAGAGTTACCTTCTCTGATGGGAATGTAAAAAAACGTGTAAATTGGATTCTGGGGTGATATAAATTAAAATTTTGGTTGATTTCTTGAACTTTATCATTTGTGATGATCAGAAATGTATTATCCACGTACCTGTAATAAATTGGTATTTTGAATTTTAATTTGTTTAAGATTACAACTTTTAAATATTGTATTTCAATATAAAGGAATATTTGTAAATAGTAAATAGTGAATTTTGTTTAATGTCTTGGCCAAAAAATAAGTAAGAGTGTTAGTGCAAGGCTTTAGTGGATCATTTATTGCATGTACTTTGGGTAATCCATCAATTCTGGTAATGTTATTAGTATCGGTTATTAAGTCTTTTCTAGTAATTTTTCCCTAGAAAACCATGAGTTCTTCATTCATTATCTATGATTATACGATAGAGTAATTTCCGAAAAAATGGTTTTCGTTAGAAAAACTATGTTGACTAAGTATCAATTTTGTTATTTTTTGGTCATAAGTTATTTTGGCGTTTTAAACAGTTATTATAATTAATAAAAAGACGATTAAAAATGATTAACACCCACATAATTTCTACGAGTTTTGATTCGAGAGTGACGTGTGACCTCAGAGATTTTCCTAGACATATACCTGTGTACAAACACTGTGATATTTAAGCCCATATGTATTGTCCGAAGCGATTTTTAAACAAATTTTAAGGTTTAAGCATGGCTCAGTATGTTAGAGCGTCATCAGACAAAACTGCCTTTTTGCTGAAAATGAGTATTTCAATACTGCCGAAACACGCCGCGATAAAGCGAAAAATTACATCTTAAAGATTGTAACTTTCTTTAATAAAATTCGAAAATACGTGAAATCGATCAGTAGAACCAAACATAACTTAAAACTCTCATGTATACATAGCTCAGGCAGGCTATCACAGACTTGCATTTGCATATTTATAAAGATGTGTTTTAGAATGATTTAAAAACTAATTATGTATATTTTTGCAGATGCATTATTAATATTGCTTCTTTATTATTGTTGAGGTCCGAAAATTCAAGGAATTCAAGGAACAATTGTTCACAAAAATGAATTATTGATGAAACATATGTTTTGAAATAAATATTGCATGGTTTAAGGTCAGAAAACTCCAGTCTCTGTTTACACAAAAATCCCCAAAAAACATTGTTAGTGTTATATAACATTGTTAAAACTACTACTGTATAAAAAATGTAAAGTGGAGCGTGGTAAAAAATTAGTGACTGCTCGACTAAAACATGTTGCTCTCCAAGTGATGAGCACGGAGGAAGAATTGTATCTGGTCTCTGACAAGGTTGGCTCTTAGTCCGATGACGTGTCCGCATTTTGGGTGTTGACGGAGTGGGGATAGCAAGGGTTTTTGAGTCAGGTAAGGTAGGAGCGAAGAGATGTAAGATTTTGAAAGTTTGGTCATTTACTCAAGGCTGGAGAGGGACCCTCTGTTAAGTACATTAGGTACAATATGGTTGCAGGAATTGAGCGATGCAGGCCCTAGAATTGTAGCCAGCTGGCTACAATCATTAACTAAATTGCCTAAGTACTAAAATCCTTCAAATTCTGGAGACAGATGTTTGGAAATATGCTTTCTATCCTTAATAAATCAATAACCTGAGGTTTTCTTACTTCCTGAGTCGCTGAACCTATCTCTTGTCACGTAGAAATGCTTTTTTTGAGAGGACAACGGCCCCTCATTTTATTCCAAATCCGAAAAAATATTTTCCCAATTTAAAAAAAAATTTAGTTTATTTTAACAGGTGCTGGTTTTGCCTTGAAGTTTCTCATGTAAAATACATGGGGAAAATAAGTTTTTTGAGTTTTTGGGATAATTTTTTGGGGTTTGAAAAAATGTGACGGGAAAGTATAGTGGCTTGTAGAGAATTATTTAATAATGATTTTCGTGTATCAGACATATGGGTTTGACAAACCTAACACACCCCCACGGGTACCTGAAAACTACCCTTAAAACAAAAAATATCAATTCTTCATGAAATCGACCTTTTCAACACTGTATTCTGGTATTTTTTCACTTAAAATTATTAATATTGGTCTAGTAGAATATTTATTATCATTTATTAATTCATTTTTAATTATTTAAACAAATAGAATTTGTTTAAGTAATTTGTTTTCGAAAGTTTTTTTCCCCTTAAAATTATTACCATTGGTCTAGTGGAATATTTAATAACATTGGTTCATTAATTTCGAATTGCTTAAACAAACGGAATTTGTTTAAATAATTTTTTTAATTATTCTTTTTCCTAAAAATTATTACTTTTAGTCTAGTGGAATATATATCATTAATGGTTCATTAATTTCTAATTATGTAAACAAATTCCATTTGTTTAAAAATTCGAAAATTCATGAACTAATGTTTAAATATTCCACTAGACCAATAGTAATAATTTTTTATTTTAAAACTAATTATCAAAAAAATGATTTAAGAAAATCACACTTTTTTAAATAATTGAAAATTAATTAACCAATAATAATAAATATTCCACTAGACCAATATTAATAATGGCAAGTAAAAGAAACGAGAATAGTTCTCAAAAGGTCGATTTCATGAAGAATTGAAAAATTTGGTTTTAAGGGTAGTTTTTAGGTAGTAGTGGGGGTATGTTAGGGATGCCAAACCTCTGTCTGATACGTGAAATTCTTCGTTCTATAATTCTCTACAGACCCCCATACATTCCTGTTACATTTTTTCAGACCCAAAAAAATTATACTAAAAACTCAAAAAATTGATTTTCCCCATACATTTTACATGGGAACTTCAAGTCAAAACCGGCACCTGTTAAAATAAAACTTAAAATAAATAAAAAATTACGGAATTTCTTTTTTCGGATTTGGAATAAAATGGGGGGGGGGTCGTTTCCCTCTAGCATGCAAAAAAATTTGCCGTGCATCTTTGAACCACCCTACAGCTGATCTTACCAAGAAATTTGAATGAATCTAACTGTGAACAATTCTGATTTAATTCAAAATTATACTTTTGCGCCGTAACACATGGAAAACCTCTGACGTCACACTGTGACATCATCATGGCGCGAGAATATTACCATTTCAAATAGTAACTTATATTCATTTAAATTTATAAATAAAACTACTTATAGATAGAGTGGTTTCTAAAATTTTGTAACTGACTATTCAGTGGCTAATTACTGTGCCTTCAAAATAGGTAAGGGGCCATTCACAAAATACGTGATACATTTTTCAGGAACTTCTGACCCCCCCCCCCCTGCGTGATACCTTTTCCATTGGTCTTAACATAGAGAATGATACTTCGGCAGACCCCTACCCACCACTAAACATATCATGTATTTTGCGAATGACCCCTAATATATAACCTGAGCTGGCCAACTACGTGGACTATCCTAATCACTATGTCTTCGGGGCCAATGATTGTGTTTTTTGACACTATTGTTAATTTCTTGAAATATAAAGTATGTACTACTTTCAACGCTTAACATACTATAGTAATTTAAATCTTTATAAAATCGATTATTCATTTATGTACGTTAGAATTTCATTCGACGCTTATAGTGTTTTCACAAATTGTTAATCGGGAAAAATCCTTAAGTGGCCAATGATTGTACCGATTACCCTACATCCTAAATATTTCAAGAGAATTCAAAAATCTGTAAAAGAATTCAGTAGATTATAAGTGAATTCTAAGTAATGAAGATAATTCTGGAGTTTTATACAGATTTCAAGAGAAAAAAAATCACAAAAACGTGTGCATCCTTATTCGGTAGTAATTAACCCCGGGACTCAAATTGATTTTGGAAATAGTTGAGTAGAATCGTTGTTTTTATAAGAATAATGAGTATTCAAAAGATTTAATGGAATTAAAAATAAATCAAACTTAATCATTTGTACGACTACCTATCATTTGCAACAATATATGAAGTTTCTAGGCTTACCGAAATTATTTGTGATACGCTCACTAAGTTTCGGTGAACTTATCTATAATCTCACCCAACACATCTCTAATCGCGTTTTTTTGCATCCTCGATGTCAGGTGAAGTTTCTGCGGTAGAAGAAATTGCTTGCCAGGGTTATACATACATTTGCACCTAGCTGTTCATGTAGATGCAATTGCAATGCCCTGTATTTCCTAAAATACTTACTGGACCCAGAGATTTTCTGGGACTTTTCGATTTGAATTTTTTAAATCCTTTTTTAAACCTATACACTGTAGAAAGTATTGATGTCAGTATTTCTCACGAAAATTTTATCGAAATATAGATAGAGGATAAAGAAAAGGAAAGGAGGAAAGGAGTGCATACAAGAAAGGAAAGTGAAGAACAAAATTGAATTGATAGGATAGTGATAGTATCCAATGTAGAGGAATAGGAGTAATTAACAGGGATCTAGAAGAAATGGCCAAAGAAGTTTTTGGAAGCTTGACTTTTTTTCGAAGTGAAGGGCTCAGGAATTAGAAAGTCAAGTTTAATTTTGGAAACGTTTTTGTAAGTAGTTTAAGTGATGAAATTTACTTGCTAGAATAAAATGGTCAAATTTTTAATAAAAAATTTTTAAACCTTTTTTTTTTTGCTTTTGAAGTCCAAATAATAAGGAATTAAGAAAAAATCAACTAATTAAATCTACATAGAAAAATTCAACATAAAAGTCTTGTGACTCCCTATTCCAAGGATACTTTTTCATGAAATAATCCATATTTTTGTGAGAATATTGATCACTCAATTGAATTTTCAGTCAATTGCTTAATTTTGATATACATTAGATTTTATTAAGACATTATTTTGTTTGTGCCAGAATTTTCCAAAGTGGAACAGGTATGAAAGTTTTGTTTCTTTGCTGAAGTTTGGCTTTGTCACTGAGGTCCTCATAAACGGTTTCGGACTCATCATGATTGAAGAAATTAAAAGGAAGGCATTTCATTTCAGACCATTCAGCCAGCATCCTCTCAAATTTGTCCTGCTCACAGTTCTTGCATGAAATTTCAAAATATTAATAAGAAAACACGCTGATTTTAAATCACAGAAAATCTATCTACTCGAGCCGATAGTAAAATTTTGATGGTTTCATGGTCAGTCCAGCTTTGATTAGAACTTCAAGAACCTGCTTCGCTCTATGAAAAAGCTCTTGTCAGTCGTGACCTACAATAAAGATGCCATCGAGGTAGAAAAGTAAAATTCGATTCTTGAGCTGTTCCAAGCTCCATCATTTTTGAAAAGTAAAAAAAGGGAATTCATCAGACCGGATATTGCGCGAGTGAAGTCCCCGTACCATCTGGGGTAATGAAAGCCATTTTTAGGTTATCTTCTAGTTTTTTAACGGAAGATAGAGATATTCATGTGCCATATCCAGATCAGCGAAGATATTGGTTTCAGACATGGCTTCGAGATATTCATCAATGTTAGGCAGGGGACACTGGATTCTTTGAGTTTATTTATTTATACGTTGGTGGTCAACGACTTAGCGCACCTCTCTTTTTTTCTAACGAACGAAACGTACTGAGCTCGCGTAGGGACACGACGTATCGGTAACGATTCCTGCATCTTTTCTATCTTTAACGATCTCGATCTTAGATAAAATGAAATTTGATTGGAGCCACCCGGGAATTGACGCCGCGTTGCGGGTTCGGAGGAAAAAATCGCAGGAGGTATGCGGTGCTCACTCAAGCATGACAAAACAGTAGCATAGCGATCGAACGCAGTATGCTAATTGCCTAACTAGATAACTGCTTCACATTGCGTCAGTTCTTTATCAAATTTTCTCGTTGAGATGCCGTGACGCATTCTCATGTGGCTTTACTCTTGGAGCTAATTTAGGTACAGATTCTATACTAAGAATCGATTCACCGATTTTACCATCTTGGCGTATCAATTATAAGTTGCCCGAAATTTATTGAAGCGGGATGTAAAGTTTCTTCGTATTTAGTCATCGCTTGATACGGCTTCTGAACTTGGTCAATTTCAATTTTCGACAGTGCACACTGGGACGTTTTGACCTCTAACTGCACTACCCGCATCAATCAATGCTTCCAATGGTTTTCCATTAATTTTATTCTTCTAAACGTACTTAAGGGGTCAGTACCACATCTTATAGACTTTTTTTTATAGTAACATTTAATCTATTTATTCAAACTTTTTAAAGATAAAAGATAACATTAAAAGCTAATACAGAAAATTTTTTATATTTTTTTTTGTATGACAAATCACGTTGGTATGGCTGCCTGAAGTTAATTATGCTTGAAACTGGTTGGCACGATATCTCAACTTTGAAGGATCCGAAATAAAAAAATTACCAAGATTAATGAAGAGTATACTTTTTCCTATGGTATATACTAGGATTATTTGAATCCGACAAAAAATGACGGATTTGTAAAATTGTCAATTTTTTTAACGTTAATTATTGTTGTTGAACAGTTAAATATCAATCGATAACTTTAATTCTAGTATATTCTATAGCTATAAATGTGTAGAATAGGCTGTAGAAATTTCAGCTCAATCGGTACAATAGTATAGCTAAAAAAAATTTTTCTCTTGAAATAAGTCAATTCTCTCAAAATTTCCTATAAAATGAGACCAAGATGAAGCCAAATCGTTCATTTTTTAAGCAGATATTGCAAGAATAGTGTATACTTCAATATTTTCTTAAATTTTCAATAACTTCCGTGATACTCAATATTTTGTAATGTTCTTGAGCTCATTTTAAAGCCATTTTTCCATAGTATCGCAAAAGTGTATGAGGGCAAACCTTCAAACAATTTCTATCAGAGTGTGAGAACTTAAGCAATCTTTCAACAGTATCACAAGAGCGGTATGAGCGTAAACATAGAAAAAAAATCTTATCATAGCGCAAGAACTTAAAGTTGTTCTATTCTAATAAATTTTTACCATACTGTGAAAAAATAGCTTTGAAATGTGTCCAGGTTCATTAAAAAATATTCATTATTACGAAAGTTATCGAAAATTGAAGAAAACATTGAAATTTACACAATTTTTTCAATATCTACTTGAAAAATAGACAAGTAGACTTCATCCGTTATACACGTGTATACGTACATCCAAAAATATACGTAGAAGAGTTGAAGCAGATGTATAGCAATTATAAGCTTCACGCTTTAAATACGCGCCAAATGGGCGCTTAGCGCGCTCGAGACTCTTGTGTTGATCTGCATTTTTCAACCTGTTCTCGAACGTTCTGAACAAAATAATAATTTTTATAGAACATCTACACATATTTACGACACGAATCTGTAGTTTTTAGAAAATTTATTCTTTGAAAAAAGATGTACTGACCCCTTAAGAGATGCCTCGATAATCGTGTAATTGACAGTATTTAAGTTCGCGTTTTCTAAAGATTGTGGTTTTCCACAATTCTGTATACCTTGTGTCTTTTGCTTGCAATCGGTGCAATAGGGTTCCCGTCTCGGTTCAGAGCATCTGCGTGCAAAGTGCGTAAGTTTTGAACAGTTTTAACACCTAACCTTGTCTTTTTTGTCTTTATTATCTTTTTCATATAAAACACGTATACTTTTTCATTTCCTTTCACTTGCTTTATTAGAATTGACCACAGTGGAACTTTACTGTTTTTGTTAGAAAAGAGACTGGTGTGCTTTACGCATTCTGCCGTTTCCACTTACTCAAGCCACAGTTTGGCCTCGTGCGGGCCCCTTTCTTTATCAGAAGTTTCGATAGTTTAAACAAAAGTCTGGTGTGATATAAAATTCGCATTGAGCTGTTTGGCCTTGAGCAACTTGCTGCGTCAGCCTCTTATTTTGCTGGTTAACCTGATTCATTAGCCTAATTATTTGCTTGCTACTCGCGGGATTATTTCCTGACTAACTTCCTGGGAACTAGGTTACTAGGTTTTTATATTACTCTATTTATATTTTAAGGCAGGTCTTGTGATCATTGCATCCTTACGTATTGGTTATTATTGACCCTAATCGGCACATTCAGTAAACCAACGTTCTGTTCACTAAAGTCGCGTTTCCGCCATATTAGCTACCTGTCTCGATCGACTCGTGTCTCACGCCGTTCAGGTTAAACATGGCTGTTTTCAGCAATGCAATTCTTAGCTTAATACTCGATTTGGAATAACGACTTCCTCAAGGACTCGTTCCCTGGAAGCCAGAAAATGAGAACACTTGTCTTTCCGCGCAGTATGAAGAAAATTTTGTCTTCAGCTCTACTAAAGTTGACTCTCAAACCAGTCAAGAATGAGCTTGAGGGACCATTTGTACGTATCTCAATTGTTTATATAGTGTGTGTTTTTTCGCTACGCACTTGAGCTCCCGTATTAGATCGAGTTGTCGGTCTTACATTGGTTATTGCAAAACGCAAAGTTCAGGCTTCCAAAACTTTTTAAAATTCTGAATCCTTCTCGCTAACACTGATTAACACTTCCAAACTAAGAGTAAGATCTATCTCAGAATTTATGTTACATAACTTGTAACAAAACAAACAAAAACATATACTTTCGCGAAACCCAGCAAACTTGCTTTCCTGAAAATTAGTAAGTAAGCCTAACATAAGATAACACCTTTACTAAAGAAAATTTATTATTTTCGGTACCTCTCAGAGTTTATCTTACATAACTTGTAAAAAACGTAACCTAAAATATCCACATTGGCGAAACCTAACAGACTTTATTTCTTGAAAAATCCTTTGCCCATCAGCAAGGTTCACTATCTACAATTCGAATTTCTAACGACAGTCTTACAAAATACCTCATGGCTTAATAATCTGACCGAAAATAATCCACCTTTTCGTATAATTAAGGAAAAGTAGAGAAAATTAACAGCTTTTCAGGTGCTTAGCACAATGATTTTGTTTAGTTCAGCCTAAATATATCTCGGTATGTGGAGAAGCCAGGCTCCGAACTCCTCCATCCCTTTTGGTAAATTTTGTTGTCTGCGAGGAGGCTGAAAGTACGTTCTCTTTCCTCCTAATTTCATGAACAGTTCCCATGGGTTGTGACTTTGCATACTTCGTCCTCTAGATCGTTGGTGATGTAGACGGAGTCAGCATTTCTTTCAGGAATTTCCTTATCATGAACTCCAGATCGTTTAGATCCCTTAATATTTCCAGAGGACCCTCGATATCTTTGGGGTACACCAAACCTTCTGGAGGAAATAATCGAGCCGTCGGAGAGCAGAGTCGAACGAGTCGTTTCTTACTGAGTGCCGGTTGAGGGCTGAGTGAAGATTCTGCTTTTTTGCTTTTTAACCTTTTTTATTAAATCTCAAAAATTTGTGTACAAGGTCATTTATTCAATAAAATCTATGATGAAGACGTGTTTTTGGGCACCCATTTCTTGGCAAGAATTTAAGTCCTATTGAGTTATCTAAAAACAATTTTGTTTATAATTATTGAGATATGTATATCACGATGGCAGTCTGTGTAAGGTATTAGGTAAGAGTTTGTACCAAAACGCATAACATTTTCTGATTGGTCTTAAAAGTACCTATAATTTAAAGGAAGGACTATATACAAGGAATCGATGACAGCGCAGGGCTGTGAGGATATTGGAACCCTTCTATTTAGATAAGAATATGATACGACATTTTGGTTCTCAATTTGAATGTTGCGGTATCACGAGTTTATAATTCTACTGCTTTAAGTTCAGCAAGATGTGCTATTTGGTTTTGATAGAAGTTATTTGCAATCATATGAATTTCATCATTTACTGGCTTGATATTGCACATATCATGTATATCTAAGTTTCTAATCCTAGATTTGGAATTGACAATCCTACGTAGGCACTTATTCTTTACAATATACAGAGTCTTAATATTTGATTTCGAAGTGTTACTCCAAATAGGAGCAGCATAGAGCATTGTTGGTTTGGTTATCAAGGTATATTAGATTAATTTGTTCTTAACACTAAGTGAGCTACGTCTACCTATCAGACAGTGTAGTGTTCATACAGCCTTAAATGTTTTAAAAATATTTCTATGCTTTCTATGCTTTAACGAAGTTATTCTTTAAATAGAATTGATTACTTTGGTCATACGGTCCGTCATATGGCCATATGGGCCGTATGACCAAAGTAATCAATTCTATTTAAAGAATAACTTCATTATTGACACCGTTGAACGCAATTCACACTTCGGGATACTTCAATCCACGGAATATATATTTCTATGCTTTATCCTTTGCATGCTTACGTTATATAACATCAAATCAGGTACTGTTTTTTTCTTATTCTTTTTAGAGAAAACAATACAATCTGTTTTATTAGCATTAACTTTAAGTTTCCACCTATGAAAAAACTCCAGTAATATCATAACAAATAGTTACAGTTTTGTAAATGCCAGTCTTTTGCTAAGTGATGATACGAAGGCTGCAGTGTCTTCCACGAATAACAAAATACGCGGAGTGCTATCAGATGGAATATTAATCAGAATGTTTCGTAGGATATCGTAATTATATATTTCGTCTCTTAGGTTTGCAGTTTAAAACTTGTTTGGTCAAAAATAGCGAGGTAATTAATTCAAAAATTTCAGGATGTTTTAAAACAATTTGGTTGTTTGGAGAATTGGCGATAAGATTAATCTTTAGTACTTTTGTTGGGTGAGAATCAGCGGCTCAGGCTATCTTGGTAAAGCTGAATGCTTTTTATATTTCCATTGTTTTTGGGATAATGTTGTCAATTAAAAAGATGCTGTGTTTAAAGTTTGTGCAGTTCAAAGTACTACGTAATGAAAAGAAGTTCTCTAATAGTTTGATTTCTATCTTCTGTTGAAAAAGTTTATGTTGAAAGTTCACTTTAAAGTTTATAAATGATTTTGCTTGTCAGTGGTCTATACTTAAGAGTAATAATGAATTATATTTGAAAATTTTATAATTAAAAAATAAATTTTTTCAACAGAAAATAGAAATCAAACAATTAGAGAACTTCTTTTCATTACGGAGTACTTTGAACTGCACAAACTTTAAACGCAGCATCTTTCTAATTGACGACATTATGTCGCAAATCGGCGCTGTTAGAAAAAAGATGTAGTGCATGAAATCGAAAAATCTAAAAACGAGGTAAAAGCTCACATCAAGGCGAACAAATTACGACGTTATAGATCCTCTACATTCTCTAATTAACGTTACAGTGGCAGCCGGAATATCCCCTCTTTTTTCGAAAAATTGCGTAAAAGGATTATAACAAATTTTTAATTCAAGTTGGAGCAATAAAGAAAAAAATGCGACCTTGTGGATCAAAATTGATCAAGATTGAAGGGTTCTAGAATTTTTCGAAAATGGTGCTTTTTTTCAAAATTTCAAACTTCCAAGGGCTGTTAAATGTGACTGTTTTCACCGAATGAGCTGAAACTTGGTGAATCGTCGTGAATCCGTGGTATGTGTACGCAGCGATTTCACGATTTCACTTCATTAAACTAGAGTTAAAAAACCTTTTTGCACGAAGTCTGGGACAACGACTCACGATTACTAGTACATGGCAGATTTGGAAATCACGAAAACTGGGACATCGGTGCTTTTTTACTTTTAATTCTTTATAAATAAAAATTTATATTGAATATAATGTAAAAACAATTTTTAGAATATTCTAGAATGTTTAATACTTCAATCAGTACCAATCATTTTTTAAATAATTCTTCCGATACAATTTTCTAAATATTTGAAGTCAATTAAATCTCTTACGTTCACAATTACTAGGACGTTCACCTTATATGCTTTAAAAAAACAAACACTGATTTCAGACAATATTGAACAAATTCCGGTCGCATGATTTAAACGTATGTTTCACAAGTTTTTTTTTGTAGTTTTTACACCGAGGGAATGCCACAGGCAAGGTTATACTTTGTCACGAATAATTGATATATTCAGAAAATTAGAGTAAATATCACAGAGGTTAGAAGTGAGTGGCAACGTGCATTCATTTTGTGGGATTTTTTTTTGGTAAAATTGTGGGTTTATTTAAAAATAAGTGTTTGCTAGTTGATCATTCAAAGTACTGTCCATCGCTAGCCACTACCTTTTCCTATCTTTCTGTCAACATACGGATACCGCGTCAGAAAAAAGACTCTTCTTCTGAAACTATCCACGAATCGTCCCATGTTTTTGCATCTTTGTAAGAAGTGAAACTGTTAAGTTTGTTTACTCTTCCTTAATTAGACGAAAGGTGGATTATTTCCGATCGATTTATTAACCCATAAGATATTTTTAGGGTATTGTTCGTTTGAAAAACTTTTCGGTAATTATTCGAATTATAGGTATTGATCTTTGCTCGCTATGTTTGAAGCATAGTTTCTTTTTGTTACAAGTTATGTAAGAGAAACTCTGGTAGGAATTAAAAAGAGGAACTTTTTGTAGTAAAGGGCTTATGTTATTTTATGCTTACTAACACATTCTCAAGAGAGCAAGTTTCCTGGGTTTCGCGAATGTTCAGTTTTGTTGTCAGTTTCGCTAGGGGAAAGTAGGGCAACACGTGGTGGCGGGTAAAACGGTGTATTGCTTGATTTTGTGGGAGGACTTGCTGCCATTCAACTTGTACTGTAATAACTTGTTGTCTGGGTAGATGAGCTAAAATCTAAACAAAAATCGTATGAAATTGAGTATTAAATCGCAAATTAGAACACTCAATAGTTTTTGCATTCAAGAAGTTAATATTTTTGCCTCAAACATCGTACTAGGGTTGATTGTTCGTCGCAATGAGCAAAAAAGTGAGTTTTACACAAGGATCTGCATTCTGTTATACGCCTATTGAGTAAACACATGCTCCGTTAGGTTATGTTGTTAGTGAATTATTTATTATTTAGTAAAAAGGCCCTAGTCGGGTAAAACGGGGTACCTGCGCGTTGGGTAAAACGGGCTCTTTTATTTTTGATTTAACTCAATTTTAAGTGATTATTAAACTGTCTATTTAAATTCAAGCCAGACCTCATTTTGCAAAATAAAATAAATTTGACATTTGCAGTTCGCAAATCTTCAAATATGAATTTTTTTTTTAAATTATCAGTCTCGGTTTTGTTTAAAGTTCTAATGTTTCATCTTTATGAGATTTTCTGCGATTGAAAATTATTCAATTTATCGACATCTCCTATTTCAAAGCTATTTTCAGTTTCCTTATTATATAAAGGAATGTTTGAAGTCTCGTGATTTCTCAGTTTGAGTGTGTGATGATAGCCTTGTCGCTTGAGAAATCCAGTGTGCGAGCAGCAGTGAATCGCGACAGATCGTTGTCCGATCTTTTCGGATCAGTAAAGTGATTAACTCATTAAAGGCATTAAATCTTACATTTTACAAAAATGTCTATATAAACGAGTGAGTGATCTGTATGGTTCTCAAAAATGGTCTTAGTCTGCCAAGTATTCTATACTTGAAATAAAACTTGAACTATTCATTATTTCTAACGATTCTTCTCGGTCTATTCCTGATCGGCAAAATTAAATATTTATAAACATAAACATTAAGCAGGTTTAAAAAACTAGCAGAATCATAAAATGTCTGAAATTGGCCGAAGTTTAGATATTTTTGTTATATGCCAAATTAGGAAAATGTTGCAAGATATGGAAAATTCCCAAATTTTTGTAAAAGCGGAACCAGCATTCACATTGAAGGTTCGCAAAGTATTATGAATTTTGAAAAGTGCTCGAATAATTTGTTATTCGCATGAAAATTCTCTTGCTGTAGAATGTAAAAAATGTTAACTAAAAGTTTAATTTTTCAAAGGTTTTTGCTAGATAAATATACAACCGAAATTACCTAGAACGTAGAAAAAAAGCTAAAAGGCAAAGTAAAGTTATCAGGAAAATGAAAAAAGAAAAAGTGAAAAATAATATTTAGAACAGTGTACAATTTGAAATCAAAATTACTTTTTGCCTAATTCTTGAAGGTACCCCGTTTTACCCGACGTATTTTCATTATCCCGAAAATCAATAATTTTATCAAATTCAATTATTTCTAACAAAACATTTCACAAACGTGCTGATTCTTCATATTGCTTTTTTGTCATATAATTCTTTCTAAAAAACCAACTAACGTATTTTTTTGCATATAAAAAAATCGTTAGATCAAAAGTAAAGGTACCGTGTTTTACTCTACTTTTCTCTACAATTCACGCAACAGAAACTATATCCGGAATCGAAATGATCGTCTTTTGTTGTTGAAAATGGTGGTTTGTTATTTAAATCTTGATAAAAAAATGTGCAGAAAGAAAGTTTCGCAGGTTTCTCAAATGTTCATTTTTTTCTAGGTTTATTACAAGTTAGGAAACAGAAATTCTGATAGGAATCGAAAAGATTTTGTTTGAAAATGTGTTCGGTTATTTAAATCTTTGCCAAACATTTGTAAGAAGGAAATTTTTTTGTTACAAGGTATGTGACAGAAATTCTGAGAAGAATCGAAAGGGGTTACTTTTATTGTTAGAATATGTGTTGTGTTATTTTAATCTTTCGAATCTTACTTATGTTATGCTTGGTTACAAATTTTCAAAAAAAATAAGTTTGCTGGGTTTCGCGAATGTTCAGTTTTCTGTTAGTTTTAATTTTAGAGAATTTAAAAAAGAGAAAGATAGCTCGACGGGGAATTACCTAATATGGGAGCTTAAGTGTGTCGCCAAAAAGCACGCAATATCTTAACGCTTGAGACATGTACAAGTATTCGCAAGCAAGATGGACTGTACATCTCAAACACTTAGAATCCAGTAGGGTACTACCAGTATCTCAAAAGTCTGTTTCAATAAAACCCTGTCCTATTTTAGGAAACCTCCTAGTCCTTCAGGTAGTATGCGACTAAAAAAGCTTCCAGAGACGGTACATCTAATTTTGTGCCTATTACAACATTATCGCTAGAGATTTCAAACATCGTATTGAATTCATGACATCTTTAACTCATCAGCCACTTAACGTTGTCCACAGTTGATGTCGAGAAAACCAGAATCACTCAAAATAAAGCTAAAAATTAATAACACTTGTACAACTTATTACGTCAAGGTGTGAACATAGAACACACTATTGATGGTCGTCGCATAATAGGTCAAAGAGCATACACACACAGACACAAAAAAATTATTTTCAGTATTCGCACAAGCAATTTCTATGTCTTTATGTAGTTTAACATGTAAAAGGTATCCTATTTTTACTTCTTCGATTTTGTTCAGGAAATTAGAAGTCAATTTATTCAACATTTAAATGCTTGTTCAATTTTCAGTGAATATTGCATTTATCGTATTTTTATATCTAAGAAATATTATGCAAAAGTTTTAGACATATCAAGAATGGAATGAAATAGCAATATTTGAAGGCTCGTTGCGAGCCTTAGATATGCTTTTGTAACTTAAAATTTGGAAGACTATTGAGAACAGAATATCAAAAAACACGATATTCACCTTTAATTTAAATTGAGAAAATAGTAATAAATGCTTCTGAAAAATGACAAATTCAAGTTTAGCATCGATTGAAGGGACTCCATGTGTACAATTTGTAACGGTTGCAAAATATAGACCCTGGGTCTATTTTTTTTTAGCTGCTCTATTGGTCGAACCTGTAGCTGCTGTTAGGACTTCTCTACTTTAAATCGTGAAGATGCCCGTTAAAATTTTTCAAATGTGATTTTTTTGGGCCACCGTATTGTATATCAAAAATTTGCCCTAAACGTATGACTCTTTAACAGAATACATGTTTTTATGTAGTTGAATTATCCCACCGCCGTGCAAAAGTTTTAGGCCATCTCTTTTTTTATGATTAGATAATAGGGTCGCCCAAAAAAACACATTTAATAAATTTTAACGGGCTTGTTGGCCAAATTGTTCTCGTAGGCAAATAAATGTATGCCTATTTTTTTATTTTCAAAAAAAATATTTTTAGAATTCGCTCTGAAGCTTTAAAGTTTCCTCATTTAAAGTAGAGAAGTCCGTACACCAGCTACAGGTTTAACTCAGAGAGCAGCTATAGATTTATTAACTTATTATTACTCTGCCATTCAACTCATTATCAGTGATGGCAGTTTGGGATCGCAGCAAATACAATATACAATGAGCGGATAAGTATATCTGAGGGTCACAATTAGTCTGCTAATATTGATATTTTATGGCATTTTTGATATGCCTAAAACTTTTGCATAATATTTCTGAGATATTAAAATTCGATGAATGCAATATTCACTTTAAAGAGAACAAGTATATCAAATATAAAATAAATTGACTTATAATTTCCTTCCAAAATCGAAGAAATAAAAACAGGAAACATTTTACATGTTAAATTCCATAAGACATAAAAATGGCCGGAGCGAGTTCTAAACAAATATATTTTTTAAAATAAAATATAGGCATAAATTTATTTGCCTACGAGAACGATTTGGCCAACAAGTGTGACGGGGTCAAGAAGAGATTTAAGTTTTCAAAAAGGGGTCGCGCTGACACGTACTCAAAGTGACCTTTCTTTATTCTGAATAGTACATAAGTATAACTAGAACTGGTGCGCTGGGCGAAAGCGTTACAATATATAGCCCTTCTATCTCGGTGTCGTCTAAACTCAGTCTCATTTTTTTAAGTACATCGACGTTTGATTCTCTAAGTAGAGTGATTAGATGGTCCTCTAATATATCAGTGAATTTTTGTCGTAAGGTACATTATATGATATATTGCTTATGAAAGATTTTTTATGCTCTAAGTTTCTTTCTAAATACAATTGTACATTATGTGTCAAAATTGTACATCTTGGCCCTTGAACTAGAGTATTTTCGGTTAATTTCACAGGTGTTAATGAGTTTACGCATACGAGGTCTAAGTTAAGTATACGCGTAGGTAGTATTATGTACTGGCGTCGCAATTGGCTGTCTCTATTAGTCTATAATTCGGTTGGTTTCGATGGCAAATTTTATAGTTAGCTAAGTCTTTACATTTATTTAGTGTGTCTTTGTCAGTAACTACGTATCCAGTTTTAGTCTGAAGTTTAAATTCGTGTTCTGAAATGATGGTAAGGTGGGTATTTTGTATTTTTTGTGGAATATGGATTATGTGGTTGATAATATATTCTTCTTTTTCTTATATGGGTATTTTGATGACATATATGAGGGATTGCTTGACAATCGCTAGATTGACTTAGCTGATATCGTTAATGTGCTGATAACTCTCGGGTTCGGCTTCCAGGTGATACTTAGTTCTATGCATTGTTTCGAATCTCTGCATGGTATCCGTTAGCATTTGCGGTGTTAATATCTGGGGGTGCAAAATTCCATGCTTCCCGTTATTTATTGCTGTTAATAATGTATTAATATCGTCTGCTAATTCTTCTATCAAAATTGCACAAGTTAAAATTTGTGTTGTTACGAATAAATTCCTCGTATTATTGTTGAGGATTCTTCTGAATTGTTCGGCGTTACTAAGTTCTTGTTTTAATTGTGTTTTTAATTCACCGTAATTAATCGAGGAAGAATCCAATAATACTTTTAATATTTTGGTATGGTTCTGCAAGGCTTGAGCCATATTTTTATTGTCTATCTACAGTTGATCGAACCCCTCATTAATATGTTCAAGGTCGTCATTAAAGTACAAAACAGTATCTTAGCTATGTCCCCAATGGTGTTTATGAATCTTCTTTTGTGTCGTTTGTTACCCATCACCTGGTTGAGTAGTTGGAGTTTATTTCTGGCCCTCTCATACCTTTCGCCTGTTATTCTAATCTCTTTTTCTTCGGCGTAGTTTGAGTTACACGTTCGAATCGCGAGCCTGATTATATCGCGAACTTTATCTAACCTTTGTTGTAGGCTGGTAATTTCCTTTTGTTGTCCAGATTTTTGTCAGAATTGTCAGTAATGCCAAGATCTTCATTCTATAAAAAAGAAGGCATTATCTGGTTAGCGTGAATTCTCGTTCTTTCGGTTTCAAACAATATTATGTAGTTATTGTTATCTAGCCTTTCAATTATGGTTGCGGGTCCTTTCCAACTTGCAGAGAGTTTGTTGGACGCATCATGGTTGACAAACTTGACCAGGTCTCCCGGTTCATAGATAGATTGCGGTAAAACTATCTTGGAATCTTGGTACCTTTTGCATTTCTCTTTCTGAAGTTGTAGTTTTTCCTTTGCTTTCTGTAAGTACTGATCATGCCTTTCTTTCCACATATCGAGCGAATCCTGATATTTCAAATTGGGAGTAGTGGTCAAAGTTTACGGCAAATTAGCATCGGTTCTGCCAAGCGTGGCTTGGAACGGACTTATACCAATTCCGTCTTGCTTAGTGGTGTTGTAAGCCAGAGTAATTATTTTCAATACTTGGTCCCGCTCGGTTCGCGTGACGTACATGCAGGGTCTCAGTAAATCTTTAAGCACAGAATGAGCTCTTTCTCAACTACAGTTACTGTGGGGGTGATAGGTAGTTGTTTTCACATGCTTTATTCTGAACAGGTTATCGAAATTCTGGACTAGTTCGGAAACGAAGTTTGCTCCTTGGTCTGTCAGGATAGATTTCGGGGCTCCTGTACATTAAGTAGGAATTCGTTTCCACTTTTCGCGATAGGAAGGGGCCCGAAAATGTCCATTGCGACTTTATCATTTGGGTTAACAGGTGTGTCAGGTACGATAGCTTCGGTCTATCTCTTAATTCGCGTGGTCTTCTGAAGTTAGCATATGGGGCACTTTTTTACGTAGCCGCAAATATTGTTTTCCATATTTTTCCATTCTCCCAACTGTTTGGCTTAATCCATAGATTAGACTTAACACCTTCGGCGGTGATGAAGTCTCCAAGGTATTCTAGTCAAGGTCTCAGATACTCAAATTTAGCAGGTTGAAATTGTAATCTGGTCTCTCTGAGTCGGTCGAGCAGTAATATTAAATTCTGGTTGTTTTCTTTAATGGTTTGACCAAAGATGACTATCTCATCTAGGTATAGAAAACAGTGCTTTCCAAACGAGTCCTCGTAAGGCTTGATCCATCATGCGCTGAAAAGTAGCTGGAGCGTTTTTAAACTTTTTAGATTCTTCCTTCATAGAGATTTGATGAGACCCTGATGAAAGATCGAATGCAGAAAAGAATTTTTTTTTACCCAGGTGATCCAAAATATCATAAAATACAGGCAAAGGGTAGGCATTCTGATCGGTATCGAGGTTTACTCCCCTGTAATCCGTAACCATTCGTAATTTCCCACCTTTTTTGGGTACAACCCATATCGGTTAGTGGAAAGGTGAGCTTGAAGGCCTTATTATGTCTTGCTTGAGTAAAGAGGCCACTTCTTCTTTTATGAAATTTTGCTGGTTTTCTGGCTATCAATAAGCTTTTATATTAACAATTTTACCTGATTTTAAAATTATCTCATGTTCTGTTAAACTGGTGCAAGGTATAGGATCTCCGTCTAAGGTGTATACATCGGTGTACTGCAAAATTATTCTCCAAATGGGGTCGGCTAGTTCTGACTCCACGTGATCCATCCGGGTTTTTTTCTAATAAAATCAGAAGCCTTAGGTTGGCAATCTTTTCGATTTTCTTTATTTCCTGACCTGAGATTTCTGTTATCCTATCAATAGGTTCGTAGCTGGGTATAGTGGCTCTAATCGGCCTATCGGAATAGTTGAAGAAAGGTACCTGTGATTTCCCATTTTGTATTTTGTAAATTCCAGATGGTACATTTTCGTCTTCTTCGATCCAAACGTCTGTGTCTAAGTTGGATTCTAGCTGGATGCTGTTCACCTTTGCGGTTCTCCCAGGAACATAGGTTCCATCGGTGTGTAGTGGTAATTTTACCTTTTGGAGTATTAAAAATCTTGGGGTGATGGCGTACATTTGGAACTTCATGAGAAAAGGTATTCCTATTATACCTTCCTCAGGTAATGGGGAGTCTTTGTGAACTACATGGAAAAGATTTTTATTATTCAAATAGTTCAGGTATACTGCTTCCATCGATGTATGTTTATCGTGACCCATAAGGAAGTTCTTTTTCATCCGAAAAGGGGTGTTGCCGCACGTCATCGTTTTTTCTTTGATAAGATTTATGGATGACCCAGAGTCGACGAGTAATCTATAAGTACATCCGTTTGCTCCTCTTCTCACGATTGACTGGAGCTTTCCACATATGGCTAATACTCGGCTGTATCCTCGTAGTAGATCTGCTCTTCTATTTCCTCTTGACTCATCTTTTCGTGATCTAAAAAATGATCCTGATCCTCTTCCTGAATATTCCTTACTTGCGGGGGTCGCTTTTAGAATGTTCCTGTTGGAAAATTTCGTTGCTGTTGTGATTGGCCTTGTGTAACTCCAAATTGTGGTGGTCTATATGAGGGCGTTGTATGCTGCATTTTTTGTGAAGATAAAAATGGTTTTTGATGGATTTGAGGCGCATGTCGCGTCGGCGCTCTGGATCCTATCTGTGTTCTTGTTGGTTAAGCTTCTCGCAACGACATCTCCATTTCTATCACATGATTTTGCGCTTCTACTACATTACCTGGCTTTTGAGCTTTTACTTGCAGCCCTATCTCGCGTTTAAGGTTCAATAAATATCTTTTTAAAAATTCATTTTCTTCGATGTTGATCGCTAGTTTTCTTTCCGTTGGCCCATAATTTTCATTTTGAACCGCATATTTAAGCTCATTTACTCCCTGCCGAAACCTAAGGTTGAAATTCTGGACCGTTTCCGTGGGTCTCTGTTTACAACTTTCTTACCTACTTCTCAACGCAGAGACTGATCCAGTTTGTTTTAAATTTTGACGCAGGGTTACAAAAAGATTTTCATAGGAGTTGATGGTCGTAAATCTGACAGATCTTTCCCCGTATCCTAGAATTTCTTCGGCTATCACAAACTCTAATAAGCGATCGGGTTGACTACACCGGTTTTTCGATTTTTTTACCATTTGGATGAAATCTTTTGTCCCTACGTCATTCTGTCCGTTCAGTGGTTTAAAAATACATATAATATCCTTGGCTTAGATGGTACTTTCATTTTGAAAGTTTATAGGAAGCATAGGGCGAGCGGGGTGACCTAATACTACGTTTTGAGGGTTCACGTGGGGCATAGCCCCAATAGGGCGGTTAGGTGCTTCACTATTGTAATGGATAGGCTCTTGGATTTGGGGATTCGCGTAGAGCCTAGAGCCGCTAGGGCGATTCGTTATCTCTGTAAGACGGCTAGGTTCACGATTTCGATTAATACTATTTTCTTCTTTTTCGTCTGATGTTAGTTAGTTAGATAGGGACAGTGGGAATCTCGTTAATCCATTCATGCGCGTCACTAATTAGATGACGAGGCATTTGGCTTTTTTTTTTTTTTTTTTTTTTTTTTTTTTTGAAAGGAGGGGAAATGCATTACGCACAACCGGTTGAACCTCAAGGGTTCTTAACCGAGTGTGGGACTTGTCACCGCAGTGACCATACCCACTAAAACCACCTCCTTATTTTGCGCCTCGAGTCGGGAGGCGTCACCATTGAGCTAAAGCAGCTCTGTCCCCCTTTGGTCACCCGATTCCCGTGCGATTTCTGCACAAATGAGAGGTTACAGCATTAAAGATCTTAAATGCTGCTAAACCTCCCACTAGCACCCGGGAGGACAAGATCTTATAGTTCTGTTGACCAAACCCCCACCCCCCTAGGCCCAGTGCTGAGCGTGATTCCCAGACACCTTTCCAGTTGAGGGTGGCAGAAGTGAAGGCGATGTTCTCAGGAGGAAGGCCATATTCTCGGCTAATGAACGCAGTCACATCCGGATTATGTTGGCATTTCCGGACTTTGTTATTATGAGCAGTTCTGAGATGGAACTGCTCATTAATAACCTGTGAATCAACGACTAGGGCGAAGGAGTCTTTAATCGCCAAAAGGTCTGGCTTACGCAGACCCTCCCTGGTGTTAATTCGGGGCTCCAGGTAGACATTGCTACCTTTGTCTCATAGTCGTTGAGCCACATGCTTTGTGACTGCGTCATGCCTCCGAATACGTGCTGCATGCGTCCGGTGACAGACCTGAAGGACATGGTTTAGGGTTTCGGGTTGATCACAACCCGCCCTGCAACTCCTGTTTCTGAATCGTCCTCGAGATGTGCGTGATCTGGTTGGTAATGCACTGATTCTTATCCGGCAGGAGTTAATATAATCCCTGCCAGACAAGAATCTTGTACCATCACTCACCCAGTAATGTTGGCCAGGTGTTTTGGCCGAGTCCCGGAGCCCACCTCCATCTACAGAATTGTAGAGTTGGTTAGTCCAGAACTTGTAGACATCACCGAGTGAGGAGATACGACCGCCAATATGTGAGAGTCTATGCTCACAAATAGCGATCTCATTCTCGAGGAACTGATTCATCAGTCCAAGGTGCTCTTCCTGCCTAAGTCCTTTCAGTCTATTTAACCGGAGCAATGGAGCCATCCATCGTAGCGATGGTACGCCTAGCCCTCCATCACTGACAGACGAATGGATGTACGCATTGGGGACATCCTGTGGCAGATTAAGCCACTTCCTGATGGTCGATCTTATGACCTTATCGGTTCTATTTAAAGAACCGATCAGGACGTCCCCAAGCGCTATTTGGTGATAAAGCTTTGGGATAACGCTACATTTGAGGGCATATAACCGTTGTTGTGGTTTGAGAGGCGCCTTTGTCAGCACATCCAGTTTATCCCCAAGCATTTGCTCAGGGCTAATCCTGACTCTCCCTGCCCAACTGTAACGTACTCCCAAAGCTGTCCATTCGTCTCCCCCTTTGATGGATCTCAAACTCCTCCCACCAATCTCGAAGGTGTTCTCGGTGTCAACCGTCATCTTCTTATCTCTTCCTGATGGACGGAAGCCCAATGTGAAACTTTTGTCGATGTTAATCGACAATCCACAACTGGTGAGAAATTCGCTGATACGATATATTGAGTCCTGCAGTCCTGCAGGTGTACTGGCGTATAGGTACAAGTCATCTACATAGGCGGATGCATTGGCATGAGGAATGAGAAACTGAGGGGAAGGCCTTGGTGATATCAACGGAGGCAATATAAAGGGGCTTTAAAGACCGATAGTGTTGTCTTAGAATCATGTCCAGCTGGAAGGTGTTATCCCTACAGCCGTCCATGTTCCTAAAGCCCCTCTGCCTCTCGTCAATATCAATTCCATTGACCAATCTTCCAGCAAGAATACTGTGGAAGCCCCTCACTATCACCGATGGAATGGTGATAGGCCTGTACTGCTCAGGCTCGTTTTCAAACCCCTTCTTGGGTATGAATATCGTGCGTGAAGCGAGCAGACACTCTGGTAACTCCTCACACCACATTAAGAGGTTATAAAGACCAAGAAGCATTTCATTAGGAAAGCCTCTGATGTCTTTTTCGGTAAGTCCGTCCGGCCCAGGTGCCGTTTTACGAGACTTCCGTACTTTTATAACCTCCTCAAGGGTGACTGGAGCCCAAAGGTTCGGTTTTTCTTCAGACTTCTCCAGGTTGGGCCTGGCCTCGGAACGCTGTGTAATGACATTTGCCCAGAAAGGTTCCATAACCTCTCTGGACGGCTGACTAGTGCCAACCATGTCATTCAGGATGTTATCTATACACATAGTGCGATTCCTCAGCCAAGCTTTTTGACTCTTTGCGTACTCGCTTCTACGACTTTTCCTTCGAGATGGTGGCGGAACTGGTTGCTTTGTGGGCCCTCGATGTGGCCGAGGACGAGATGTGGGCAAGATGTTCTGCAAGTAAAGAGATAGACGAGTCAATGTAGTCTCCTTAGAGTCAGTCCTAGTTTCCCGACATATTTGGTACAGCTCATGTATATTGTAGGACGTGCTGTCTTGAGGTGGAGGCTCCAATTCGCGGAAGAATTTTCGGAAGGGATTCTCCTCCTCCTCTTCTATCTCCTCTATAGGAGGATCCAGTATAAGAGAGCGTCTTCCCTGGCGTCTTACTGGTTGTCGCTCTCTAATACCTTCCCTAATTTCCGCTGCCATTGTAGCCACCTTGTCCTTATCACTCTCTCGGTGTTCGTAGTTTCGTCAATCAACTCCGGTTGCCGATGCCTGACATGCTGTCTCATACTGATCCTTGTAGGAAAGACTTCTTCACACCCTTCAAATTCGCAAGGAATCTGTATTGGGTCGATCAGAACCTCCTCCTCTGGATGTTTCCATCTCTTATGTAACAAGAGACCAGTATTCGACTTGCATATCTTGCCGCACCCTTCGAAATCACACGAGAAACTTAATTCGCGACTCGGAAGAGCTGCTGCAGCCGGTAGCGACGAGCCAGCGGGCACGTCGTTGTTCGGTGGGGGGCCATCCGAGAACCCCCCGGTTTTTCTGTTTCTAAGAACTGGGCCGGCTGTAATGAGATGGGGCAGGCTGGCAACCCTCCCATCTAAATCGCCACAACACCGTTAACCCATTCCATTAATAGGAATGGGTGCTCAGGAACCTATAAAGGTGGAGATTGGCTAACCACGAAGGGCTAGTACCCCCGCCGTTTACCCGCGCTTGCTTGAATTTCTTCACGTTGACATTCAGAGCACTGGGCTTCTTAATCCGACTCGGCCTGCCAGAGTTCTGATTTCTTCCACCCTATTTTCCATTTCCCTTGTCAAAAAACGCATACTAATTTCGTAACTGTTCATCCTGGCTAAGATGGTTTGTAGCATTTGTCCTGTTGTTGGAGGAGTAGGAAAGGATGCGGGGGAAGCCATTGTCGCGGTTCTGAAGGGTGTACTGATTTCGTCCAACACGTCCGTCGAGTCAAAGTCACAAGTTTGGGTATCGTAATCTACGGATGTGCCCCTCCTGTACGCGTCGAAAGCCAGGTTTGAAATCTTATCTGTTTTTACGAGAAATAGATATTCGTGTCACACACGCTTTACAATTCTCGTTCTACTCTTAATTTTCCTAATACTTTTCACTTAAAGGACCGCACTTTTACAAATTCACTTATTTATCTAAATTAAATGCTTACTTTTTTTCGGTAGCGGCTGCGTGGTTGTCCTCTTCGTCTGTACAGATGGTGAACTAGGCATGACGGCACGACGTATCGCCCGCTTGCTGCTATTAACTTCTTCTTATCCTCTTCGTAGGAGGATGGTGAACCAGCACTGCGTATCGGCGGCTTGCAGTAGCTTTGTCTTCTGGGAATTGCTGCCGAGGGTTTACAGCAGAATGTCGTTTACCCAAGTTCCTTTTTCAGGTTTTCGTGAATACTGGTTTACGTGAGATAGGGCCTACTTCAGTGCAGCCTCTAATTTTACCAGTTTTTTTACTTGCCTGCTTTTACGAGGAAAAATTCGTAACTATCTCCTTGGAGTTCTTCTTTGTTCTAGTAGAATTTTCTCTCTCTTGAGCCACTCCAAGTGTTTAGTTTCAAGATGGTGCAGTTTAATCGTTTTAGCACTGATCGTTTGCCACCATCCTGGCAGGATCGCAAAAATGTGACGGGTCAAGAAGAGATTTGAGTTTTTAAAAAGGGGTCGCGCTGACACGTAGTCAGAGCGACGTTTCTTTATTCTGAAGAGTAAATAAGTATAACTAGAACTGGTGCGCTGGGCCAAAGCGCTCCAATATATAGCCCTTCTATCTTATCTAAATCCGTGGGCGTATGCCTCTGTTATACAAGCCCATTTAAATGTCTCAAATGTGATTCTTTGGTCCACCCTACTGAATAAATTCTCTTAATTTTAAATATACCAGAGCTAAAAAATTTCTCTTTAAAAGGTTGATTGTTTTTGAAATTTTCTATCAAATAAACCCAGGGTGGAGCCAATTTGTCTAGTGTTTAAGTAGGTATTGCAAAAATAGTGTAAATTTCGATGTTTTATTGAATTTTCAATAACTTCCGAAATAGTCAACATTTTTCAATGTTCTTGGGCTCATTTTGAAGTCAAATCAGAATAAAAGTTAAATAAATACATTCGTGCGTAATTATATTTTCTTTTGAACCGATTCTGATAAATTCCGATAAATACGGTTGTCAAAATGAATATTGTTTCGTATTTATATTTTTAATAATTTTGTCTGACCAAAACAGCAGATACGTATTGAACCCGTACCGTTGAAGCAGCTGATACGTCAATCAACGTGGCCAGTGGATTGAAGAAAAAAGCCAATCTTAATCAGTATCTCGTGAACGACTAAACTACGAAAACTGAATTGTTATGACGCGTACAAGGGATTCTGATACTTTTTTCTTTTTGTCACATCGAAGAAAATGTTTTAATTTATAAAATGATTCTTCCGGATAGCAAAATCGCGAGCAAAATTAATTTTGGTAACACCAAAACAGTTTACACGATTGTATACGGCATAGCAAAATACTTCGAAAGCGAGACGATGAGTTTGATGGCGACCACTACAGAGTTGGTATTAGGTTTTGATGAGAATCTGAATAAAATCAGAAAAAAACAGAGGGTCCTTGTCTTCCGGTTTTGGGACGAATCTAAGCACGAAGTAGCCACACGATGTTTTACATCCGCGTCCTTAGGATCGGATTTAAACTGATTCTTGAAAAACAAAACGTTGCCGCGTACAGTCTATTCAAATACATTCCATCTCAAAGAGCTAAATAGACCACTGCATCAGCGTCTAAAATACTCTCCAAAAAGTGTTGTGCTATACGGTGGCTCGAAAACGTACCAGTTGTACAAACGGAACGTTGTATTTTGCCTCATCTCAAAAAGTATGTCGATATAGCAAAAAAAGGGCAAAACGAGATCAACGTGCAAAAGCTTCAAGATTGTTAGTGACTTAAATCGATGACAAGCTCCTGTCTGCAAAACTGGCCTATCACCGCAACACATCAAGATCGGTTATGCTACGCCGTGAAGCTGCTTGAAAGACCGCCACTTAAATTCTCTCTGGAATCTTTTGTTCGATTATCCTTCTCGAAAAAAATATTGCACAGCAGAGATTGACTATTGTTTTACGTAAACTCGTAAAAATAAGCAAGTTTTGGGTCAATATCATTGATCTTGAATAATTTCTGGGTGAAAATGATTGACGCTCATGGTTCGGAAAACTATCGCAACTTGTTGCTGCTCGTTAAAAAAAAGCTCATTTTATCGCACGGGAATGAAGATTTAGAACGAGGATTCTCCGTTGAAAAAGATTGCCTGGTTCAAAATCAGCACGAATAGTCATTTATCCCACAGCGTATCATTATTGACGCAATCGTTTACATAGGAAGTTTAAAAACTTAACGGTATCAAAACATCTAATTCAGTTCGCACGAAGGGTCGCACTGTGGGGCAAAATGGACAAAATTCCATCCTCATGCAAATTTTTAATGGATTTGGATAAAATAAATTCTATAGTACTCGTTAGGTAGTCAACTAACATCTACAACTGCTACTTTTATCAATTTCGACCCTGGAGAAAAGAAAAAAATTAAACACGCCAAATTCACAAAATTACTATGATTAAAAAACTAAAATTTTATTTAGAAAACCTTTTTTTTACTTTTTCCAATATTATTACACTAAAATTTCTCAGTTATTCTCTAAAAAAAACTACATCAAATATGTACAGGTATTTTTTAAAGAAAACTATAACATTTATTCGATAGTTTTCTTTAAAAATTCGCGTGAGGATTGAATGTTGTCCATTTTGTCCCACTGTGGGTCGGTTCGAAATATAAGGAAGCTTGTATTCTACAGAAAGAAGATAATTGTGAAAAGGACAAGGCTCGTTCGAAAAGAAAGATCTACAACCGTTATCATAGAGCTGGAAAAGAAGAAAGTCAAAATCATTGACGAAGCTTTAAAAGAATCCACCCGCATCGAAGAAGAAATACTGAAAGAGAAAATCCAAAGTGTTGATTAAAAAACAGAATCGCTTCCACCAAATATTATTATTATTGGATATTATTGGATATTATTGGATGACAGTGATGTTGGGATTCCCGAAGAAACGCTTAAGAAATATAAAGACGTTGCATCGAATCTGTTGTGGGAAAAATCCAAAGAGAAATATTGTAAAGCTCATGAGAAATTTTTAAACAGGAAAAAAGAAAAAAATTATAAACTCGTCATCGACAAAAATGCGGTTTCAAGTATGTAGTTTTTCTCTTCTTTAAGGAGGGGGGGGGGGGGGCTGAGAAAACAAACCCCCGCGGGGGTGCAACAAGAAAGTTTTAAATCTTGGGCTTCGAAATAATTTGGAATCCTCTCATCTATTGTCTAATCTTAAACATTGTTGTGATGTCTGCAACTATTTGACTGATAAACTAAACACGAAACTTCATAACTCCTTCATCCGGTTTATTTGCAATCTGAAGCGTGATAAGCGCATCACTTCTTATCGAAGGAAGTTAGGATGGCTCTGCGTTAGGAATAGATGGTTTTATTTTATTTGTCTCTTATCCTATGTATGTAACATCCAACTCGCAAAAAACCGGAGTACCTGTAAACTGCATTTGTGAGTAGGACTGATGTTACTGATAGGGTGATTCGTCAACTCGAGAGACTACGGGTCGCCTTTATTCACACTGCAACATACCCAAAATCGTTTATCGCATCAGCAATGTCTTTGTGAAACTCATTGCCGCCGGAGGTGGTTGAGTCGGAAACAGTTTTGTGATTTAAATAAAAAATGTTTGATTATATGCTCAACGAAGAAAGTGTGAAATATGTTCAACATAGCAGATGATGATAAGTTCGGGCCCTATCTCTCTCGCTCCCTATTCGCATCTATCTCTACTCCTCCCCAGCCCTCCCTCCCCCATCACTTTCTATCTCTCTCATTCTTTCTCTCTGTCCCTGTAGGCGCAAACAAAATGACGTACATCAATATTCGTTAATCAATCAGAAAATTTCGTCACGTTACGAATATGAATTTAGCTTTCTGGCAGCTTCTGTTCATTTGGTTTCTTACTTTATTATAGCGCAACTGTCGTTTGTCAAATTTAGCGATCATTATGGTTCAAATGACTTTGTCACCATCCATTCAGTTTCCAATTCTGGCTTCAGATTTTGCTTAAGGCATATTTAGCACACATAAGTGTGTTCAATGCGTGCGACGCTTCCTAATGCACGCATTGCCTAGGCTATCTTAGGGTTTCCAGTACCATATATTATATTACTTCAACCATCTTTTTAATTGTCTCTTTATTTTTAATTTCATCAAGCATTGGAAAAATAAGAGGTGCAATAATAAGGCCTCTTATTTCAATGCAATTTTTGCTTCCACTTTCAAAATAATATTCCCAAAAAACCGATTTTTATTTTGATACGTCAATCGATAGTTTTTTAAATTTTTAGATATATTTCTACGTGGATAGTTTTCATTGAATAGAAAAAGTCGTATTCTATTCATCATATAATTGTATTTTATGTAAAATTTTAAATTTAATTCCAATTTTGAAAATCATTGATTTTTTTGATGATTATTTATCTGTTTATTTCAGAGGAAAATGCAATTGAAGACACAGGAACTAGTGAGTACAAGTGCAAAATTAATAGTATACTTTAATGAGAGAGAAACTGAGTGTATATATGCCCAGAGGAAGTACTACTATTAGTTTAGTGGTGCCTCTGCAGTCCAATTCGGGTAGCTATGTCCATAGTTGTCCGTTTAGAATAGACAATAGACATGAATCCGCAATTGATCAGTTTTCTGCATTATATCTAAACGGCATGGATACAGTGCTATATTTGTCTTTCTGTAAAAAAATGTAATAGCATTTTAAGGCGAACAGTTTAATTAAATTATGTGATGAAAATGCAATTGCAAAAGAAAAAAGTTTAAATTATGTCAAAATCAGTGAAAATTGTTTGCGTAAGTTTTATAGGTTTGAGGTGATGTTCCTCTTGATATTTTATTCACGAAATCTTTATGTTTTACAGGATTTCGGTGTTTACTAGAGTTTACTATCACTATAAGTTTAATTTAATTTATTAAGAAACCTAAATAATTTTGATACACCAATGAGCAAAATTGGTCTGCAGGAAATTCCTGGATAGTTAACGTTTGGAATTTTGTCGTACAATTTTATGAAGAATATATTACAACTTTGTAATATGCCAAAGATTTTTTACAAAGAGGTTCGATGCAAGATTATAAAAATTAAAAGATACAAAATTATCTTAAAATTAACCATTTAATCGGGTACTGGAATGCGAGTTATTCAAAGATGATGAAGGATTTTATTCTAAGCCCTTGTAGAATGTATTTAAATAGATCATTTTAATGAGTAATGCTTCTAATATCTAACAAACGCTAAATCCTCATGCTTCATTTTGTTACACCGACTGCAGCTTTGGTTGGCATCGATGACATATGAGCGACCATTCAAATATAGTCCAATTTCAGATTCACAAGACACTCGTAATCTAAGGTACTTAAATGCACTAGTAATAGTCACCTGAAGCCAAATGGGAAACTAAAAATGCTTGTAATTGTACTTCAAACAAAATTCTTATTTTAAAAAAGGGCTTATCCGATTAAATTAGATATAGAAAAACTCAATTTTGATCACTTTACATGATATTCGATTGGAGTCATTTTTTATTCACGATTAAAATTAAAAGTATGCAAATGCGTTAGTTATCGTCAGGCACGTGAATACTATTAAAACGAGATAAAAAATACTAATTTCAATAAAGGATATTTATACTTACCTGAAATCACAATTATTATTACACGCGACAAGCGCGAATCTTGTTATACGAAAAATACTGGGCTATCGGACTATAACTAATGAAGTGACGATTACCATTGCATGTACCTTATCTATAGGTTTGCAAAAAGATTATTTTACCATTTACTAAGAATATTAGATTTTACTGTAGACACCACCCCTGGGCTGGCACACTGTTTGGAAAGCATCCATTTCGCCTACTGATTCAAGGAATGATCTCAACTAAGAAGCCCAGTTGAACTCCAAGCTTGAGTCACTCTCTTGATTTAAAACTTCGGCTTTTTTAAATTTGCCAGGAGCCGAAAAGGGAAGCCCAAGATAAATATAGGAATAGAAAAGTTCAAGCGCGTCGGTATAACTTCATTTGAGAGGCCTTAATTTTTTTAATCTACTAGATTTACGGAAAGGAACTATTTTCGTCTTTTTTGGATTGAGCTGGAGACTATTAATGGCACAATATTCTTCTAGGATTTTTGTTTTGTCCCTAACAGCATACCATGACGTAGCAAAAATTACAATGTCCGCAAACAGGAACATGATCAGGGTTTGAGCAGCCGACAGTCTCACTCCCCTAGTCCCATTCCTCACCAAGAATTCAATTATATCAGCTATATACATAATGAAAGCAAGCGAGTTGAGAGTGTCACCCCCTGCGTTACTTCAACTTTCTGTGAATAAGAGATACGAAATTTGACCTTCAAGTTAGAGTTTCTATACAGAGAGCGCAGAATTCTTATAAACTTTCCATTAACTCCTAGAGCATGAAGCTTGTTCCAAAGTTTCTCGTATTTGGCAGAGTCAAATGATCGTTTGAAATCCACGAAAATAACAAAAAGTTGATATTTTTTACCAAATCTAAAATTTGTACTCTGCCCCGAGTAGGAAGTAAACAAGTGGTCTCTACAGCCCCTACCATCTCTAAAGCCGGCTTGTTTCTATGGGAGTATATTACATGTGTTAGCCCACACCGAAATCTGGATTACATCAACGTTATAAACATCTTTGTTATTGAATCGTAACATGAACTTGACGAACTCAGACCATTTAGCATGAATTGATACAAACCGGGGTGGGGGGAGATGTCGATAAAGATTTTATCTGCAATTCTCTTCCTTTGTTTCTCTAATTTACAATCGATATGAATCGCGAGCTCTTAGATAGTAGTTTAACGAATTTTCATACACTGCGCGAATATTGTGTATATGCGTTGGAGGCGAGCTTCTTAAGATGAGCGCACTGTGAGTTGAACCAAGAATTTCTATAATCGCCCGATTTAAGAATTTGAGCAGAGTTCCTATGGATCAGCATACCTGCTTCCTGCGCAGCTGTCTTTATTGCTACTATTAAATTATGGTATAATTCGTCTGTATTGTTATTATTTATGTAAATATGTCGGCATTGCGATGATACATTAAAAAAGGTCTCCTCGCCTTCTTCTTTCCATTTTATGCATGTTGATACTGGAATATAATTAATTGTTTTCGTAGAAGTAGATTCCTCAAAACAAGGTTAGATTAGTTTGTTTCAGTCAACGGTTATAAGAAGGAGATTAGATTGGTTTGATAGGTCAAGGAATCTAAAATCATATACCAAATTCAGACAACTGAGGCTGATCCAACAAAGGTCAATAGTGCTGCGTCAGTACCCGCTAAATACGTAGCATGACCGGGACTGTCAGAAAGGGAGCGACCATTGCGCAGAATGAGCTTACGATATTTAAGTAACTCCTCTAGCTTTTCCCCCGCCTATTTAATTTAAGATCGAGAGGTTGCCTCTTCAGCACAAAATTTGTATAAATTAAAATTTCTACCGTGCCCGCAGCTTGTGAAAAATAAAAATTCCCTATGTAGAGTGTATATTTACCCTCAGAAACCAGCTTAATGAATAGCCATAAGTTGCTGACTTCCGATTGGCTGTGTGAGTAGGCTAAAATATTGTCAGCTATAGTAACCAGACCTCCACTACCGCGGTCCTTGCTTTTGTTTTTTATAGCAGGGCTATAATTTTCACGCATTTATTTACCAACCAAGTTTCACCTAGACAGATCACAGAATAACTGTTCAAACATTTCGTTTGACTTTCATCTGAACTGAACTGTTTGCTAAAGCCACTTAGATTCCAGTAGCATGCTCTTCCTTCATGTATCTGGAGCCACCAGCGATCCCGTTCGCTTCGTTTGCGATGAATTAGACCTCTATTTGTTTAGCACAGCAGCTTTGCCAAATGAAGCAATATTCACTAGCTGTGAATTGGAATTGGTAACAGGTGAACCAGTTGTGTTATTCTTTACCAGTTGAAGAGACCCATCGATGCCAATATTCGTGTACTTGATTATTTCTTTTTGACTTAGATGGTTCAAGTTCTCTAGAGTGAAGTTAATGTTGCTAATACGTAAACCTGATCCGGTAATGCGGGAATTGAGAACAAGTTTCCTGTATTTACAAACTCTCATACTCACTTTCGCTGCCTTGGTTTCCCTTCCAAATCTTCAGCTGGCTCACATGAGCAGTGGTTTCAAATCCCTTATCATGACTTCTATTTAATTTCTTTACTCTGTAAGTATCACTGGGCTTAATTTCAACCACTACTAATAGACCACCGAATGTTTCCTGAAGTTTGGTTGAGCTTCCAGTCGCAATCGCGTTTTTCTTTATAACAAAAGGTGCTAAATGGTCGATGTGTACAATCTCAAAAGGCCTTTTTCCTGGTGGAATCGGATTTAATTGACCAGCTTCGTGTTTCGATTCAGGTATCGGAAATTCTTCAATTGTTTTTATTTTTATATTCCCCGGTTGAATCGCTCCTTCACCAATCTCATACCCAAAATATTCTACTTTCCTCATTCCAAATTTACATTTTGCTAAGTTCAAGGTCAAATACGCGTCTTTTACTAAATCCCGTATCTTCTCGCAATACCTAAAACTCGATCCAGTAGCTTTGCAAAATATTTTGGGGCACCGACTAGCCCAAACATAGTTCGTTCAAATTTCCCAGTTTGAGTCTCACTTATAAAAGCCGTAAAATCTTTTTATTCCTTAGTTAATGACATCCGTAAATATCCCCACGCTAAATCCAAAGTTATAAAATTCTTTACGCCGTTTAGATTTTCAAGCATATCCTCTAAATTTGAAATTGGAAAATTCAACGTCTTCCCAATTGCATTGAGCTTGCGATAATCCATCACCATTCTAGGTGAACCATTTTTTTTTCTTATAATGAACGCTGAATTTGCAAATTCGGAATCTTTTTCCATAACAATCCCTTTTTGTTTGTATTCCTGAATAATGTTTTCTCACGCTGTCCGATCTTTCGCATTTAGTGTGTACGGGTTTGATTGCTCCGGCTGTGAGTTTTCCTTTAATTCAATTTTCATTTCTATTTTATTCGTCCATTAGAGTTCATCTGAATTTTGCGAGATGCATTCTCTATTCGCATTTAAAATTTTTACTTGCTGTTGTTTTTGTTCCATCGTCACCCCCTCATCCGTGACAACATCAGCAATATTAATCTTGTTTCTCGTTTTTAATTCTATCTTTTCGACCTCGATTGATAATATCGGTTCTCCTATCGCTTGACCAATTTCTACTATCTGAGATTTTTCCGCTAAATTAATTACCGGCAATTTAATTTCCCCAATTGCCGCCATTATGTCAATTAAATATACCAACTCTGGAGCTATTTCAACTTTTTCATCTGACAACAACCTAATCTTCGGTTTTTCATTATCTGCAAATAAGGTAGGGTCAATATCGTTAAAGGTCTAACGCTTCTGTCAAAATTCGTCCTATAATCACGGCTACATTTTGAGCATTGTCTGGCACCACTCTAAAAGCAACTTGTCTAGATTGCAATCCCTCGAAACTCAAAATTTCATTAATTATACCTGGTAATTCTACAACACCGGCACCAAATGCCCCTAAAGATGACATTGTTTTTTGCATGGTAAAACCCTCACGCAAAATAGTCGTCGCTTTTATCGTGCTTACTGAAGCACCCATATCAATTTGCGCTTGCATTTTCGCACTTCCTACTTTTACTTCTTTCAAAAACTTTCCTATCGATTCCGCGATCTTCAATTCTCGTACGGTTTGTACACTTTCTTCATTTTCTTTATCATGTTTTTCTTCTTTGCGCTTCGGGCAACGCGACGCAATATGGCCTTACCCCCTTACATAAATAACAGACTATTTCCTATCTTTTTTCCGCCCACTCACGCGATAAATGTGCCGCTTTATTACATTTAAAACATTTTCGAACTAACCTTTCTTTTCGCTGTAATGACGGTTCTTGTGCTTCAGCTCCTTCTGTTCGCTGTTCTCTTGACTTTTGTATCGTCGGTTTGCCTTGTTCCTCTCTTGCTTGAAAAGTTTTCCCTCTTTTCTCACCAATCCGTTCTCTCCTTCCGCTGTCAATCTTCTCAAACCGCATCAGTTCTTGCAGCATAGCGTCCGTGCTTTCAAAGTTTCGGCTAAGCATAAAGTTGGTTGTTTCGCGAGACCAAAGACCACTCGCCAGTTCATCTCAGATTTCGGCCATCGAAAGGTTCAATCCTTGGCACAACCAAACTTTATCAAGGAAATAATCCTCGACACTTTTTGCATATCCCTGTGTTCGCGCCATCATGGCCCTCAGTTTTTTACTCGTGCTTCGTTGATTGATAAAGGTTCACTTGAACTCCTGCACAAATAACGGAAAATCGACAATCGTGGCCATTCCTGATCAGCAACCACTTCAAAGCGCCATCTTTCAAGTGCCCTTTTCCCACACTTAGAACCACAGCATCTGTCCATCCATTTAATGTCCTCACGTTTTCGAGTTCTCAAATCTAAGCTCCCGCTTGCTTTGGCTTTGGCGCCAAAGTGATCATGCATCTGACTCGATCCATTAGAATCTTCTAGATTCAACTCGAGGTGTCGATTCCCAACTGTACCCTGAGTTTTCTTCCCAATTTCTTCCTTGGCTTTTTCTATAGCTTCTTTTTCTCTTTGAGCTTGCAACTTAACTTGCTCCAATTCAGCTCTTTTCCGTTCCATTTCGCTCCGCATTTCTGTCAACTGCCGCTCGTACGCCTCTTTTTCGTACAATCTCTTTTGCCTCTGTCTCTCGATCTCTGAATTAACGTTCAAATTATGTTGGTCAGCCATGGCTTTCGTTTTAACACTAGTAGTCTCGACAAGTCCACGTTGAAAACGATCAAACTGTTCCTCATTTGTAGCCATTACCGCGTCTACTACGCACAACTTGCCGTTTTTACTCCCAGACACCAACATTCAGAGCGGCATCCCACTTCTGATTTGTTAAACACACACTCTTTTCTAAAATAAATTCGTATCTAAAGGTCATAATTCTGAGAACCACGAAAACCCTAGTACTCGAGAGCATTCACCAGGTCACTCAAACAAACTCTTCGAGGAGTTTTGAGGCCCAGCGTTTATGCGGATGCTTAAACGAGCTTCTGAAATAGCGAGAAAAGTCCGGGTTTCGCAGGTGGTTTACCAGGTCGAATTTATAATTATTCGGAGGCATTTCGACATTAACCATCCGGAGGTATCAAAAGGTAATAATTATGAGAACCATGACTACCCTAGTACTCTAGAGCATTCATCAGCTCACTTAAAGAAACTCTTCAAGGTGTTTTGAAACTCAGCGTTTATGCGGATGCTAAAGCGAGCGTCTGAAAAAGCGAGAAAAGTCCGGGTTTCCCAGGTCGAATTTCAAGATCGGTTTTTATTGTAACAGATCTGTTACACCCCCTCCCGCGGGGGTCCAGGTATATACTTTTAAATCTGACGTAGTTCTCTCTCTAGTTCCTGTATGGTTTAGGAGTCGATGTATAAGTCTGATTCTAGAGTGCAGTCTTTTATTTTTTTGTGTTGTTATTTTTGGTTAAATTAATTTCTAGTAGATTTTAAATTTTGTGTTTGATGTATTCCCAACCTCCTTGTCTGTATATTTTTCCGTCGTCGTTTGGAGTCGTGTAGTCCTGTCTGTATCTATATGGTATTTTGTTACAGAAAGAGTCAGGTATTAAGTAAATTGTCCTTGGTATTAATTTTTCGCAATATTGGCATTTGAAATTATCTGTGTTTTTAAGATTTTTAAGGTATTTAAGGGTCTTATTTTTATGTGAATTAATCCAGTTTCTTTCTGTACATGTTTGAACGTAATCGATATATAATTTTTGGGATTTTCTTGTCTTTCTTGTGTTTAATGTTTAGTTGTTTCAATTGTTTAGTATAGTCCGCTTTTCTTTGTTGTCTTAGGTCCTCCCATTGTTTGCTGATTTCTGTTTTTTCGTCCTCTGATTGCCCGTTGTGTACTTTTACTCTTTTTAGTCTTTGCTCTGTCATTCTAATAATTTCCTGTTCTGCTTGTCCAGTCATTTTCTCCGATTCCGCTTCGGCCATTTTGCTGCGAAACATCTTGCTCACGTGTCGGAGATGGTGATATTTTAACGTCTCTTCTAGCACTCCTGCCCTATGCAGGATTAATCATTGTAGGGCCTTGCACTGTTTGAAATGCTCGACGATGCTTGACTCTCTCATGTTGTTACTGCACAGCCTGTACTTGCTTGTGTTGTTCATGCTTCTGAAAGTAAAACGTATTTTTCAGTCTATGTTGTCTTAATATTTAGTGAGTCAGGTTTTTGAGTATTGATTGAGTTTGTTCTGAGTGGTTTGGGTCAGTGTGAATTTTTTATGCCATTGATACTCCGCCATTTGGCTATTTTAAGAGAAATTATCTCAATCTAAGTCTACCTGTATTTTATTAGTCTATTTAACAATATCTGTTCCAGTTTTCTTTAATTTGTCGTCTGGTTGTTCTTTTTAATACCCTATGTCCTATTTTAAATTCTACCGGTCTTCTCAAATTATAGTTAGTCGCTTGTCTTTTATTAGCTATGTCCAAATTTATCTGGACTTCTTCTTTTATAATTTGTAGCCTTCTTAATCTATCTGTCCATTTGTCCACGCTTTAGAACTCGATATCGTTATCGCTTTCCAGGGCTTTTCTTAGGGACTGGAGTAGTTCCAGTACGGGACCTAAGTTTAAAAATGCTGAGGTAAATTGTGTTGATAAGTTTTTACTAGTGTTTATCGCGAACTTTAAGTCATCTATATGTTCATCCCAGGTGGAATGATCGTTATCTAGGTGATTTTTAATCATTTGTTTAATTGTTCTATTGTAACGCTCGGTTGGGATGGCTTCGGCGTAATATTCAGGTATTTTAGTATGTCTAATACCGATTTTTTCGGTTAATTCTCTTAATGTTTTATTGACAAATTCGGTGCCATTATCGGTGTGAAGAATCCGTGGTGTTCCCCAACGCGAAATGACACGCTTGTGAAATTCCGACTTTATTGTTGTCCCGTTAGCTCTTCTTATCAGGTTATTTCAATCCATTTTGTAAACAGATCTACAATACGAGTAAATATTGGTTTTTCTCTTTTTTGAAATCGGTAATGGGCCCATGATATCTGCAGCAATCATGGTCCATGGTTCTTCAACGATTCTTTTTCCCATCAGCGCTAATTTCGGTTGGTTACTCGGTTTGTATCTTTTGCATATTTTACCATTTTTTTCGTATTGGGTTATCTCTGAATACGTCCCTGGTCGGAAGTAGTACTCGGAAATTCTCGCGTGCGTCTCTTCTGAACCTAAATGTCCTGCTTGCAAGTTATCGTGATGTTCTTTTAAAACCTGTATTCGTAATTTTGTGGGTACGAAGAGTTTCTATGGGCTAGAGTCTAGTAAGAGAGTACATGTTAATGGGTCAGTTCTGTAAAAATAGAGTTGCGAATCTCTGAGTCGCCATTTTTCGTGTACTTCTGGTCTTTTTTTAACTTGTCTGATTTTTCTTGAATACCAGTCGTCAGTTTTGTCATTCATGTCCACTTTCGGTTTTTCTAAGCTACATGCTAACGCGAATGCTATATTTTGTATTGGTTCTCCTGATCTCGAGAGTGCATCAGGGAGGAAATTTGAACTCCCTTTTCGGTCTATGACTTCGTAGTCATATTCAAGAATTTCCAGTACCCATCTGGCTAATCAGCCAGTGGAGTTCTTTAGGTTATGGAGCCACTTTAACGATACGTGGTTCATGATTACTTTAAAACTATAACCTTCTAGATGTGGCCTAAATTTTCTGATGGTCCAAACTACCGCCAGGCATTCTTTTTCGGATGTCTAGTATCGGGATTTTGTCCCGTTTAGAATTCTGCTCGCGTATGCTATCACGTAATTTATGCCGTCAATTGTTTGAGTAATTACGGCTCCTAATCCCGTTTTACTCGTATCGGTTTCGAGCTGAAAGGGCTGGGTAAAATCTGGACAGGTTAATATTGGTGCTGATGTTAGCAAGTCTTTAATTTTTTGGAAGGCCTCATCTTGTTCTAATCCCCAATCCCACGTTTTACCTTTTTTCAATAATATGTTTATTGGTTCTATTGTTTCAGCAAAGTGTAGGATAAATTTTCTATACCAAATTTCCATCTCTATTATGAGCTGTAATTTTTTAATATTTTTAGGCTTAGGGAATGTTAATTTTGTTTGAATTTTTTTATCGTCTGTTTTTAATTCTTTATCGTCAACTTTAAAGCCTAAATATTTAATTTCTGAGCAGCCGAATTCATATTTGTCCGGACTGATCGTTAAATTTGCATTGTTTATTTTATCTAGTACAATGTTCAAGTATTTTAAATGTTAATTGAAATTTTGAGTTACAATTACAATGTCGTCTAAATAACAAAAAACGTTTGGTTTTAAGTCTGGAGTGATAATTTTGTCGATAAGTCTCTGGAAAGTAGCTGGAGCATTGGTCAGACCAAATGGCATCCTTTTAAATTGATACATGCCCTTTTCAGAGGCTGTGAATGCTGTTATTGATTTCGAATTTTCTTCTAAAGGCATTTGCAATTAAGCTAGCTTTATATCAATTTTTGATATAAATTTTGCTGACCTCAAAGTATCTAGTATTTCTGTCATTAGCGGGATCGGGTAGAGGTCATTTTTTGTGATATTATTTATCTTTCTAAAGTCTAGGCGAAATCTATAATCTTTCCCTGGTTTTTTTATCATAACGATAGAGTTTGAACAATCTGAACAAGAGGATTATATTATATCTTGTTCTAGAAATTTGTCCACTATTTGGTAAACTACTTCTTTTATTTTGTGGCTCACGTGGTAATATTGCTGTTTAATGGGATCGTGGCCTTAGACGTCAATTTTGTATTTCGTTAGATGAGTCGCCCTATGTTCTTTTCCCTGAGCAACTTTTATTTTATCTTCTAAGAGTTTTTCTAATTGTGATTGTTGGCTATCGTTGAGCTCAACAATACCTTCGCAAATTTCTGTTAAGCTATTAGTTTGTTCTTCGATTTTTCCTAAACTATCCAAAATATTATCTAATTTTATCACTTTATTTTAAAAAAAGTAACCCATTGTTTTATATTATCGATTTCAGATATCTCCTTATCTTTTAAAGATTCGTTTTTTAACTTATTCTGATTAATAACCTTTTTATTTATCCAAATGTCATAGTCGCTATTTTTATGTGTATTCTCGTATTTTTTATTGTAAAAAGTTTTTCCGGAATTATTTTCCTTATTATTAATCCTAACCTTAGCTTTGTTTATTCCACCTGAGCCTCGCGTGCTTGTCTCTTCGCTAGTGCCTTGGGTATGGATGCTCTCTAGGGGTTGGAATAAGTTGCTAGTCGGGATGCTTATTAAGCTAGGAATATCTTTTGTGGGGTTTGTTACTGGATTATGGGCATTTTTTGGTTTTTGGGATTGTTTGGAATTGATAGGTACTAGGAGGATTTCTCTATTTTTAACTTTCGACTACTTTTGTTAAGTTCCCTTATAGTTTTTAGGTTAATACTACCTCCTAATTTCGGTTTCCTATCCTTATTATTATTTTCTTCATTTTTAATCAATTCTTCATTTTTAATCAATTCTATAGAGGCGCCTAGTGTGAATAAGCTTTCATTATCCCGGAAAAGGGTATTTTCTATGGGTTCGAATGTTTTCTTTGTATTTTGGTTTGTTTCTGGGTATCTTGCTTGATTTGACTTATCTTGGTTTGACCTATCGTTATTTGATGGGGTTTCTGAGGTTTTTCTATTGAAACCTCTACCGCGACCCATAGATCTATTGAATGTTTTTTGGGATTGCTCCCCTACTTTGTTGTGATTCGTTATTCGGATCGGTGTTTTCATTTGGAAGTGCAGCGGCACCTTTCATATCAAGGTTATCGTGGTTGGTTTCCTGTATGTTTGGGTTAGGCATTTTATTTTTTATCCTGTCTGACCTGAGTTTCATTTACTCTTTGATCGCGTTAAAATTCGTATTTTTAAAACACCCTATGTGGATATCCACTGCGCTCTTTTCAACGAGAAAATTGTATTCTCTTTGAGGTATCCTAGTTGGGTTTGTACCAATGTGGCACCCTATTTAAGTTTCTATAACAGGTTCTTCAAATTTTTCCGAAACTTTCGTCTTCACTCTTATTGTTTGTAAATACCGAAGGACAAAATTTCAAGCTTTAGTTACTGAAATTTTTCGGAATTTCTGACTCGAAACAATTTCTCGATACTGGTTCTATTTTGACAACTTTTACTAATATCGTCAATTCTCTGAGCGTAATCTCCTTTTCTCCTTTCTGTGAGTTTTCAATTGCCTGGTAGATTCCTTTTGATTTTTCACATTTTAATTTCCTTCATACGCGTCAGGTAAACAGCACATAAATCGGATATACATATTAGAAAATAAATCACTTCAGAAACCAAATCATATCAGAAAATAAATCACATTACAGACTAAATTACATGGTATGGCAGGTAAATCATATTATCAATACTAATCATAAATAAGATCAGAGCAATTATGAATATTGTTATCTTTTCAAGAGCAAAGGCATTGCGAATGGATTGGATCATCTAAGTAAAATGATCCGTTTGAAATGGCAAATGCAATTAATCCAGAGGCAGATAGATCAAGGGCATGCAAAAAATGGATGTTAGTTATTGTAGAAGTCGAGTTAATTAGAGTGTGAGTCAGAAGTTTTGTTTCTTTCGATGTGAAAATGTGTCTCCCTTTTTTCGGCAGGTTTGGTCTTTTTGAGGGAAAAGTGTGCGATTTTGGGTTGGGCGCTAGGTATTATGGAGGTAAAGCCGAGGAGGGAAATAGGGAAATGGTGTACCGAGAATAAGGTAGACACAATCAAAACAATCTAGTTAAAAAGAAAAGGATGGTAACTTTATTAACCACTTACATTGTACAGCTCGTACCCTTGAAGGGATCGATGAATCGATAAGACGTTGGTAGTTAGGATACCAAGGAGATGCTGTGGCTTCGTGGCGGGTCGAGGTGAAGAGAGCGTGCAGGCGAACTTTTAGGTACTGGTCACGGAAACCGGACTAAGAACGACTGATGGGCGAAAGCACGAGTCCTGAATTCATATAAGGGAGCCTTGTAGTTCGAGGCTTCGGGACCCCTCGGGGGGTTCCGCCTTATCTCGCTAGCAGTCCGACAAACCCTTTATCTGGGGCCGCGACGAGAGGGTTTTTATTGTAACAGATTTGTTACACTACATGACATTTTTTCTTCAAAATTTACAAAATGGCGGTTCCCTAAATTTAAATCAAAATTATAATTAATAAAATTAATAACTACATCTCGTCAAATTCATGCAAGAGGCAGATTTCTTTATTAGGTATTTTCACTTCAACCACCAGCTAACTTCGCTTCGTTGACTGCTGAGGGGATAACAAGGGAACAAATGCATGGATTCAGTCATATTTTGCCCTATTTTGCTCATATCTTCGTAAAAACTTATTTTTTCTATATAACTGTATTAAAAAAAAAGTTTATATTATTTTTATTTTTTAGCTTTCACCGAAGTGAAGTTAAATAATAGTTTAAGTGAAAATACCTAATTAGGAAGCACGTGATGACAATCAAAATTCAAAGTTTAAAAAAATTCAAGGTCGTCACCAAATTTCTTTTTTCAAACTTTGTTTCTTGGTGACAATTGTTAAGGTGTCATTTAAAATCCTACATTATTGTAAAGAAACATATTTCGTAATGCATGAAAGTAAAATTTTGAAAAATTAAAAATGGATCATTATTAAATACTCAAAACCTCGTGTATTCTGTGCTTTTCGTTCAAAGATCTCCAAATTTTGAAGAAACATCAAGTGTAACGTTACATACCTCATTACGTACCTCATTAATATTTTCAAAAGTTACATAATTTTTACAAATTTAAACAAAATATGAAATGCCTTTTCGGAAAGGATTGAGTGTTTCTGGAAACCACTTGCTTGAAAATATCATAAAGCTGCAGTACACTGAAAATGTTTTCTCTTGCTGAAATTTGAAAACTTTTCACCGAATAGTCAGAAATGTTAATTCTTTTTATTTTATTAGTCAAACTTGTAAAATAAATTTAAATTTGGAGAATCACTAAATCCTTTCTGAAAATGTGTTTCATACTTTGTTTAAATTTGTAAAAATTATGTAACTTTTTGGAAATAGTATAAGGCGCCTTTATGCTTTACAAGGGGACCTTCAGGTACGGTTTGTTTTGTTTGAATTGATACTCTTCCCAATGAAAGGTAATTACCATAGGTTTTCTGAGAAAAAGCAAATCTCTTGCGTCGGTAGCTCCCTGGCAGAGCGCTTGGCTGATAGCCACAAGGTTGCGCATTCGATTCTCTCTATCCGTACTTTGTTCTTTCTTTTTGTTATTTCTAAAAATGATTGTTTATTCCATTTTTGATTAACATTTGATATAATTATTCTTTATATTTTATTTTTAATAAAACTCTGTTTATCGTATTTTTATTATCACTCGTTTGGAAAATTGTGCATTTTATTAAAACTCTTTATTAATAAACACGAAATACCAGTGGATGCAGTGACTAATTTAATAACTATTTACTAACAAGAATTAGAATTGTCTTGAAAGTGTATTTTCACGCAATAAAGATCTTTGTTCCTACTTTAATTTAAAAGCGTAAATATTAGAAACTATTGAAGAATAAACAATTTTAATAAAATGCACAATTGTGCTAACGAGTGATAATAAAAATACGATAAGAAAAATACGAGAATCTAACACGCAACCTTGCGGCTATCATCCGAGCGCTCTACCAGGGAGCTACCGAAGCTTCGAAATTCTTTTACATCGGCTTAATGACCATCTGTTCGCAATTTTTCAAATGCGTTTTTCTCGGAAATGGCCAAAATTGCGTCTCCTTGATTTTTCTCAGAAAACCTCTGGTATGTACCTTTCATAAAAAAAGTATCAATTCGAACAATAAAAAGCGTACCTAAAGGTCCACTTGCAAGTGACAATTTGGGATCTACTTCCAACCATACACTTTGTAACAATACAAATGATTTTTCTTCAGAATTTGAAGATCTTTGAACGAAAAGCGTAGGAAATACGAGTTTTTGAGTACTTCATACGGCGCCCTTTTTAATTTTTCAAAAATTTCACTTTCAAGCATCACGAAATATGTTTATTTACAATAATATAGACTTTGAATTGACTCCTGAAAAGTTGTCTTCAAGAAACAAAGAAATAGTGAGTTTAAAACAAAAAATTGAGCCGCCCTCTTGCATTTTTCAAAATTTCGAACTTTAATTGTCATCACGTGCATTCTAATAAATAAATCTGCCTCTTATAAGAATTTGACGAGATTTTGTTATCAATTGTTGAAATTGTAATTTCGGTTCAAATTTAGGGATCCAACATTTTGCAATGTTTTAAAATGAAATTTACTCGTGCAGATATATTTTTTCAACATTGACTAAAGATCATAATTGCACAAAGCCAAAGGATTCTGATGAAATATAACAAAATTAACTGTATTTGAAATGTTACGTTACTTTTCCGTATGTTAATTGCATGAGAAACTTTGATTGGTTTGGACCACATATTAATATTAACTAATTTAGCTCAAATTTTTTGGGGATCATTTTTTTTTTGTTATTCAAACAAAATATAAGGGGGATGAGACTAAGAAGAATGCAAAATTAAAAAATAAGAACAACCCTAATGGACATAGCTAGCCGAATTGGGCAGCAGACGCGGCAATATACTAATAGTTGTACTTTCTCTAGAAATGCTTTTTCTCAGTTTCTCTTTGCTTTAGTTTCAATTTATAACTATTATAAAACCATTATTTCAGTAGAAAGTGTTTTCAGATATCCATTTTCTTAATTTGTAGCTCGGAAAAAATTTCAGCCTGTAAGAGTAAAAGATATGGTGGAGTATGGAGAAAAGGCAAAATCCGTGGAGCAACAGTTAAGTGGTTGGTAAAAATTATATTTTTGTGTGTGTGTATTTTATTGCGTAACTTGAATCATTTTTCTGAAGCTATATTTGTTTCTTTTTCAGTCAAAAAAAAAATAGAACCTATGAGAGTTAAGGATCTTCTAAAATCTTTAAGTGGTAAGTTACTTATTAGCAAGATTTTTGTCGACAATTCTGTAATTTTTTACACCAAATAATGATGCTAATGTCTCAGGTTGTAAGAAAGCCGTATCTGCCGAGGCCCCTGTTCCGTCAAAGAGCGCAGAAAGATATGCTAATGGTTAGTTTTTGTTTCTAAGTTCACATATATTAACTATTATAATCCCCTCTGCCCCCCTTGTATCGCTTCGTACACTTCCCTCATATGAACTCCTTGATTCGAGACAGTAAACGAGACTAGAACCAAGTGGATCAGGTTTATCCCGAAAAAGATTTGGCATCATGGTATAATATTATTAATAATAATAACTAGCCATAAACGTAGGACTCTTAAAAGAATGGATGTCTTTCTATAGATACATTCCAGTGTTCGTTTTAGAAAGCGAAGATTACATCTTATTTCGGGATGTTACTATCCAAACGGATCATTACATCCCGGCTAATCGACCTGACATCGTGATGAGAGAAAAAAGGCGAAAGAGTCTACATCATTGACATGGCTTGTCCACTTAACCGCAATTTGCAGTCAACTTATACAACCAAGCTCCACAAGTATAGCGAGTTAAGGCATGAAGTAAAAACCATATGCAGGAATGTAAATCATGCATCTATACATCCCATTGTGATTGCGGCAACAATCAATGTGCACACAAGATGCACTGAACTTTCCGGAGTCAATGAGTTATTGGCAGCAGCTCAGAAGGCGGTTTTATTAAACACCTGTCGCATTGGCAAAAACTTTCTTAACCATCAGGAAGTAAGTGACTAAAAACCTGTAGAGTGGCAGAGGGTGGCTCTAAGAAAGCATCCAGAGGTGACAATTGTCACCTCCAACGCTAGCGGCTGCTCGTAATTGTATACCTACAACATCATCACAGGAGGTTTTAAACATCGTATTGGATAACATCCCAATCTCATCAGTCACTTGACTTAGTCCATGGCTATGATGTATAACCGGGTTCACCTGAGTACAAGTTTAATAAATTATTAATAATAAAGTTAAGCTAAATTAAAGCTTAAATAAAGTTTAGTTAAAGCGTAGGGAAGTGGCGACCACATCGCCCGAGAACTTCGGCTCTTGCGGTCAGTCACATTGCATTGGACTAACGGACGGAACCGAGGATACAACCAGGCAATGGCCCTGAAAAAACGCAAGAATATCGTTTTAAATGGTCGGACTAACTCAGAAGGGACATCCTTACCTGTTGGCAAGGAAGCTCACCGGCGCGAAGAAGATATATGTAAAGGTTGCATGAACGTTAGGTCAATATGTACCCGGAATATGCTCATAAAACTTCCCAGTGTTTAAGAGATCAAGTATCCTTTTTACGCAAAGGGGGATATAAAGCTCTTTATCAAGAATATGAGCTAAATCCTCCAGAAAACATACCACTCGTTCCAGCAAGACCACCGCTGCAGGTAGCTGATAATGCCAACATGAGAAGTAGGAGATAAAAAATCCCACAAAAAGTTTTTCTCATGATGGACAAATTAGCTGAAGCTAATACTGCTCTCCCTGATTTGCTCCCTGAAGATTTTGACTCTGAAATCTGAACTATGTAGTTTACGATAAGGCGGTCTCGCTGCTTAGCGAAAATTGAAGTAATGATACTTCAGTACGCTTGAGTAAGATTGGCGAGCGTATTGCACAGCTTCGGTTTAAAATTGAAGTGGCTAAACGGCATACATCAAATGTTCATTTCATGATTAGCTACATAACATCAAATAAGAAGTTCACTCCAGAAGTTAGAGCACTTGCTCAAAACTTACGGAAAGTAAATCACACGCTGAACTAGTGTAAACTGTTGACCATCAAGCAGCACTGGATGCAAAAAATAAGGGCTCTTTCAGTAGCGAAAGATCTCCTTGTAAGGAAAGTAAAGTGGATTCAGGAAAATTCCACCTTTTCTACTCACCCTTCTCGTCTTTTCAACCAAACGTCATATGCCGTTGAAAATCCGCCTAGTCGAGAAAACATTCACGACTTCTGAAAGAAGTATATGGAGATACTCATAAGCTAGATGAAGACGCTTCAGAGATCTCACTGTTTCGTAATTTTTGCGAGAGGCAACTGTTGCAACGCCCAGAAGAGGTGTGTCAAATAATTACTGGTGATGAAGTGAAGAAATTTATCGCTAGAACTTTCTTCAACGGATAACAACCCATTCCTCAGAAATTAGTTGAAGGACGCGTGGCACGTCCATGAGTTGAAGAACTGTTGCGTAGGTCTCCATCACTGGGCAGGTGTGCCTCACCGTTTTGTTCTTAAAATTTTTGTGTAATTATTAAAAATTTAATTTATAACCAATAAAAGCGTGCGCGCCATAAACGTTATAAACAATTTAAACCGATTCAACTTTTGATCACTCTTAATCGTTGTAAATCGTTCCAATCAATTATTTCTAGAAGAGTGTGTGTATATGTGTGTATATATATATGTGTGTGTGAGTGTGTGTGTTACCACCTTAACATACCGTCGCCACATTTTGAGCCAAGACTCACGCGGAAAGACCTCGGTTCGGTTCGGTTTTGATTCTTCCAGAATCAAACCGAAGGGCCTATGACAAAGCCACCGAACGCGTCCTCGGGTTGCGGATAGAGGGTCCCTGTACCCAGGGTTTCTGCTGACTATGGTTACAAAAATAAATAGGTAGTCGCGGACAATTGTCCAGGGGTGGTCCCGAAGGAATTAACCCCCAAGCGGAGGTGTGAAAACCGTGCCGAAAGCTGAATGGCACCTGGATGAGGTGTCTAGAACGGTGACTCTGGGATACCGGGCGATCTTTCAGAGTACGCAGCCTTATCCTTGCATGCGGGGCTCTACAAGGATGGACAAACCCCTTTCCCTAGCTTCTCGTGGGAACAACAATGACAACACCAAACATAGTTGTAGTAAGTGCGGTTCAAAACAACAGAACGCGCAGGGCTCCCGACAATGGGCCGGTAAACAATGCCGACCAATCTAGAGCTGGGGGAGCCAATCAAAATGGATTTAATGCGATGGATCGGCGGGATCTCGCTACCTTGGGGTGGACGGAGCAACTGAATCACGACATGCTAGAGTGCTACGATGCGAGTGTGGCCCGTGAACGGGGTTACATGGCACAGCTGCATGCTCTGTGGTGCGAGAAACACCCGGAGCTATCGCACTTTTCGCAGCAACGTCTGCGAAACCATGCTGAACTACTCCGTAAAAGGGGCTATGTAAGCGGAACGCCTACTCTACCACAGCTAGAACAAGCTGGCAACAAAGAAAGAGAGGCGACACTAAGACCAACCGCGGGCAGGCATCCAATAGATGAAGAGCGATGCTTTACCACCCGGTGAAACATCAACACCAAGGTTTCTCTCAAGCCTAAAGATCTGGCTGAAATGGATAACGAGCATCAACTTGCCATAAAGATAGGTTGGGCAAGACAGTACGCGTCCCGCATTCAATGTGTGATTGACTATATCACATCTGGCAGGAATTTTACCGCCAAGGTTCGAAAGTTCGCGCGCAAACTCCGGACCCGTTATCACACACTTAACAAGTCAAAGCTGCTGACCATCAGGCAGCATATTGTTGAGAGAATACGGATACTATCTGACGCTAAGAGAAGTCTAGAGCGGAGGGAGAGGTGGATCAGAGAAAATCAACAGTTTCTCTCTGACTCATCTCGACTCTTCCAGGACCCTCCAGTTACTGTCAAACACCCACCCAAACCAGAGGAGGTCGAAGTATTTTGGAGAGAAGTCTACGAAGTTCAGCATAAACTGGACGAAGACTCAGAAAATATCAATAGTTTCAAGGATTTATGTGTTGCCCTCATAACATCTGATAAAGAATGCCCACCCACCACTACCGAGGAGCTGAAAAAAGTATTAAGAGGGATGAAGAACTATTCCGCACCGGGACCATGTTGTATCAAAACCTTCTGGTGGAAGAAGTTTTCTTCAACCCATCAGCATTTGGCCCGTATTTTCACCTCATATTTGAAGTCGGAAGAGCCGATTTCAGAGTGGTTGGTGGAAGAGCGCACAATACTCCTGCCGAAAATAGGCAACTTAGCTGACCCAAAGAACTACAGGCCAATAACTTGTCTGAACACGCTTTATAAGATATTCACAGCTATCCTAAATGATAGGATTGTTTGGCAAGAAATGTATGAAAAACGAGGCTCAAAGAAAGACGTAGCCGGATGTCGGGAGAACTTGCTCATCGATAGATGTGTCTGCAAAGATGCAGCATTCTACCAGCGTGACCTATCGATGGCCTGGATTGATTATCGGAAAGCTTTCGATTCTACATCCCATAGACTTATCATCTGTCTTTTGGAAATCTTAAAGGTTCATCCGCAAATAGTTGGGTGCATAGAGAGATTGATGCCGCTTTGGAAAACCAGATTTACTATCTCATCTGGAAAAAATCGTGTGACAACTAACAAAGTCACGTTTCAGAGAGGTGTCTTTCAGGGCGACACCATGAGCCCACTCCTATTTTGCCTTACATTATTACCACTATCTCTAGCACTGCGCCATTCCGACGGGTACTTGTGCGGCAAACCTACAGATCGAAAGTACAAGGTCACTCATGTATTTTACATGGACGATCTTAAGATCTATGCTAAAAACAGAGAGCAACTGCATCTAGCTCTGAGGATTGTCTAACGATATACTAAGGAAATTGGAATGGAATTTGGCTTAGATAAATGCGCCAAGGTTTATTTAAAGCGAGGGAAACTTAATGGCATCCCTGAAGATCCTGAGCTCGTTGATAGAAGCGCCATTCGACATCTTTGGGCTGGAGAGACTTATACATACCTGGGCGTGCTACAGAGCCGCATTTAGGATGTGAGATCTATAAAGGATACTCTCCGAAGCAGATACAAACGTCTCATGCGACAGATTTGGTCTTCCGAACTGTCGGCTAGGAACAAAGTATCTGCAACGAACATGCTTGCTGTCCCGGTACTACTCTATTCATTTGGAGTAGTTCCATGGACGAAGAACGAGCTCAGATCTCTTGATATCGGGACAAGAAAGGTTATGCACATGAACAAAAGCATGCATCTTCAGCCTTCCGTTCCGCGACTGTACATCTCACGCCGTCAAGGGGGCGCGGAATATTGAGTCTTGAATGTCTTCACAACAGGATTATTCTGGGTACAGCAAATAGAGTTGCAAATAGAAGAGACCCTCTTCTTAAAATGGTCAGGAATCACGAGGAAGTAGGCAAAGGAGTATTTCTGTACAAAGCAGCGGAGGAGGCTGCTGAAACACTCGGACTTGACTTCAGTATTAGAGGTGAGCAAAATGCATCAAATCTAATCCATCTCGAGTACTCACTCCTGAAAGCCCGGATTAAGAAAGCACAAGAGAAAAACTTTCGTGAACAGCTCCTAGATAAGAGGATGCACGGTATCTTCCACAGAAATGTGGAGGATCAGTCAATGTCATGTGAGCTAACGTTTGCTTTCCTTAAATCGCCCGGATTGAAGTCTGGTACGGAGAGTTTCATTTTGGCATGCCAAGACGGTGTCATTAACCACCTTAACGTACCGTCGCCACATTTTGAGCCAAGACATTCTCGATGATAGCTGCAGGGCGTGCCATGCACACCCCTAGTATCTAGTTGTCCAACACATGCGGGAACGACCTGCATTCAAAGGCACAGTGCGGCACTACGAATGCTTCGGTACCATCTCTGTCACTCTTGAGGCATCAACCTTAAAAGCGCTCCTCTAAACGCTCCTAGGGAAATAGATTCAATTGTCGAGAATGAGATGTCCCGCATATACTGGAACTTTATATTCTCGACAATTGTTTCTGTTGCACACTCGAGGCCTGACATAGTTCTCCTTGACTTCAAAAAGCGAACCATGTGCGTTATCGAATTTTCGGCACCAGCTGACAAAAATATCATTGCCAAGGAGAATGAAAAGAAAGACATGTAAAGAGACTTTATAAGGGAGGTGCGACGGTTGTACCCGGAATATTCTGTTAAACTAATCGTCCTTATCATCGGCGCTCTTGGAGGTGCCAAGGTTTCACTCGTTAATAACCTGAAAAGCATCCCTGCGTGTCAGCAATATGCTAAAACACTTGCGGGAAAAATGCAGAAAGCGGTAGCTCTTGGATCGCTCCGTGTTTTCAGGGTACACGAAACTTTTTCCAGATCGTCGTATTGATTCTGTTACAGACTGTAACCACCTATTCGGTGCTTGGTCATTTCTACGCGGACAATTCTGTTTAATTTTTCAAGGTCGGTGTTAGACCATTTAATGTACCCGAAGATGTACGTGAGGACGGGGATGGCATATGTGTTGATTGCCCTGATTTTGTTTGCCGTGTTGAAAGAACTCTTCATAATCAATCTGAATCTCGTAGTTTAGGCACTCGTTAAGGGCATGTGATACTTAGAAAATTATCGACTTTACCAGTTTTAGTTTCCCTCGGCTTTTTTACTACAAGAATGAACGTTTTATCCTAAAAATTTGAGAAAAGGTAGCGAAGATGCTAACGGACGTCCCCAAAATCTTTGTGGGTTAATTTAGAAAAAAAATTAATTTTGCTAAATTTGATTAATCTGTGTGATAATTAGGAAATTGTATCGAACAGTGAATTTATTATTCTAGGAAAAAGTCGGGGGAACCTAAAACTGGTAAAATTGATAATTTACTTAGTATAACATGCTCTTAAGCCTGTCTTAATTATCGTATGCTGAATACCCTTAGATTGAAGAATACCCAGATATTTATATGACTTTCCCCCAGCTATTGCCTCGATGTCATTTTTGAACATGTTTGCTAACTCTGCGGTCCCTAATTATCCTCTTCGTTATCTGCTTGCCTGACTTGGGAAACCCTGTTAGTAGCAGTGCTACTGCCAAAATAGCCCTCAAAGTCATGAAATCAAAGCTCAATCCTTACCGCGACACCAACGCGAAAACACTTTCGGTAGGGTTATTGTTCAGTAGGGTTTGTTGTTGTTATTATTACGAGAAGTTGTAGGCTCCAGAAGCTACGATTGTGGTTCCTTAAAGCAACCAAACCCGACGTAACCGCAACGTGTGCGTCGTCCACTCCTGCTCCTTTTATCCTAGAAGGCAAGCAAGAACGGGAAATTTACACAAGATACTCCTTACAATACTGTTCCATAGAATGCCGTCTCTAGCCGCGGATGACCTTACGCGGCAGAAGGCACAGTTGGAGATAAGGGTTTCACCTTTGGATACTTTTTTAGAGCTACCAACCTTTGTGATTCGACAAGAACATACTTTTGAATCTGGCTCGCGATGTACTGAGCTTGATGCTTGCAAGCCACGAATTTTTTGAGCACCAATGGTGTTAGTGATGCTAGGCAATGTGTAGTGTCGTTGGAATCAAATGGGAGACCAAGCTCCTTTGTGGCAGGGTATAGAAATGCCGCAAGATTGACGACTTCATGTTGATGTGCCAGTCGCATTAGAGAATCTGTGCTTTTAAGAACTGAGCAGTCTGTAGCCATAACAGTTCTTCGATGAAGATCCTCTAAGCTCAGCAAACATCTACCCCCTTTATCGCGAGGGAGGTATATACGAGGTACAGAAGATCTAGGATGATGACTTCGATGGATTGTCCTAATCTTGCGGGTTCTTCGGTTAAGTTGTTTCAACTCATCGACGTTCCATTGTATTGCACCAAACGTGTAGAGCAGTATAGGAACGGCCAGAATATTGGTCGCCTGGATGTTATTTTCTCAGATAATTCGGAAGCTCAAGTTTTTCGGAGAATTTTGCGATACCTTTTTTTAAGGGCCGTTTTTAACACACGCACATTTTGGGTTTCCGCCTGCGGTATTCCAAGACATGCATATCTTTCTCTATTACTAAGATGTTGAATGGTATTTCCACCTGTGAGTTGAAGATCCTGATCATCACGCGCTGATGTATTTTCTGGTCTTCCTTTGTGTAGATGGACGCAGGCACACTTGTCCAATCCAAATCTCATGCCAATGACTTTAGAGTACCTATTTACTGTCGCCACAAGGATTGCAAGGTTTTTTTTTTTGAATAACAAAGAGTTTAAGGTCGTCTGTGTATAAAAGGTTTTTGACCTTAAATTCTGTTCTGTTCGGCGGGCCACATAAGTATCCAGAGCTGTTGCCTCGGAGCGCAATAGATAGAGGCTCAATAAGTAATTCATGGTTCGCATTATCGAATGCCTTTCGGTAGTCAATCCAAGCCACGGACAGGTTGCGACGATACATGATAAAATCCTGAGTAATACATCTGTCTTTTAACAGGTTCTCTGTGAAACCTGTCAGTCCTCTCTTGCAGCCGCCTTGTTCAACTATTGTACTCCATGCCGGCTCGACAGATGTTAATAACCCTCTTTGAGGACGCCAGTGAATAGCTTGTATCTAATTTTGAAACAAGCTATGGGACGCAAGTTCTATGGACATGACAAATCTCCTGTCTTAGGGATCAGTACCGTGCGTCCTTTCACTAACCACTGCCGAATGGGTTGTTCTCCGTTTATAAAAGTGGTAAATATACGAGCTAGATGAATTTATCTGGCTCTGGCGCTGAAAAGTTTTAATTTCTAGCGATAACTTTCTTCACTTCTTCAGTGGTAATTAGTGAACACTCCTTCTCTGTTCGTTGCAATAGTTGTCGCTGGCAAAAGTTACGAAAGAGTGATATATCTGAAGCTTCAGCTGATTTTCAACGGCAGATGCGGTTTTCTTGAACAGGCGGGAAGGATGAGTGGGAAGGGTGGAATTTTCCTTAAACCACTTTAGTCGCCGTTCAAGGCGCTCCTTGGCTGTTGAAAGAACTTCTATTTTTTGCTTCCAGTGATGCTTAATGGTCAACAGCTTACCCTTTTTCAGCGTGTTATTTGCTTTCCGTAAGATTCGAGTTTGTGCCTTAACTTTTGGAGTGAAATTTTTGTTTTATGTTATGTAGCTAATCACGCACTGAACATTTGATGCATGCCTTCTCGCCCTTTTAATTTTAAACTCAAGATGTGCAATACGCTCGCGAGTCTTACTCCGGCGTACTGAAGTATCATTACTTCTATTGTCATTAAGCAAGAAGCCCGCTTTCTCATAAACTACACAGTTCAGATTCCAGATATCAACATCTTCAGGGAGCAAATCAGGGAGAGCTGTATTAGCTTCATTTAATTGGTCCAGCCTGAGAAAGATTTTTGGCTGATTTTTAACCTCCTAGTGTCCTCATGTTGGCATTATCGGCTATTTGAAATGGTGGTCTTGCTAGAACGGCTGATATGTTCGCTGGAAGATCCTGCTCTTGTTTTTGATAAAGAGCTTCATATCCCCCTTTGCGTAAAAAAGAACAAAGACACCTGGTCTCTTAAATACTGAGGCGTTTTATGAGCGTATTCCGGGTGCATATGACCCATCGTTCATGTAACCACAGCATTTATCCTCTTCGCGCCGGTAAGCTTCTTTGCCAACAGGTAAGGATGTCCTTCCTGAGTTGGTTCGAGCATTTAAAACGATATCTTGCTTTTTCCGTGGCTATTGCCTGGTCGTACCCTCGGTTGGGTCCTATGCCCACTCTCAACTGAACCATGGCTTCCATCCGAGAGAGACCTATTTTTCTGGCACTGCGCGATACTTGTAACGTAACCGCATAATTCTTTACCTCTATAGGTTCCTACGAGTTCCAGTAGATTATCCTACGAGGGCCTAAAGAGCATCCCCCTTCCATGTATCCATCTATGCATATTACCCTCTCCGTTTCCATCAATTCCTTTGCACTAATCCCCTTTCCATTAATCCCTATCCATCTCTATATATTTTCTTCGAACCTAGGGTTTCGAAATATACTATATGCTGTAATACATATGCTGTGTTACATGTACACTTCCATAGTGTACATGTATCAGTGAGTGAAACACCTCATTTTTTTTGTATTTTTATTTCGTAACCCTTTTTACATGTTCAATTTACCACTCAAGCTTCAATTACATTAAATATTTTTACTTACAGTGCCGAAACAATATACAGTGCCAAGACAAAGCTCCATAACGCCGGGAGCACACGGAAAAAATGTTAGGCGGAAGCTGTACTCTACACAGAATACCCCAAAAGAATTACATCGTGAATCAAGATTGTTTTCGACTTCCAAAGCACAGCAAATAAAAACAACAGGAGACGTCAATCGTAACCAACTTGCTCGAAAAAGTTTCTTATTACCACCTAACTACATACAAGAAAATTATGTGCGTAAAAAACTCAGTAAAGGGACTATTTTTGAAGCAAGACACGAGGACGCTTCCGTTCAAACTAACAATGAATCTTTGGCGGATATAAGTTCAGGGAAACCTTACAAACCTGTCGAAGAAACTATCAGTGTCCCAGTAAATTCAGCTACGATTCCACATCAGAATGCTGAAGGAAACTGCATTGAAATAATCTCCTCTCAGTTGACTACGGAGAACGAATTGAATAATAATGTGGAAAGAATAATCAATATCAGATCTGTAAATACTGATATAACGGTGCCATTATGTGCGGCAGATACGACGGAAAAGGGAATCGAAACTGAAAGTGCAAACGTACAATCCCATTTTCTAAGACCGACGGTTATTATGGAACCCAGAATTCTACACCCTTTGCAAGGATATTCTGAATGTGGCTACGCTTTCTATGATCAAGCTTTACTTGCAAATCAGATACTTTTACCAATTGCAAATGATGCAGAAACTCCGCGAAACGCACCAAACGTTCCCATAGTCAGCTCCATCTACGAGTTAGCATCGGAACACGTTATTGTCGAGAGAAATAAACTACTTTCAATAGAATCATACCTCAAAGAAGGTATTGTTAGCATGACTCAAGCCTTGAATCTGGTGCAGGCTACACTTTGCTCCAATACTTTGAGTGCGCAGGTGTGTATTGGTATTAATTTTTATCAGTTTTAACCCTTTAAGGACGAAGCCCTGATTCTGTTGAATAACAATTATGAACACATTCAGGAGTAATATATGGTCGTTTTTTGATAGATATTTGCAAAAAAAAATTTCTAATTTTTCTAATTTTCTTGGTTTCTATCAAGTATGCGGTAACTTTAAACCACCTTACGAGATGCGGAGTAGTCCACATTGATCTAATGCAAGCATTTATTTTGCGAAATTCTAAGCTCGTTACCTGAAAATTAGAAAAATCGAAAATAGTAAACGTAGCATATATGCTACACCAGGCACTAAAGTGTTAATAGATACATTTGCTAGGACGCACTTTATGAAGATGGAAAGTTGTTCGACATGTAAGCCCCATAAATAGGCAAGTATAGTCTATGAATTTAAGATAAACTTTGAGGAACATGAAATGGAAACTACTTGAAAATCTACTATATGCCCGTTTCTAATTTCAGCTTTTAAAATGATTAATACACTTTTTACGCGTTTATTTTGTTAAACAGCTTTGAGAAATATCGGATATTCGAGATTTTCAACTGCTGCAACCACAAGCTGGGACAGGTGGTGGCCATGTTCGACTTAGTTGACAATATTTCGTGACCTAGGAAACAAATGGATTTTTAATTAGTCAGTTTAGTGTGATGTCATTCCATTTCGATATAATCAATTCCTAAAACAGAATTTTCGTCTTGTAGTGCAGAAAGGAATGCTTACATAGGCAGTTTCATACAAATATTTATTTTATTGCGAATTAATCGACGATAAAATAACATACAATTGTCAAAATAACTACTACACTTGAGGACAAATCATGAGTAACGAAGTACGAATTCATCTTTGCTGGTCACACATAATATATTTTTTTAGGACTTATGTTTGAAAGATTACATGTAATGTGTATATATATATTTAAAAATTTGTCATAAAGACAACCGCAGGATTTCGCCGGGAGCGGGTGCTAATCTGAAAAATTGCACCCGCTTCCAGCGAAATCGCGGTAAAATTTCAGCCATAACCACGTCTCACAACCGTGAGATAGGTGGTTACAGTCTGTAAAGGAATCAATACGACGATCCAGCAAAAGCCTCGTGGACCCGAAGAACACGGAGCGACCCAAAGATTTTAAAGGATTTGAAATACTTCAGGGTAGTTTTAAAATTTCAAGGAATTTTCAAGAGCTTTAAAAAATTTCAAGAGATTTCAAAAGATTCTACATATTTCAGGATGTTTTGAAAGATGTCAAGGAATTTTCAAGTTATTTTTACAATTTAAGGATATTTCAAAGAATTTTAACAACTTTAGCAGGGTTATTAAAAAAAATTTCAAAATATTTGAGAGTATTTTAAAAGGTTCCAAGGAATTTTTAATTTTTTACAATAATTTAATATGAGACTTTAATGGATTTGATATATCTCACGATATTTTAATAGATTCCAAGGCATTTTCAATTGATTTCAATAATTTAGTATGATGTTTTAAAGGATTTGAAATATTTTAGAGTATTTTTAAAATTGTAAGCAATTTTCAAGAAATTTTAAAGGATTAAAAATTTTTTAGGATATTTCAACCCTTTCCGGCATACATTTTTCAGGGAAATGAGTTTTCATGAAAATTGGTACGTAGGTATTTTTGGGGTCGCAGATTACGAATCTGAACTCATATTTTGAAAATTCAAAATGGCGGGTCCAATATGGTGGCTAACTTTTGGCATATTTTTTTTTCTGAAAATTGGTATACGGGGGTTTCGCAGACGTTGCTGCGAAAAGTGCGATAGCTCCGGGTGTTTCTCGCACCACAGAGCATGCAGCCGTGCCATGTAACCCCGTTCACGGGCCACACTC
>NC_046657.1:176270810-176273440 GCF_010883055.1 Belonocnema kinseyi | reverse complement strand
GTTTGATTCTGGAAGAATCAAAACCGAACCGAACCGAGGTCTTTCCGCGTGAGTCTTGGCTCAAAATGTGGCGACGGTATGTTAAGGTGGTAACACACACACACACACACACACTGTTACATTTTGTGTTACATGTCTGAGAATTACAGCCTTCCCTCCTAAATAGTGACCAGATGGCCACCACTTCTTATTCGTTGTTGAGGTTACATGTTCTACTGATTTGACAGGGCCGCCCGGCCCTGAACAAGAAAACAGCAATGATTTAGATTTAATGCTGGCTTTCAATTTAAATCCCCACCGTCGGTCGATGGTCTAAAGAAAAAGTGGTTTTGTCAGTTTTCCTAAACTTAGATAGGGATCATTTTATTGGCCAGATTCGTTGATTCTGTGCTCGGCTTGGTATTTATTTTCTGGTGAGATTAGGCTTATGTTACTAGATTCCTATTTGCGTGTGTGTGGGTGTGTGTGGGATAAACTATTTAAGCAAAGTTCGCTGCACTGCAAAACTATAATTCTCTGTTAAAAATTGATTACAGCGACGGAACATGAAGTCACACTAAAATGTCTAATACCAGATAAACGTATAGGAAAAAGCACAGAACGTTCATCTGGTGTAAAAAATCCATTTGACTTATACAAAATATATTACAAAAATCGTCGCATGAGAGTTAGCATATGGTATATAAAATGACTGTCAAACTTAGAAACTGAGGTTCAAGGTTTTAATTCCCTTATATCTTAATTAAATGTTAACAATATCAAATTAGTCATAGAGCCTATAAATCATATGTAATAGACAACACTCTCAAATACATTTTTATACAATAATAGATTTAATTTAAATGAGATAAAAAGCCATTTGAACCATTGCACAATATGGGTCTAATCAAATTTACTTTTTCTTATGGTTGGAATGTGCCATGCCCAAAAAACTTTTCATTTAAAGTACTTATGATGTACATTTTTTATTGAAAGGTAACCAAAATGATTATTTTAGTACTTCATGGCGATTTCAAATTATCCTTATATTATATGATATAGTGTTATACCTATTTTATTTATCGGATAATATCCAGCCTCAAAATATAATGTACAGGTCGCTATGTAATATAAGGTAATTAATTCGTACATTAAAAAAGATTATTAAAAACAAAAGGTTTATGTTCAGAATACAATTTTTGAATGTGTTTTTTAACCTATGTACGGCTTTTCACAATGTTTTTATAGTTTAAATATCAGTTTTATGGATATACCGCAATACAATCCTGAAACTGAATTGAAATCGACATTTTTAAGTAACAATTTTTATGCTTTTTAAGCTGAATATCACACAAAAATGTATATTTTAACGTTTATTGTCACGCTCTAAATATGCAAATACTATTAATTCAATTCTTTCTAAAAGTTTATTTAGGGTACTTCAAGGGTCTTCACAATCTACATGTGCAGTCTGACTAAGGATCTACTACTTTTTTCGACGGCATACTGAGAGGAAATTTATGACCCCTTAACAGAAAATCTTATTTGGACGGATTTGGCTCATAAACCTGAACGCCGAGGGCCCCATTTTTTGCTGTGCGCCAGAAGCTACTCTTTGAGGCACTTCCACTAAAGTAAAAGATGGGGATCTTTCTTGACAATTCTGTGTAAAAACTGAGCACATCCGACCTATTGGCCCGAGATCGCTAGTAGATATAGGATCTATCTTTGGAGACCCTTGGCGTACTATAACTCTCATGCGATGAAATATCGCAGCTGATACATGAATGCATTCTAGTTTATTTTAGACTGACGAGAGTAAATTTCTAATACTAACTAAACAATAATTGTTGTTTTATATATCTTCAGGTGCAGTCGACAGTTCCGTCCCGCCCCCCCGCTCCTATCGAAAAAATTTTGGAGATGCCAATTTCTGATTCCATCGAGTTAAGGGAAATAAAAATAGAACCAACATACGGTGATACAAGTCCACCTTCTGTTCTACCTATGACTTTTGCTACTCCGGAGGTCCAGGATAATAACGAAGAGATTAATGAAGGCTTCAGAAATACGAAACAAATGAAAGTCCTACAAGTTAGATTAGAAAACTGTTTCTTAAAAACACCGAAGAAAGGTATGTCTAAGAATATTGAAGGAAAGTTACACGAACTGGACAATAATGCTCATAGAATTGAAAATGTAATTCCGACTCAAGGACCATCCACGAGCTATGAAGCAAATGGGCCTGAAACATCTAAGATTGAAATAAGCTTACCGCAGACACCTACGCGAGAGTCAAACAGTACTGAGAAAAACTTTATGAAAACGCCAAAGACAATAGATCGAAATTTCTTAATGACACCCTGTAGAAGGATGGATAACAAAGAGAACCTCCAAACGCCGATGTCACGTCGTAAAACTTTTTCTGGTCATGATTCACAGAACCCCCGACGTTCTGTGCGAATAGCTAGGCATCATCTCAGGCAATCGCTGGGAGATGATAGTTTTTTGGCCCTCGAAAGGGAACTGAATATAGTATATCCTCACCCGAATATATAACTATATACTTCAAAAAACTTTCAAGCGATTGTGTCAGTCAAAACGAAAGATAAATTTTTAAACTTCAGAACGATTAAAGTTATATTTATTTA
>NC_046657.1:176262697-176270710 GCF_010883055.1 Belonocnema kinseyi | reverse complement strand
ATAATCATATTCATACCAGTTATAAGGAAGTCTTAGTGCGAGTGTAACATCTAATATTATCGGAGAGTAAATGGTAGGCATTTGCCTTTGAAGCTTAACAACTCAGCCAAAAGAAAACTGCTAGCACAATAAACAAATAGTCATGTGAAGGCTAAAAGTGTTCAACGTAAACGAGCTAGAAGACATTTATATAAAAAAATGTTGTGCTTTGCAAACTGAAAAATGTAAAAATTAAGGATTTTCGGATACATTTAATAAAAGTCAAGTTTAGAGCATTATTTCTTATACAAGGGGCAATGGGAAAAATCTACAAAAATTCACGAGTACGAGAAAAACTGTTGTGAATAAATTTCAGTTGAGAAATGTAAGAAATCATCAAAATTGTTGCTTAAAAGTACAAAATAGTACAACTATCTTCTTTTCAGTTATAATAAAGACATTGCAGCGATTCAAACTGATTGATTTCATGTTCATGTTCAAACTTATTTTTAATCACACGGAAGGATGTGATAGTCTTATTTTTTGTGGAAATCGCAATAGTTCTGGAATTTTTTTTTTCTTCGAAAAAAAGTGCTAGAAAGCAGCCCGGACTCTTTTTTTTTGTTGCGGATTGTGCCAGGTGGCACCCAATGATTTAGAACCACGAGTGGAAGAAAGGCACGAGCAGTCGGTAGTAAAGAAAAAGGTCCCACTGTTTTCTGCCACTTGCTTTCCATAAAAAAAGAATGTAAAAAGTACAACAATTTTTTTACATAAACGTCTTCAAGCTCGTTTACGTCGAACATCTTTAGCTTTCATATGACTATTTGTTTATTGCGCTAGCAGTTTTTTTGTTTGCTAAGTTGTTAAGCTAGAAAGGCAGATGTCTACCATTTTCTCGCCGATAGTAGATTGCGCGTCTTTTTCGCACTCCTAGATATGACTGGTATGAATTAGGCCTTACTGTATATATTTTTAAAAGTTATTTAAGTAATATTACCTAATATATTCAGCACTACGTGCGTAAGAAATTCAACTTCGAACGTCTGTTTAGCAATCTAAAAATACTAAATTCTCCATGAAATGTTCATTTCAGTATGTTAAAACTTCATTTTTTATACGTGCGTAAGAAATAAAATGAATTTATTGTTTTGCGGTTGCTAAACAGACGTGCAAAGTGGCATTTTTTTACGCAAGTATAATAAAAAGTTCGTTTCATAGATTTCCTTGATTATTTTTTCACGCAAAAAGTGTATGCACGCCAATCGACGCTGCCAGTGATCCCAACGCGAGGAATTCCGAGTCGCTATTTTCTTTATGAACTCAATCAGCGCTTTCTAGGCGCTTTTAAAATAAACAATCTGCTCAAATAATCTGTGCGCTAATATAGAAAACATATTAGTAGTTTTACTAAACTAGTTTAGTATTTAGTAATAGCTTTTGCTAAAACCTGCACATTGTGGATATGTCAGGTTAGGTTTAGTATATGTACACAGGAATTCTGATTAAAGCAAGATTTCGTGGATTGTTTGCCTTGGCCTTGAAACTCAATCGAGTCCATTCAAACTTAAACAGTCAGTATCGTGTGAACAATTTCCTAATACTATGCAATGTACGCAACCGCGGACTGCCCCTACGCTGCTAGTTTACACGCTTGGATTATCACCCTCTCTTGACCCTGAGGAGATTCACTCTAGGCCCGAAACCACCGCGGCAGAAATTCTCGGCAGGCCTAAATCCGGCCAGCTTCAATCGAAACTTCAGTATATTTATTAATGCAATTTCAAATTGTGTAAAAACTTGGTTAATTAAGACAAATATTTAATTTTTCTCACTGAAAGTTTGTTTCTCTTTTATGATGACGGTCACGATGTAAGCAGGGAAAATTCTATGGTCATTGATTTGATTGCTTAGTATGCGCGATACATAACCTCAAAACTGTAAAAAACAGCTGCGCATGAATATAGATACCTGATTTTAATCAAATAATGTTTTCGATTGTTGGAAATTTGTTTGCAATTTCTAGTAATTAATAGACAAAAGCGAGCTAGATTAGTCAGAGAGAATGGTAAATTCAAGTCCGGGGACTTCTTAGGAACTGTATTAGCGGCATGTGGCTTGCCGTACACTGGCATGTTTCTAGCCTCCCTTTGGCCGGTTTGGATCCAGCCTTATACTAGCCCACAAACAGATTCGTCTACTTTTCGTCAGGTGGCAGGCTGCGACCATTATATTTCTAGGGAAGACTCGATAATTGTGTATTTGAATGTACATAGATGTAATTCTCGTTATAAATAAAAAAACAAGATATTAATATACGTGTGGGTATGTATATAAATAGTTAAAATTTCGTCATAAGAACAACTGCGTTATTTCACCGGGAGCAGGTGCCATTCTAGAAAATGGCAAGTCCCTCGGCATTTCGTTGACATGCAGGAATGCTTTTCAGGCTATGGATACCTCCTTGACTGTGATGTTTTTATAGGCTTGTGACCACAATTCGATAGTGAACATGGTTCATTTCTCGAAGTGAAGGAGAACTGTCAGGTCTGGAGTGCGCGAAAAAAACAAATGCTGAGAAAACGTAGATTCAGTATATATTAGGAGCAGTATCAGAGCTGATGCCGTAATAGTGACAGAGATAATAATAAAAGACTCCTAGTACCACATTGTGCTTTTGGGCGTGCGTCATTCCCGCGTAAGTTTGACAACCAGGTATTATGTGCCCTAAGTGCTCGGAGTGTGTAATAGATACTCTGCAGCTCTCATCAGGAATGTCTTGGCACGCCAAAATGAAAACATCGACTTCCCATTTCTGTAAAAAATGCCGTACAACCTCGTTCGAGGAGCTGTTCATGGACGTTTTGTTCCTATGCGTTCTTCATCCGAGCCTCCAGGAGTGGGTACTCAAGATGAATAGTGTTTGATGCATTTTGCTCACCCTTGATATTGAAGTTGAGGCCTAGTGTTTCAGCAGCCTTCTCTGCTGATTTATCTCATCCATTTGCGACTATATGTGCTGTGCCCAGAATGGTCCTGTTGTGCAGACATTCGAGAATCTTAGCTCGTCATTTTGTCCATCGAACCACTCCCAATGAATAATAGCGGGACGATAATCGTGGGGACTATTGTATAAGCTTTGGACTCACTCCGTCGGCTAGCGGGTTCAATTCCCGCCTCGCACTTTAGAAGAGCCTCGGCGGCCCATGCGGTTTACACTAGCCTAGCAAGGGAGTTATTCATCTCCGGAGATTCGTTGAACCGGTACCTCTAGAGAAAAAGGTATTCTTTAAGTACTTTAAGCTGTTGCTCTTAGTGTTTCGGAACCCACCTTTAACTGTAGGTCCCCCTCCCACCATCAAGTAAGTGTGGGGGGGAGTGTAAAGGAATGGGGAAAGAAGGTGCAAGAAAAATGTAAATCCTCAGGGGACACATTATAAGTTTCCATTATATTCCCAATGAATAGAGCAAGCACCGGAATGGCGATAATATTCGTTTCAGATACTTCTTTCTTCGCCGACTGATACTTTGGCTGATACTACGTGCAGTAGAAAGGTAAGTTATAGAATTAAAATATAGTTATAAAATCTCAATCGTATTCAGTACCAATAAATTCTGTTATGGTTAATAGAATATGATATGAATTACATATAATATTTGAAAGTAAATTTTAGTCTATTACGTTGATATGTTCAAATTTAAAACTTTAATGTGAACATACTGAAATAAAACAATTAAAACCCTAGTTACTATTATAATTTGATATTGAAAATTTAGTCGCCCTAAGCACCCTGACAGATATTTCGTATCTGCTGTGCAGCCTGACGCTGCGTGACGTCACAGAGGAGACGCCTCTACCCCAAAATGTTCCACGGGAACTTTCGGAATGTTTCAGTGGAATTGATTCATTTATTCAGTTTTGTTATTTTATTTTGACCTTTTAATACCGGAAACTTTTTACGATATAAACAAAGGTCAAAACTGAAAAAATGAATTAATTATAGATATATCTTTTTTTTTATTCCTCTAGAATTAAACCGAAGGGCCTATGACAAACCCACCGAACGCGTCCTCGGGTTGCGGATAGAGGGTCCCTGTACCAAGGGTTTCTGCTAAATATGGTAACAAAAATAAATAGGCAGTCGCGGACCTACTCTACTACAGCTAGAACAAGCCGGCAACAGAGAAAGAGAGGCGACACTAAGACCAACCGCGGTCAGGCACCCAATAGAGGAAGAGCGATGCTTTATGACCCGGAGAAACATCAACACCAAGGTTTCTTTCAAGTCTAAAGATCTGGCTGAAATGGATAACGAGCTTCGTGGACATTTTTCCGGAGAATCCGACCTCTGGGCTATCAATTATTGTGTGTATAATGCAGCGAGAGCTTTGGCCGATGCGAACCGTAAAACAAAAACAACGGTTGATCATAAGACCAAAACACGAATGCATCAACTTGCCATAAAGATAGGCTGGGCAAGACAGTACGCGTCCCGCATTCAGTGTGTGATTGACTACATCACATCTGGCAGGAATTTTACCGCCAAGATTCGAAATTTCGCGCGCGAACTCCGGACCCGTTATCACACACAGAGGAGGTCGAAGTATTTTGGAGAGAAGTCTACGAAGTTCAGCACAGACTGGACGAAAACTTAGAAAATATAAATAGCTTCAAGGAGTTATGTGTTGCCCTCATAAAACCTGATAAAGAATGCCCACCCATCACTACCGAGGAGGTGAAAAAAGTATTAAGAGGGATGAAGAACTATTCCGCACCGGGACCAGATTGTATCAAAACCTTCTGGTGGAAGAAGTTTCCTGCAACCCATCAGCATGTGGCCCGTATTTTCACCTCATATTTAAAGTCGGAAGAGCCGATTCCGGAGTGGCTGGTTCAAGGGCGCACAACACTCCTGCCGAAAATAGGCAACTTAGCCAACCCGAAGAATCACAAGCCAATCACTTGTCTGAACACACTTTATAAGATATTCACAGCTATCCTAAATCATAGGATTGTTCGGGAAATTGAACCTACGTGACAAGAAATGTATGAACAACGAGGCTCAAAGAAAGGCGGAGCGGGATGTCGGAAGAACCTGCTCATCAATAGATGTGTCTGCAAATATGCAGCATTCTACGAGCGTGACCTATCGATGGCCTGGATTGATTATCGGAAAGCTTTCGATTTGACCTCCCATAGACTTATCATCTGTCTTTTGCCTTACATTATGGCCACTATCTCTAGCACTTCGCCATTCCGACGGGTACTTGTGCGGCAAACTTGTAGATCAAAAGTACAAGGTCACTCATGTATTTTACATGGACGATCTTAAAATCTGTGCTAAAAACAAAGAGCAACTACATCTAGCCCTAGGAATTGTCGAACGATATACTAAGGAAATTTGAATGGAATTTGGGTTAGACGAATGCGCCAAGGTTTATTTGAAGCGAGGAAAACCTAATGGCATCCCTGAAGATCCTGAGCTCGTTGATAGAAGCGCTATATGACACCTTTGCGCTGGAGAGACTTACACATACCTAGGCGTGCCACAGAGCCGCATTCAGGATGTGATATTTATAAAGTTCCGGGATATTTGAGTCAATACACGGGACAGAGATGGACCAAATAGCAGTCATCAAACCGTTAAAGGATGAATCATTTTTTGCAGTCTAGGGAAACTGTGGTCGAAATTTCGCATAAGTATTATGGGTGGAAGGTAGTAGATGTCAGGCTTTATAAATATCGAAACAATCCTTTGTTGGAGGACCTTATGGACTACGAAAATGCTCGGAAGCTGTTGGCCCCTAGGGATAATCAACTGCAAGTTTTTGAAGAAGTTCACGAAACCCTGGAGGCGGGTCATCTGGGCATCGAAAAGGCGTAAAATCGATCGTCGATTCTTTACTTTTGTTTTGGAATGTGCAAAGACGTTTCGAAATTCGTACGAAAATGCCGAACTTGTAAACTAAATAACAGTTGTGGCAAGGGATATCATTGGCTCCTTCCCTCGAATTAGGCGTGGTTACGAGTATCTAGTATTCCAGGATTTTTTCTCCAAGAGGATCGAGTTGGTACCGCTGAAGGCTGTCAACTCGAAGACTACGAATATTATTTTTTTCTACGATGAAAAGACTAAGAGAAGTCGCTATCTATCAGAATTATTGCAGATATATTTCAGGAACATCAATATTTGGTTTAAGATTTAGGTTAATTATTATAAACAATTAATTTCATACGGTGTTCAACCACAACAAAAAATTTTGTCATCATTAAAAATTCCTAAATATCTCGTAGAAGTAGTATTAAGAATGGAAAATAACCTATAGTTACCAATTACCACTATTATAAATATTATACGCGGTTTTTCATAATGATTATTTTAATGCATCTCGATAGTAGTGCTTAATTAAGTAACTTTGTCAGTAAATTTTTAATTGGTTTATAATATTGTTATTAACAATAAAAATATTCAACATTGATATTTTTTGCAGCTATTTATTATAATTTAGAATTCATTTGAAAGTTGGTTGATGACAAAAAAGTCTTTGAAAAAAAATAAAATAACACAATTTGTTTATTAGAATATTTATAATAGTGGTAATTGCTAACTGATGGTTATCTTCCTTTCTTAATACTACTTCGACGATAGATTTAGGCATTTTTAATCAAGATAAGGTTTTTTGTTGTGTTTGAGCACCGTATGAAATTAATTGTTTATAACAATTAACATCAATCTTAAACCTAATATTCATCTTCCTGACGTGTATCTGCAATAATTCTGATAGACAGTGACTTCTCGTAAGTCTTTTCTTTGAAGAAAAAAAATAATATTCGTACAATGTCCAATTTTGACGTTCTAATTGTTTAAATAATAAATTTCACTAAGTGAAATTTAAAAAGCTGGCCTAATGACGTTCTGCAGGATTTAATTCTGAGCATTAAAAAAAAGATCAAAATTGGTCAAGAATTGTAGTCTGTAGTGGATTATGATCAGTAAATTCCCGATTCCTCCAACTGTGCACTGGGGAACTCCGCAAGTTCTGCACTCCCATAGTGGGACAAAGTTTAATAACAAGGCTGTTGACGAATTGTTCGATTCATTCAAAATTCACTGGTCTTTTAATCCGTTCTACCACCCACTGAGAAATACAATTGGACGGATTAATCGAATACTGAAAACCATGATAAAGTCCTTTATTCGAAGGCCGTCAAAATTGGGAAAGGTACCTGAATGATATCAGGTTCGCTTACAATACCTGACTTCACAGCACCAACCGGGTGACTCCAACTTTTTAATTATGGGTCGGAAGCCCCTGCGAAATTCATTTCGCTGTCGTGAAAAGGGGAAAGTCGTAATGACAGTTGCAGATCTTGTAGGCTGGACATCTCAAATGTCTAAAATGATCCATTTAGGAGATTTGATCACACGGTATCGGGATTAGGCGTTTTTCACACAGGCCAGGCACTATGATCAATTTAGGCTCGGCAATCTTATGAAAAAGCCGAACCAATTGCTCTTTGAGGCGAGGGATAACGAGGCCGAGAAACTGGCATATATGTCTTCAGGCCTGTTTAGTGTGGCAGAGGTGATCTCACTAAACGTTTACAAACTCGCGTCACTAGAAGGTAACCTAGTAGGTCGCTACCACGCATCACATCTTCAAAGGTATTTGTATGAAGACGAGGGGTATTAGGCTGAGCGCAGTGATCCCAGATTTGAAACGACGTTCACTTCAATACTATCACAGGTCTTGTCCGTGTGAAATATAGTAGGAGACGATGTACATGACTGGGTAGCACGCGCAACCCATTTCTCCTCTTCTGAATTTGAAAATTCGAAGGTGCACGATTTAGGTTGGAACACTTCGGCGGTTCTATTTATATCTCTATCTGCTAAATGCTTTGAAATAAAATCAAGAGATTGGGATTTTAATATTTCCAGATTTCGATGCTGGCGATTCTCATGATTTGAACACATCGCGCGCCTCTTTATATGCGTATATTTTGAGGTTACGTTATTTCAAGTATAAAAT
>NC_046657.1:176261049-176262597 GCF_010883055.1 Belonocnema kinseyi | reverse complement strand
GAAAATTCATATTTTTCGCTTAAAAAATTCAACTTTTTGTAGATAATTCGTCTTTTTTACTTTAAAATTAAATAATTTCTTTAAAAATTCATGTATTCTGTTTAAGATTTGCCTGTTTTGTAGATCATTAATTTTCTTGGTCGAAAATTCATCTGATTGGTTGAAAATTTAACAACTTTGTTTAAAATTAATTTTTTCTGTTAAAAATTATTGATCTTTATTTGAAAAAGTAAATATTATATGATTGATTAAAAATTAATCGTATACATTGGTTAAGTTGAAAAATATTTTTTTTTATAAAAAACATTAATCTTCTAGGTCGAAAATTCACATTTTCCCTTGAAAATTTAATATTTTTGTTGAAAATTCGTTTTTTTTTCTTGTTCAATTCAATTTTTTATCACAGTTTTTATCTGGAATTTGAACTATTCTATTTTTGGTTAAAATTTTATCCTGTACATTGTATTAGTTAAAACACGAATTATTTGATAGAAAATTTTTTTTTTTTTCGATTATGATTTTTTTTAATTGAAAGAATTTTAAAATAAAATTGTTTAAATTGAATTTAAGGTATTAAAAATGGAAAAATAATTGACTTTACAAGATGATTCTGAATCCTTTGAAAATTAAAGAATTAATAGATATTAGTTTTTAAAATTATTTTCAATTATGACTTCAAATATCATTTCAGTCTAAAAAAAATTATTTTTAACCCATTCAATTTGAAATTTTAAATTAAAAAAAAAAATTTCGTTAATTATTAGCAATATTTGACCGTTCATTTATAACAATCCATTATAAACAACTATTAAAAACTATAAAAATTTGAACAGAATGGTTCAAAATAGAAAGCCTTGAATTGTTAAAATTGTAACGAGGTTTTCTATCAAATAATTGGAATAGTTCAATTTCTACATAAAAGCGATTAATTTTTAATCAATCCTAGTATAGTATGTATGTATTTATTTATTCTCTCCCTTTTACGGGTTTGAGGGCCACCGCTCCCTGTACATATATTTACAATTCCATCCTTAGTCTAACTTAGCTACTACTTATATTCTACTCTTTCGCATTACGCAGGATAAACAATAGTAATAGTAGTGATATTAATTCCTAAAATGAGCGAGCTTCCAGGGCTTCCGTTTCCTCTTACCATAAAAAAATGCATTTTCCACGATATTGAAAACAATTTTCGTTTTTTACTGTCCCTTTTCAGGATCACCCGTTTGGCTCTGCCCTACTCCCTTGCTTTCCCTTACTTCATCCAATTTCTTCATCCACATCACTCCCTGTCCACTACCATCCAAGATCCATCTTACACACTCATCTGTCCCTCTTCCTCTCCTGTACATCTCTCTAATACATGTGCCCATGACTCCATTTCGTATCCACATACTCTGCATAAATTCTCCTGTTCATTTATCCAATATCTGCATGCTCTCACTCCTCCCATTCTGAACCATACAACCCTACTCCATTTTTCTTCCTTTTTTATTTTTTGCAGATATTCTGGTTCCGTCAACCCTTTGACCATCATATACCATCTAT
>NC_046657.1:176256992-176260949 GCF_010883055.1 Belonocnema kinseyi | reverse complement strand
CCTCTACCTTCTTTCCTTCCCCTTTCTTGACAAGCGGTACCACCAGTCCCGTCGTCCACTCTTCCGGCCAACCTTCCCCTTTCCATACCTTGTTGCAGATCTCCCACATCCCATCCCTAATCCCTTCTCCTCCAAACTTCATCGCTTCGTTCTCCATCCCATCTTCTCCCGTAGCCTTGTTTCTTTTTAACCTATCTATTGCTTCATCCACTTCTTTTCTTGTTATCTCGTTCCCTTCCTCCATTTCTCCTCGGACTATCCTACACTTTTCCCCTTTGATCTTATTTTGCTCTCCCCCTTATAGACCCTTAAAATAATAATTAAAATAAATAAAATTTAATTTAAAAAAAGATTCAAAATTAATTTAAAACTTAAAATTATTTCAAATAATTTGAAAAGCGATGTAGATTTTTGCAGATTTAAAGAAAATGAAGCTTTTTGAGAATTTAAAAATATTTAAAAGGAATAACAAAAATGCTTGTAATTGCTAAGATAATTGAAAATGATTTTTTATTTTGAAAAATTAATTTCAAGTGAGTATTTGAAAAGATTTTAGAAATTAAAAAAAAGATAAATAAGATAGAATAATTAGGAATCTGGTACCATTTGCTAATTTAATTAAATGCTATTATTAATTATTTAAATTTAATCACTTGTGATACTTATGACTTGCGATCTGGAGATGCACCTGATGAAGTGCCAAGTAATAATCAGGGAACTCCTTTGGTTTCTGATAATTCCGTGAATTTAGGAAATTCCACAATAGAAAATCAAAGTTGGAATGGGAATATTGGTATGAGAAATAACACTCTTAAAGTTTATTCTCCTCTTCCTAGTACTTCATTTAGTAACATGACGGATCCGATGAGAATTTCTAAAATAGTACGCGATATTATTCCCTCATTCGATGGTAAGAATATTTCGGTAATAATTTTTGTTGAACACTGTCGGGTATCAGCGTTAACGGTTAGTTCCCAAGAAATTCCGTATTTAGCTATCCTGGTAACAAGCGTTGAATTCAGAAAAAATAAGAATTTGTATTCTTATGAATACGCGTTTTTCCCTCCGTCTAAAAATCCCCCAACGGGAACAGAAAAAGTGCAAATCCTATTCCTCTCAATCGACTTAGTAAAATTTAACGAAAGCATTTATTTAACCTATTTTTCATTATTAAATCTTTTTATAAATTATAAATTCAAAAAATATTCAAATTTATATTAATTTATATTTTGATAATTTATTTAATTGTCTTAAAAATGCAACAAAGAAATCTATGAAAATGTGTGAATTTAAATAATTTTAACTCTAGAGAGGCAAAGTTGAATTGGTGAGAATTAAAATTTCAGAATTTACATTCCGCATGAAGGAACTAAAACAACTTATTTATCTTATTCTTGTTGTGGCATTTTAGACATATGTAAAAATCGCGCATTCATAATAATAGAATAATCTTCACTTTTGCGCTGAAATATGAAAATATTAATTTTTCTCTTCTCTACGCTCATTACAGGGATGTTAATAAAAACTAAAATAACTGAGAGGCTCGTGTTCATATTCAGGATAGGGTGGTAATAACTCTGGAAGAAATTTTAAAAACTTTAGAACAAATTTATTCGCCTCAAGATGATGCAAGTCAGTTATTACATTACCTAACAAATGTGAAAAGAATCACCGGGGAATCAATACCTGAGTATGAGACTCGGGTTAGTCAACTTTTAAATAAACTAACTAATCAAATAATGGAAAGTACTCCTATCGAAAAGGCATTAGGAATTTGGGAGGCATATCGGATAACAAGTATGGCAAATTTTTTAAGAGGATTGGATAAAGACATTTATTCCCAAATTCAGAATAAAGAACTAAATACATTGGAAAAAGCTATTGCACTGGTGAATCAGGCGGATCTCCAATGGAAAAGTTGAAAAAGGATTCAGTAAAAATGTACACCTGAATTATACAAAAATAGCAAGCGGAAATTTTTTCTACAGAGAAAAATTGCGCATATTCAAGATAAGAAGGTTTGGAAAAATAGTAGTAATTCAAACCGCGGAGATATTCAGTGTTATAATTGTAAAGAATATGGACTTATCAGGCGCTATTGTCCACAATTAGTAAATAATGTAAGGGACAGAGAGAGAGGGGAGGGGAATGCACCTATTGTTACTTAAGTAATCATATTTTAAAGGATTGTAGAATTAAGGAAAAACAGGATAAAGAAAGACAAATGCTTAAAAGGAAACGCGAAGGTTCTTTAAACTGGAAACGTGATCGCCCAAACGAAGGCTCGGCGATCCAGAATCAGAGTTCGGTTCAAACCGCGTCGTCCTTCAACTTAAATCAGGTAAATAAGGTAACATTATTAGTAAATACTGGGTCTAGCGTAAATTCGATTAAAGAAAAATGTTTGGATCCGCGAGTATGGATAAATAGGAGGCGTATATATAATTTGGTAAGAATAGGTGTGGATATGGTTAACACCATGGGAGAAATTTAAGTTAAAACCGGAAAGATGGAAACACCTTTCCAAGTTGTTTCACAGAATTTTCCGATTCAGCAGGATGGAATTTTAGTAGGCATTAAAGCTCTGAGACAGCATCACGCGATTCTAAAGTTTGTTGATGATTGTCTTCACTTGGGAGATATAGAATATCCACTTTTGACTCATGCCACAATAACGTTGCCAGCGAGATCGAAGGTAATGGTTCAAATTAAATTAAAAGATACTGCATTAACGGAGGGCTATATTACCTTGGCTTACCTGCGGTCCCGGTATTTTTGCTGGAGAATGTTTAGTAAAAAATAATTTAGGAATTGCAAAGATATTTATAATAAATAGTAATAATAAAAAGGTTCACTTAACAATACCAGCTGTTGAGTTGGAGGAATATGAACCACCGGAGGTACATTTTCCTCCAATTCAACACAGAAGTGACATAAAAGGTAAGCAAAGAGAACAAGCTAGGAGGTTATTAGAAATTCAAAAGGTTGTAGAAATGAATGGTTTGAATGACGAAGAGAAAAGGAAGTTTATTATCAATTTAAAATACCTTGGGACAAATTAGGTACTACAAACGCTTCAAAACATAACATTTTAACAACAGATGATAAACCGGTTCATGTAAAACAATACCGTTATCTCCATATTCATAAAGACGAGATTAGGAGACAGGCGAATGAATTGCTCTCCTCTGGAATAGTTCGGCCATCTGTTTCACCTTATAATTCACCATTGTGGATTGTACCTAAAAAGGCTGATTCTCAAGGAAATAAAAAGTGGAGAATGGTCATTGATTATCGTTCTTTAAATGAAAAAAACGATGGCGGATGCTTACCCACTCCCTAATATCACAGACATTCTAGATCAGCTTGGAGGTAGTAAATATTTCTCGGTAATGGACCTTGCATCCGTATTTCATCAGATTCCGGTGGATCCGAAATCTCAGGAAAAAAATTGATTTTTCCACTCCCTACGGTCATTTAGACTTCGCTCGTATGCCTTTTGGGTTAAAACATGCCCCGGCCATTTTTCAAAGAGTTATGGACCAAGTTCTTATAGGTCTTCAAGGAATTGAACTTTTTGTTTACATGGATGACATTGTTATCTATGCTTAGGATTTAGATAATCATAATAGGAAACTGCGAACATTACTATCGCGCCTGAGAGATGCAGGGTCAATTCTTCAGCCCGAAAAATGCCATTTCTTAAGACGTGAAATCACTTATTTCTGTCATATAATAACCCAAGAAGGAGTGAAACCGGATCCAAAAAAAAGAAGCAGTAACCTTTTCTTATAGCTACCGATGCGTCAAATTATGCTTTAGGGGCTATTTTGAGTCAAGGGTTAATTGGACGAAATCTTCCGATATCTTTCACATCACGAGTTTTGCAACATGCTGAATTAAAATATTCAACTATTGAAAAAGAATTATTGGGGATAGTTTTCGATGTAAGACATT
>NC_046657.1:176253398-176256892 GCF_010883055.1 Belonocnema kinseyi | reverse complement strand
GGCTATGACATCGTCTATAAGCTAGGTAAATTTAATTTAAATGCTGATGCACTTTCACGGAATTCTCCGGACTATAGAGAGGCTAACCTCCCCTTAAGTTTGGTGCACGGTCGTATCCTGAAGTTCGCGTACTCTGACCATACCCGTTTGTCATCCGAGCAGGCGATGGATGATGCTAATGTTGATAAAAACGATGAAGAAATTAATGAATTACTGGGGCGGGTATTTCTGAGTGGAGTGCGCCCTGGAGCTAGAATTGGAGTCAATGACGATTTTGTCTCCATAAATTCAAGCAATGACGATTTTTTTGGGCAGGTAATGACAATTTTACTTGCGAAGACAATGACGATTTTGTCTTGGTAAATGAGATGGTGGAATTGCCATATCGTCAAAGGTCACTCAGGGACGGGTTCCACCACAGGATAAAGTGCCTGAGAATTCCTCTGGGTCAGACAATTAGGGAACCCAAGAATAGTTCGGATGCAGTAACCACTACTAGCTCCATCTGGTGGGGATTGGAATCCTTTGGCCTTCAATGCATTAAGAAGATGTTAGGGATCAATGTGGAATCGGGTGGTGGGTCGTCAGGTGCCGTTAAGTCGGACTCTGAGCCTCATCCTAACGATTCTGGACTAGTCGATGAGCTAGTGCCCGAAAAACTACCGAAAAGCCTTATCTCGGAGAATGTATGGGACGGAGGGCCACGGATTCGTCTAGAAATAAATGATAATGGCAAAGGAGTGACCTCTGACCCAGGCAGAGATTTGACTAGGGTAAGCAGAGAGACCCACGTTGAATCCGCTCCAGTGTTGAAAAATTTGAGTTGCATATCTTATTCCAAGGATACAGTTATTATGGGCAAAGGTAATATTGCTCATTTTGTTGGTGAGTTGGCTTTTGATTAAGCAAACTCTTTTGCAACATTTTAAGGACTCTGGACTTCATTTGGTAATTTGTTCTGCTGAAATCATTACTCCCCCTATCCATCAACGAGATGAAATTATAAGGGAATTTCATGAATCAATAATGGGTGGTCATAAGGGAAGAAGCCTAACTTATTGGCGCATTAGGGAAAAATACTATTAGGAAAATATGAAGTCTAGTATAGAACGAGTATTGAGAAGTTGTAAGGTCTGTATGCGAAATAAGGTCGTTAGGAGAGGTACACGAATGCCAATGATGATAACTGATACGCCCAAGGAACCATTTTAAAAAATTCAAATTGATCTTGTCGGTCCACTTCCGGTAACAGCCCGAGGAAATCAGTACATTTTGACAATACAATGTGTATTCTCAAAGTATTCTGACGCGATTCCTTTAAAAATGATTGATTCCACAACTATTACCCAGGCAATACCTGAAATATTTCATTTCAAGATACGGTTGTCCTCGAATTATACAATCGGATCAAGGAACTAACTTAAGTAAAGTTATTCAACATTTTTGTAAAATATTTAAAATCAAGAAAATTCAGTCTGTTGCTTACCATCTTCAAAGTCTTGGGTTACTCGAACGTACTCATCATACTCTGATTATTTGCGTCATTTTGATGCTCCACATAACTGGGATGAATGGCTTCGATTTGCTGTTTTCTCCTATACCGCAATTCATGAAGGTCCAGGTTTTGCTCCATACACTTTGGTATTCGGAAGAGAGGCAATATTTCCAACGCGTTTTGATGAAAGACCTCCTGAAAGAACTTATGTTGATTATCTGCGCGAACTTTTCTTAAAACTAGATAACATCCAATCTAGGGCCAATGAGTGGCTTCATTGTGCCAAATAAAGGTCAAAAAGATATTACGATTTAAAAGCAAATCCTAAAAATTTCAAAATAGAAGCTCCTGTCTATCTAAAGAGAGAAAGTATACACGATAAGAAATTTTATCCTTTATACGATGGTCCATTTGTAATAGAAAATCTAATAGGATCTCAGAATGCTCAAATTAGAATTGGACCCCATAAATCAAAAATTGTTCATTTGGATAAATTGAAATTGGCTGCGCACCCTCTAGATGGATAATTTCAGGACGGAATCTTGGAATAAGAGAAATATTTTAGAATTTTCTTTATTTTAAAAGGGGGAGATGAATTGGTAAATAATAGGAGAATGAGTGAATAATAGTGGTAAAAAAATTAATATTGAGCATCAGTTAAACATATTCAAATCTCTAAAATTGTTTAGAAATTTTTGCAAAGTTAAATTATTAAAATAGCATAAGGTGTGTGAGTGAATAAATAATAAAGCATTATTATAGGAGGGGCTACAACCTGCCCCCAGGTTATGGTGGGTTTCCTGTGGGTTCGTATGGCATAAGTCGGGGTTGTGAAGCGGCGTGAGGCCCACGCATCAGAAATAAAAAATAATAAAAGGGAGCCTTTCGCGACCGTCAAGCCATGTGTGGAAGAATGGAGTAAATAATTATAAATACAGTTTGATGTAGGTTTAGCTTTATGTATAAATTTGGATGTTGTATATATAAATTGATTTTGCAACGTTTTTAAACAATTTGGAGTAATACTTTTTTATTCGAGCTTCTGGGAAATTAGTTCTCTATATGTATTATTTTCGTGGGAATGCTTTGATTCAATGATCTTTCTAAATAATGATAATTTTATGTAAGTAAAATTAAATGTAAATATTAATGTATATAGTTTTACACAGTGGAGCGTTAAATCTTTGAGTAAATAATTTAAATTTATTATGTTAAATACTTTTAATAATTTTACTTTTATTGAACAATTTTAATTTTGAATAATCTCTAAATATTAGATTCTTTGGCGAAATTTACTATGATTTATTATCTCACTTGTCGGTACATGAGAATTAAATTAAAATTAAATCAGTATAAATAACTTTATTATAAATAAATTTAAGTAATAATCCTTAAACATGAATTATAATGTTTAATTTGGTATAAAACCCCTAATCATATAACTGGTAATTTGGTAAATTAATTTGTCTTAAATAGCAAAATTCAATCATTTTACCAAATATTTATCTTTGAAATGGATTGCTACATATTAATGTATAAAATTAATTATTTTATCCAATTTTAAAATATTTAATTTAATTTCAATTAGATATTTAAAGCTATGGAAGTACAAATATCGATACGTTATAAAGTATTAGTTAAATGTGGTATTTAAATTTGGGATGTGTTTCTCTAATTACTTTACTTCAGTTAAAATTAAGATTATGAAATGTTTAAACATTTTATGAATAGACATAATTAATACTTGTTTATAAGATATTATTTTATATTGAATAATTCTAAAGGATTAAATAGTATTTTTATTTTTTTATGATGTTTAAGGATTTCCATATTTTACTTTGATTTTTGAATTTTAGATGAATGTTATAGACCGTGGGCTGACAACGTAAATGGGAGCGTGATACGAATAAGGCCAATTTTCACATGAGATGTTCGTCTGATGATGAGGAACGTAAAAATGGGTGCCTGGCAGGTGTGAGTGGATGCGTTCACCTGTGGC
>NC_046657.1:176247763-176253298 GCF_010883055.1 Belonocnema kinseyi | reverse complement strand
GGGGGGGGGGGATGCTTTATAGCTCGAAAGGCGTTTATATACGCTTATATTTATTATTATTTTATTAATTATATTATTATCGTCTTTAATTGTTGTTATTTATTGCTCTGATTGTTATGAAGCTCAACAATTTGTATTTTAAAAATAGCTTTAATTGAAAGTGGCTGACGCCAATTCATTGCACAAGACTTACTTTATTCGTGTACTAATTTTGAGCACACCTTCTTCTAAATTGCTAAAGATACAGCAGGTGATTGAAAAAATGGGAAAAAGAAGGGAAAATGCGAATAACTTGGTAAATATTAACATTTTGAACAAATACTTCTTATCCATCTTGGAGTATACCTGTAATAGAGTACCTTTTGTCTCTTAATAATTTTCGAAAAAATCACTTGTTGTCAATAAAAAAGGCTTTTTATTGTTACGGTATTTCTTTAATCGATGTTTTCTCCAAATATATCAATTTTATCAAAAAATTATATACCAATGAAAATATGCATCTCCGGGAGTGGACCAACATTTGTTTCAAACTTTTGCCTGTAAAATCAATTTCAAGAAATTTCACCTGAGTTTCCGGCGACTTCGAAGCCGCCTGGCAAAACTTTTGCATCCAGGTAAGTGCCTGGCAATGCGTAGGTGCTATTTCTAATGTCAGCCCCTACATGTACACAAATTTTCAACCTTATCCGAGTCACGTAAGTTAACTGCCAAAAATTCGCACCTTTGACAGGTCGCCACAGGTGAACGCATCCACTCACACCTGCCAGGTACCCATTTTTACGTTCCTCATCATCAGACGAACATCTCGTGTGAAAATTGGCCTTATCCGTATCACGCTCCCATTTACGTTGTCAGCCCACGGTATATTATATTAAAGTTATTCAATTGGGAATATTATAATAAAATTGGGTATTATATGTTACCTTTAACACGAGTATTAAAGCCGGAAATCGAAAACTTTTCGGAAATAAAAATGAAACAAATGAAAAGGTCTTTGAATTTGAGTGATAAATTAATTTATATTAACCAAGCAATATTATTTTAATTTCAATTAAATAGTAATTCAAATAATTATATTTTATATTCTCATATAATTCTACGAAATTTAGACCATAAATGGTGTTGAATGGATTTAAAATTCCAGCCTTGAGATCCAGGGCCTATTTTGATAATAATTATAATAATTTAGTATTCTCTTTTGTCTTGTTACATGCAGTTTGTTGGTTTAGAATCGGTTTACCACATTAATGACATTCTTCTAATTCCTTTTAGACATACGAATCTAAATATTATAAAATGCACAACTTGGCAGGAACTTAGTTTTTGCTAGATGTGTTGATCAGCTTTCCTTATATATTTTCTTGTTGTTAACCTGAAATTAAATAAATAATTTTACACAAAGAAATAAACTCATTAGTGATTCGAAACGATCAACTTAAGTTTAACAAGAGATACTTATCTGATAAATGAGGAAGTGACAGGTAGAGGTTATGTTGTTACTAATGTTAAGTTTTCTTCTTACAACGAATGGTTGATCTAAAAGAAGGTGACAATAGATTATAATTTAAGTGGGAATCCAAATTGTTAGTTTTGGATTCTGTAAGATGGAGGAATTAACAAATTAATTAACCTTTTACTGACTGAGGTGAAGCGAAGGAAAGTGAAAATGTAAACATTGTAATCTAACTGGAGTCGTATGGGGTAAAGTTCTCGGTGCGGGGAGAAAATTCTCAGTGTAGAACAATGATGCCAATGTTGGCACCCTGTGTTACTGCGCTTGCGTTATTGCTGAGCGCTGGTTAGCCACACTTGGCGCGCTTTTCAAAATTACATTAAAAAACAATTCTTGTAATTTAAATCAATCATTATTCAAATATGCAGAAGAATGTACACAAATTGTGTAACTTCCCTTCTAGAAATAATCAATTGAGATCGATAAGAAACAATATAATTAATATCTCAATCGTTCCGAATCGTGTTTCTTAGTTGTGCCAAAACGATTGACAACGATTGAGCATTTTGCATTTCCAATTGTTTCCAATCGGATACTTGGAATTGGTCACGTGTTGGTAGCACTTTTGTCTAGCATATAAACATTTTGTAAATAATTCTTACCAGATGAAAGTGGTGCTACGAAAAAGATGTGCTAATAGTATTTTATGTTAAAAATATAAAATCAGATACAGGATCAAAATAAAAAAATTGATTTTGTAATAATGAAGCAAAATTGTTATTCTTAATTATGCGCTCTTGGATTGTTTATATTAGTGAAAATTTTATAAATGGTTATAAGTTTTAATCGGTTGAAATTTAAAAAAAAGTAAGCGAATAATTTAGAAACGTGAGACTTCAGAAAGACGATAAAGTATTATTTTATTATTTAAAAATGCCAGGCTCTTATTAATTGAATGAATTGAAGCGATTAAAAATTAATATTAGAGATAAAAGATTTTTTCAAAAAGAGGTCTCAATTTTGTATCATCCGCAATTATTAACACATAAATTCATCTTATGATAAAAAAAAGTTTCTATATATTCAAATTTCTAAATTTTTAGTTTATTGAAATATAAGTACTCAAAATGATGCACAAAACTCTTCCTAAATTGAACAGTAAATTCACACCAATGTCGGTGATGTTATATTCGGTAATCCTTATAGTATCCCTTCACTTTTACCACTAATAATTAAGGTAAAACCAAATTTTTTCATTATTTGCAAGGTAATCACTAAAATCGAAGAAAAAATTTAAAAAATTTAAAATTTGAAAAAATTAAAATTCTGCCATTTAAAAATTAAGTATGAAAAATTTGTATTTTTAATCTTGTTTCGATTTGATTTGAATGAATAAAAATGCAGACTTCAAAAATAGCATTTTAAAATTCATGCTTTTTAACCGCTTACGTTGAAACTTAATACGATCTTAATTTTAACATTTCAAACTCTGTTTTAAAAAATTTGTAAATTTAAAATTAAACTCTTATTCTTTCATATGCTAAAATGTTTTAAAAAACGTCCATACGGTCACATAAGATTTTATGAGAATGACAACTGGATATAAAGACCAAAAATAAACTTGTTTCAGGCTATTAAATAAAAAATTTGACCAAAATTACATAAATATGTGGCCATTAATCACAATGTTTCAGGTAAGAGAGAATATATAAAATGGCTGTGCTTATGAAAGAAAACCACATATTGCCATGAAATGCGCACCTATTCAATTCAATTTTGAACCTAATGAAACCTGAATGAATCTAAGTGTATCTTTTCACGGAGGCCTGTATTGAATGAATCGTGGAAGGAATATTCTTCATATGATAACCTAGATATAGACTCGATGTATCAAATTAATTCAACGATTAATTCAAAACAGGTCTCCGTGAAAAGCAGCACTTTTCTACTATACCATAAATAATTCCAAACCTGTCAAATTCAAATATTTTATGATTGAGCTTTGCAAACGAAATTATGTGAAATATTAAAAATGGAATATTTTAAACATTAAAAACTAGAAGTTTTTAAAAATTTTAAATCAAACTTATTTATGAATTTAAAATTGCTATATTGCAAAAAACTTAAAATGATTAGATAATTTTTTCTACTAAAAATTTAATGAGTTACCTAAAATTTATTTAGTCTTTCAAAATATTGGCGCCATTCTACCTTCTATAATGTTGCCAATCGTTTTCAATTGAAAATCCATTATCATGTGTTAGAGTTTAAGTTTTCACTACAGCATTTTGATTTCGCCTTAATTATTTACAAGCGGTTTTTTACTCTCTCAAACAAACGAATTTCAACAATATGAATTAAAAAAGAAGTAAATAGACGTTTTACAATAATATACCCGCTAAATCAAACTGCCTACTTGATAATCATACTAAATCACTATCACGTCGTTAAACGGTATGATTTTTACATATTTGTAACTCATATGCTTTTGACTTTTCATTCGGTATACCGCCTAAACGATCTATTTTTTTTTACTTAAAACTTTTGTTAAATTATTAAAAATTCAATATCTAGCCAATAAACACGTGCGCGTCATGTGCATAACAACCGAAAACTGCAGAGGGCGTATTTCAGACAAGTGCATTTACTGAATTCAATACGATTGGGAACAATTGATACAATTAGCAACAATTTGAACCGATTCAACTTTTGTTTACTCTTAATCGTTATCAATCGTGTCCAATCGATTATTTCTAGGAGGGTTAATTTCAGATCCAAAAAATGTATAACACATATATTTGATAAATAATAGTTTATTTTAATTGAATTTCAAAGACTGACTTATATTTCTCAAAACATTATTTAATAAATACTTCTTTTAAAATGACATATGATATTTCAGCAGCTTAATATATAAAAGTTAATTGCAGAATATAATAATGATAATTATTGAATTATTCTAAAAAAAAATTCAGCTCAGAATATTGTTCTTTTCAATTGAGACGTGACAAAACGACGCTTAAAGTACAAAAAAATGGAAAGAAAGCATAAATACAATGCAGTCGTGAGAATTTATATATTTATAGGTTATATAATTATATGAATTCCCAGAAACATACATACAAAATATTAAAAAGTCTTTGGAATTCAATGAAAATGAAATGTTATTTATATGTGTTATATTTTTTTTGCCTGAAATTAAAAGTTACACAATTTGTATATATCCTTGTGCATGTTTGAATAATTATTTTCTTAAATTACAAGAATTGTTTTTTAAAGTAATTTTGAATCACGCGCCTAGTGCGGCTAATCAGTGCGCAGCCCTAACGCAAGCGCAATAGCACAGGGTGCCAATATTGGCATCATTGGTGTAGAAGTGACGGAAGGAAATATTACGTAATCTTGCTTAAATTACCGTTTGCAAGTGGAAATTGGCATATTTTTACGTATATGTACAGAACTAGGAAATAATATGATTTTGATTTATATATATACAAATGATTTAAAATAAATAAATGAAATTAAAATAAATAATGACAGTCGGATAAAAAGAAATTATGTTTTATGAAACAATTCTCTTTTTAATAAGGGGGAAGGTGTAACGTGTGACTTTTTGGAAGTCATACAACGTGTACGTAGATCTAGCGGGTACTTTTTAGTGAAAACTTGAAAGATTATCAACTTTATATTTCAGAAAAAGGACATAGAGACACTCCAGCAATATTTCTACCATATTTCCTGTATTATTGCGGATATTGCAGGAAATGTGGTAAAAATATTAAGGGAATATGCAGTGTTACTAGGGTAGCAACGTCTGATTTGTATGGCAGAGGCTAGAGTCTGGTCCAGCATCTGCTCCCTCTAGTCCACCAGACCAGTGATCCCAGATCTGAAACGAGATGCGGTCCAATGCTATGACAGGGCTATTTCCGTGTGAATATAGCAGGAGACGCTGTAAATGACTGAGTTGCGCGCGCAACCTGCTAACAGCTAACTGCTTTGAAATAAATTCAGGAGATTGGGATTTTGATATTTCCAGATTTCGATGCTGACTATTCTCATGATTTGAATAGATCGCGCGC
>NC_046657.1:176246028-176247663 GCF_010883055.1 Belonocnema kinseyi | reverse complement strand
ATTTCAAGTAATTTTCAAATTATTTCAATAATTTAGTTGAGCTTTTTAAGGATTTGAAATATGTCAGGGTATGTTTCAAATTTCAAGATATTTTCAAGCGCTCTAACAAATTTGAAAGATTTAAAAATATTTTTAAGGATTTTAAATATTTGAGAATATTTTTTGAAATGTCAAGGAATTGTCAACTGATTTCCATAATTTATGGGAATTTCAAAGAATGAACCCAATTTTAAAGGGGTTATTTAAAAAACAAATGTAAATACTTTATAAATCTTAAAAAAAATAAGTTGTAGGTGTTTCAAAAGATTGTAAAGTATTTGAAAATTTTTAGAGAATTTAAAAAAATTGCAAGGAATTTTCAATTGATTACAGTAATTTAATATGAAATTTTAAGGGATTTGATATATTTTAGGATATTTTATTAGATTTCAAGTAATTTTCAAATTATTTTAATAATTTAGTGTGAGCTTTTTAAGGATTTTAAATATTTCAGGGTATATTTTAAATATTATATATATATAAAATTAATGTTAATATTGTAATTATAAAATATTATAATAATATAAATGAATAGTTGACTAAGTTTTAATACAAATAGTTAAACTTTCAGCTAAGACACTTACTTTTCTGCGACAAAAAAATTTTGAATCAAGTACATAATTGAAGAAAAAAAAATTTTTCAATTGTTTTCAACATGATAGTAAAATTTTAAATAAAAAAATTAAATTCTCATCCAAAAAGCTAAATTTTATACTAAAAAAAGGCATTTCTAATAAAATGCATGAACTTTGCACAAAAGAAATTTATTTTCCATGAAGACTAATTTTCTGAACAAAAACTTAATGTTTAATCATAGTTAAACTTTCGACAAGAAAGTTTAATTTTCTACCAACAAAGAAGAGTATTCAATAAAATACAAAAAATTTTAACTAAAAAAGATCACTTTTCATTTAAACATAGAATAGTTAAATTTCTGGTTAAAAAAATTAGTTTTTAACCAAAAAGAAAATAAATTTTCTACAAAATAGTTACATTTTCAAAAAACAAATTTATCCAACTAATTGATGAATCATCAACCAAAAAAAATATGAAAAAAAAACGTTAAAATTCTTTGAAATTGCTCGAAATTATTGAAATTAATTGAAAATTCGTTGGAATGTTTTAAAATATCCTGAAAAAATTTGAATCCTTTAAAACCGCTAAAAATTTTTGAAAGCTCTTGAAAATTCCTTACAAGTTTAAAAATACCTTAAAAGCTTTCAAATCCTTAAAAATCTCATGAATTATTTAAATCAATTGAAAATGCCTTGGAATCTATTAAAATATTCTAAAATATACATCAAATCCCTTAAAATGTCATATTAAATTACTGTAATCAATTAAAAATTCCTTGCAATCTTTTAAAATTCTCTAAAAATTTTAAAATCCTTTAAAACCTTTTGAAACACCTACAACTTATTTTTTTTTTAAGATTTCTAAAGTATTAAAAATTTTGTTAAATAACCCTTTTAAAATTTGATTAATTCTTTGAATTTCCTATAAATTATGGAAATCAGTTAAAAATTCCTTGACATTTCAAAAAATATTTCAGGGTATGTTTCAAATTTCAAGATATTTTTAAGCGCTTTAATAAAT
>NC_046657.1:176243989-176245928 GCF_010883055.1 Belonocnema kinseyi | reverse complement strand
TGCATTTTCGGCTTACATACGAACTCACAGTGGTAATCATGCACTTTCTGTTTTGCGGCTCCCAAACGGTAGGTATGGTGGGGGTAATTTCCATCCACGATCCGGCAGCTCTGGTGATCAGACCAGACGAAAAACAGAATCTGGTGAATAAAGGAACCAGATTCTGGTATTTAGTTTAAACACTAGTAATTAATGTAGAAACTAATTAATAATATTATTTCATGGTTCAAAGCATTTACAAAAAGATATACAAACTTTGTTGACAGTTAATTAAGTTTTTAAGTCGTTTTTCCGAAAATATATTTGCTATTTAAGGCGAAACGGTAGGTTTGGCTGAGCCCAGCAATGACTGCAGTGATATCTAAAAGAAAATCGGAAATACAGTCTAGTGCCCCCTGGCAAGTATGAAGACAACCTCATACCAGAAAATTGGTAGGATTCGGTTGGTAAAATTTTTGACCTGTTAGAAAGAGAAACTTACCAACGAGAGAGACAGACAATATTCAACCATTTTTATCAAACCATATTTCTCGGCTTACCTGCTCAGCTGAAGGGAAATATAGCAAATTGACAAATATCTCGTCTACGCAATATGCGCGTGAAATATCACATAATGTTTTCGCATCCAATAAGAAAAATAATTAAATGAATAAAATTGTGTTTATAAATTTTCTATGCGCCCAAATAATCTGATTTAATGAACAAAACACGTTTTTTGGTAATTTTGCAATTTATCACGGTAAAAAATCGTAAAGCTAAAATATAAAATATTTGAAAGTTTCATATTCCTCCAGCTCGACAATTTAATTAAATTTTGTTCAATTTAATAATGTGTTGCTGTTCATATAATCGAAGTGAGAGCTATTTCGTATGTAATGGTCTTTTTACATTCTCACCCTAATGAGAAGGTATTGGTTTTATGTAAAATTTCATTTTGTCGGTTTTCATAAAATCTCGACGTTTTGAGACCCACTGAGTCAGAAAAACGATTTTTACGAAGGTGTTTGTCTGTTTGTAGTGTGTATTCTGTAGGCACGATAATTTTCGAAAAATTTATCAGATTGGATTCTATTTTGGCACACTTTTTAAGGTCTAAAAAGAAAGAACAAGTTCGCAACCCAGCTATTTTGGATCAAAATTCAAAATGTGAGTACGTTTTCAAAATGTTTGAAACCACATTTTTTTAATATTTCAAAATTCTATGAACTATGAACAAAATTAGCACGCAGAAACTCAAACAATTTATCCTGTTGACTTTTTTCTATAAAAAGAAAATTATCAGAGTTAGAGCATTTTCAAAATCCGAAAAAACAAACTAAAATGAACATTTTAAGCCAAAAAACGCATTATATGAAAAAGGTCAATAAAAGAAAAACGTTGAATTTTTTCCTAAAAAATTAGGTTCAACATAAATTTGTTAAGGAAATTTCTCACCAATTTTGGATAATATTTCATAAAAAATTCTATATATTTTTTTATATTGACGTATAAAATTAAATTTGATTAACAAACTAGATTTAAAAATATTGAAGATTATGAATTTTTACATTGCAAACAATACTTTTACATCAAAATTTCTTAAATTTTCAATTGAAATTTTTTCTTTCGCTAGTAGATGCAAATGCCGCAATATGTGTGGGAATCGTCATAATAACGGCAATGACTAATAAAACGATGTATCTCATCTTGTGTGCGCCAGAGGCTTTTATTGAAGTATAACCTTCTAATGAACTTTTAATTTTTGATCCCTTTGAAAAATCGAAACTAATTTTTTTGATACCTGAATGCTAGTTTTGAAACAAAGTACAGACTCACAAAATAATAGAGATATATGTGGTGAATCGAAAGTGCCAAACAATTTCTTTTTCATGTTTTCATGGACCCAAACAATTAAAGTTTATTAAGGAGGAATATTAAAAAGTGATTATTTTGTACAGAA
>NC_046657.1:176242316-176243889 GCF_010883055.1 Belonocnema kinseyi | reverse complement strand
AATAAACTTCCAGATGTGTGAAAACTATGAAGCCAAATTCCCAAAGTGGTAAATTGCCTCTTTCCTTTCCTTTTTTTTTTGATCTCTTTAAGTAAACACTTATAAATCTAAATCACAGGACTTTTGGAGATATTAAGATACAAGCACGTAAAGTTGAAAAGACCATTTTCCCAAGACCCTAAGGTATAAAACGTAACTTGAACCACTGTTTATGGCATTTTTTATGAAGGCCCCAGGCCCTTTCTCATAAACCGAAGGAACAAAAAAAAAAGGGCCCTATTGTCTACAAAACACATGTAGTCAACAGCAGAAAATCGAGTCACCAGATAACTGACCCCAGTGCTCATATTCCAATATTTATGACTTAGGGAACGTCTCCACTTACGCCCCAACAAATCCACATCTGAAAGCCAAATGTCAAACCAAAATTGACATGCTCAATTGCCCTTTTAAAATCACTTAACAAAGGGTGGTCCAAATAAGATTTTTATCGTTTTTCCTGGAAACTCTTCTTTTCTATACTATTATCCGCTCCCATACATAACCATTTTAAACCGGTTTTATTCCGTAATAAGGGCGTGGGCAAACTTTCCTTCCTAAATTGCGATTGGCTTAGTTCTTTACTAAATTCAATTTTATGACCCATGATAGGCTAACCCAATTTTTCCTAGGCGTGGCCTAGCCATATAAAACCAGCTCCGCGCCATTTTTTTAGACAGATCTAGATTTTTCTCTCGAACAAAAATCGATTTCGGACCTCCGCAAAAACCATCTTGCGAGTTTAAACTCGCATTTCCACATTTTTACCATTATTATTGTGATCCTTAAAACTAGATATCGAGAATATAAAAAGAGACAAATAATAAAATAATAAAACTAATTTCGGTTCATCGTTTAAACATTGTGAGTGTGTGACTCAAAATATGGATAACATGTGAAATTGTGATTCGTCGAAATTTAATTCATTACAACCTAAGTTGTGCAAGCGAAATACAACCAGTGTTCTCAAAAGTGAAATTAACAAGTGTTTTATTCGTGTGAACCCTTTGTTTTTCCTTTGTATTTATTTCCAGGGGAACAACTTATGTTCTAAGACAGCAACGAACTCAAATAGTGAACAATATAGAAAAGGAATTAACAACATTTTAAATTTACCGCTATCAAAACTAAATTATAAATTGTCGACATCCGAGTTGGACGTCACAATGCAAAACAACACTCACGTCGCCATATTGCAAAACTGAACAACACTACCGCTATCACAAAAACACTCATAGCAGGGCTACCAACTGTTAAGGTGAAACGGTAACTTCCTCCAAATAGTTTCAGCAAAACCACTCGCAAAATAATGCATTAATTCAAATTTTGTTTTTTGCACTGTTAAAAGTATATCGAAATCTATTGCGGGCTTCTCTTCAAAATTAATTTGTTTCAATTTAAAAAATTTTTATTAACAAAATCTGAGATTGAAATACTTTTCTATTTGTCGGGCTTCTCTCGAAATTAAATTATATTCGAAACTACAGTTTTAATATCAATAAAATAAAAGTGATTATTAATCAATTTATCTTTC
>NC_046657.1:176241103-176242216 GCF_010883055.1 Belonocnema kinseyi | reverse complement strand
AGTTTATTTCAAAAATTAGTAGATGTCCAATCCCTTGCCTTTGAGAGATTAGAAAAAGCGAAAAATAGGAGTAAAAAATACTACGACGAAAAAGCGAACCCACAGAATTTTAAAAATGGAGATTCTGTAAATTTAATTAAGGAACCCAGAAATTCAAAACTGGATCAACATTATACTGGTCCTTATATAATAGAAAAACTTGTTGGAAATACTAATACACTAATTAGAATATCGTCGACGAGGACAAAATTGGTCCATGTAAATAAATTAATATTGGTAACTACTCCTTTGAGAACAAGGGACTGAAAACTTATTGCAAAAGTCTCTGCGAATTATCTGGACCAGTCTTTTGAGATTTAAACCTTTGGAACATTGAATTTTTTTGTTGAAATTTTAAGTTGACCTAATTATATAAAAAATATAAAAATGAGTTCAAAAAAACACCCTTATGTAATTTAAAGGAATTCTACTAATCTCATTATTTTTAAAGCTAATTTCGGATTTTTATTATTTCAAAATTCTTATTCCTATTATTTTTCTTCAAAAATTTCAAATTTATTTTATTTCCAAAATTGTTTAAAATTACCACCCCTCACTTCAAATAATAATAATAATAATAATAATAATAATAATAATAATAATAATAATAATACTAAAAATTCTCTTATTACCCTTTATTCCAAATTTAAAATTTAAGAAAAATTGTATTACTCTCTAATTATAACAAACAAACAAAAAGAAAATTCATTCAAAATTCATAACAAATTATTACAAAATAATGTAAATTTATTTAATGTAAAATCAAAATTCAGACTGGTCAAAATAATTCATCGGGGCTGCAAATTCTAATAGAAATAGGCAAGAGAGAGGGAGAGAGTGAGTGAACAGAGAGAGAGAGAGAGAATTCGAGGAGAGGAGAAGAGTATCGAAAGACAGTACGAGTGGTGGAAAGATTTTTCCCTTTGGTCAGTCACTACTCGGAAATTTGAATCAGGGGAAAAGGGCCAGAAGGTTCCCTTTCCTCAAGGAAGAAAACGCGCGCGCAAAAATCCCTCCACCCTTTCACGAAAGATCACCTGTCAAACATCTAAATTATGATAATATTATAACAAA
>NC_046657.1:176239799-176241003 GCF_010883055.1 Belonocnema kinseyi | reverse complement strand
AAATTTCTTGTAATTGTCGATAGATCATGTGTGAGCTGGGCAGAGTCGGCTCGCGGGGCATAGAGGCGATTTAAAATTTGTAACAATTCATCGAGATTTAAAACTACTTTATCTTGAATATGGCGTCTCGCATCGACAGTTATTTTAGTTCTTATTAACATCACAAGATAATTCATTTCATTTGGTTCAATACTAGTTGCAGCAGCTCGACAGTGATTCGCAAACATAATTACAGACATATTACTACCATTAAATTTAGGGATAATATCGCAAGCAAGTCTTAATCCGTCTTTTCTACGATAATAGGAATTATCTCTAGCACCTATATTTCCCGTGTCTGAGTTTTGCGACATACTATCAAGATTTAAACTACCTGTATTTTCGGTGCTGGAAGGTTGTGTAATTCGGGGATTTCCGGGATTCGTTAAATTCAGAACACCAGGGGTGGCGTTCTGATAAAAATTAGGGTGCAAAAAAATATATTCTCCGGGCTGGAGAGAGGGCATTTCAAAATTTTGAGTTACAGGGTTCTGAATCGGAATTCCGGAATCGATATTTACACTATTCTGACCGTCATGTGGAATCGATTGTTCGCCATCTACGTTTATTTGTTCGACAACCTGATCGGTGACCGTTGATTGGTCGTTGAGATTCATACTCATTATGGTGATTTGATCGCGCTCGATCTAATAAAAATTCTTAATAACAAACTTACTATTTGGATGCGAAATTGTGTATGACTCGTTACTTGGAAAATAACCTGTTTATAAATATTTGGTAGACTTGTTGAGTATGATGAATTTCTTGGCTGATGAACGATGAACAGCTATGTTGTTGATGTCCGCGTGGATTTCAGCTACGTGCCGATGTTAATTGGGCCCCTGTCGAATTGGTCGGGTGAAATTTTCCTTCGTTAAGTCCTTGATCTCGTTCAAAATTCGATTGATGATCGTGCAGCTTCTTTTAACTTGCTTTATTTTTGTGATTTAGTGAGATATATTTAATTTCCTGCCACGGGATCACATAAGTCACATTAGATCTCTGTCTTTTCTGACGTAAAGTTCAGGGGAAACCCGTGGCTCAAAAACCCCTGAACACTTCAAAGTAAAATTCGAGTTTGTATTCAGACCTTGATTATTTATTTTATCTTTCTTTTATCATATATATTCATTGAAGAAAGATACTCGTTCCTTTTTGCCCAGGT
>NC_046657.1:176225047-176239699 GCF_010883055.1 Belonocnema kinseyi | reverse complement strand
TAAATATTACCGGTAACGTAAGTCCCTATTTGACTTGAGCATGTATGCTTAAAGCCGCTAGATGGCGTATGCATTCACTAAGTAGGCTTTAGCCCTACGTCAGAGCATGATCAGAGATGAGGTGGGAGATGTGAAAAAACATACGCTGATAACTGTGCCCTCTTGGCAGATTACCTGAGAGTTACTTTGAAGGCGCAAGTTGCGCGTCGGTAAATGTCGAAAGTTAGCAACAGTCTTTGTAACGATATAGATTCTCGGGTCCTAGAGCCCTCAAAACATTTACGTTTAGTTACACAAGGTGTACCTCGAAAGCTAGTATCGACGAGCAAGATATCGATTCGATATATCGATTGATCGATGTGTGTTCAAATTCAAATTAGAATTTCAAGTTTAACTTATTGCTATAACTTAGAAATTATAGAATAAGAAAAATTTAGAAGAAATATTCATTATTTTAATACTCTCTCTTTTGTCCTGAAATAATAGAAAGAATAAGAATTACAGATTAGTTCGATAACAGGGAAATACTTATAGACGCAATAGGAATAGGTTAGATTCTTAGCATTCCTAAAGATGAGTCACAGAGCTATTTTTAGTATCAAAATTTGTCTTAGAACGAATTTTGAGAGGAAATGGTATTATAAACATCCGGTCACAGTTTGAACTTTTTACTGAAATTGTTTGGAAATGTCAATCAACGAATTGGTCATATTGCGTTGTAAATATAATAGGCGGAGCCATGCAACCTAATTTGTTATTTGTAACTGACTGTTCAATTCAATGACGTCAGCTATTTGATTGGCTGAAATAGGAAAATGGGAGATTACTCCGCCCAAAACAGAGTTTATAAAAACACGCGCACAATGGAAAAACGCCAGATTTTGTATCTCCGAAACCGCGTATTTAATACTAAACCTGCGACACTTGATAGTGTATAATTGAGTTTTTTTGGACTTAGAAACTTTGTATTGTGTTTGAATTTAGTTAATTCATCTGAATTGTTGTTAAATAATAAACTATTATAAATAAGATCAATTGCTGAACGCGAAACGAGACACCGCGATATGAACAAGTATAAACAATTGCGATTTGTGACTTCTGAGACAGTGATGGTGGAAATGCATCTTTAATAAATTGTGAATCATCAACTGTTAAATTAAGTGTTTTTATTTCAAGTAAGTTCCTTTAAATGGTTTTCGTTTCAACGAATCAACGGCAAAAACGATCCCGTTCAGATGTCCAATCAGAGAGCAGTGAATTGTCGATAGAAGACCTAGGTGAAATTTGGGTATTACAATTGGTGACAGCGGTGGAATGTGTTGCACCATAAAGGAAAAAATCAAATAAATTGAAGAAAAACTGGGTCACTGGACTACTGACTCACTGATTGAAATTCAATTCTGTTCGTCTTACCACAAAGGAGACTACTCCACAGATAAAAGGCGCTGTCTTTTGAATCTGAAAAATGAATGGAACAGGATAAACAATTTATAACAATAAACATTAGAAATAAAAGCCGCAATCTTCTACCAGGGTTTTGGGGTGGTTTTACTCCCGGTAGCATAGGGTGTCGATAATTGCACCAAGGTTGTTAACGGTTAAATAGAGACCACCAAACTATTCCTCAATAACCGTAGGCTTAAAAGGATAAAATAAATTTTTAATAGGAAAATCCTTACCTCAACGTGGAAAATAAAAAATTCATGCTGAGTTACCTGCCTGAAACAGAAGATGTATGGCACCGTGGGATCAAATGCAGAGAAATCATAAACAACTACTCTAAGGAAATTCCTGAAGAATCAAGGACACTCAAGCAATTCAGAAAATCTTCCTGGAACAATGAAGAATTGAGTGAATAAATGTGAAAAATTAAGATCAACAGTGTTGTGAATTTTATTCTGCACTATCAATTGGATTACTTGTCTGCAAAAGATTGTCGTCAAAAGAGTAAGTCATTAAAAAAAAAATTTTTTTTGTAACATGGCTCCGAATAGAAAACGTCTTTTAGATAATAATGAGAAACAATTGAACGAAGCATCGCCACCGATAAAAGCTAGATGAGACAAAAATGATAGTCCTGTTGGACCACCTTCTATAGTAACTCAAGAATTGCGATCTAGATTAGTTGTGAGCGAAAATCTTTCTGATAATGACAGGACAAATTCTTTGAGTTCAGTTCAAAGTGGCGAGGGTTGGAATGATTTGCAAAGACATGAGACTCAGGTCCTGGACTCCCCCTCTGTTCCTTTATTACCGTTAAATCTTATTTCTGGAACCGAAACTTTGGCGAATAGTCAGAGATATGATACCGGAATTTACAGGAAAGAATATGTTAATTAAGTTATTTATGAAATATTGTAAGGCTGTTATTGGTATAACTGATCCTCGCGATGCACCTTAATTACTCAACTATGATGGTTTTGAATGAAATTACCGGCCAAGCGCGTTATCATATTCAAGATAAAAGCGATTTGGAAATTAATGACATCTTAAAAACTCTGGAACGTATTTACGCCCAGGAAGAAGATGTAAGTCAAATTTTGCAGACTTTAGCTAACGTTAAAAGGAAACCGGATGAGTCAATTCAAGAATATGGGGCTCGCGTTAATCAAATTTTCAATAAATTAACTTCTTAAGTAATGGAAAACACCCCCGGAGTAAAAGGTATGGGATGTTGTAAAGCCTATAAAGAGACCGTGATTGGCAATTTTTTACTCGGATTATATTTCAACATTTATATACCCATTCGTGATAAAGAAATTAACACTTTGGACGATGGTATTGCATTAGCGATTAAACCCGATCAAAAATGAAAAGTTGGGGAAGAGTTCATGGATCTCTGTCTGGCTCCATTCCATCTACCTAATAGGGATATAATTTAAAGAATAAAATAGGGCAAGATATATTAAAGAGAGTAGCTCATATGCGAATAGAGGATGATACTAAGCCTGTACGAAATTTAAAGTCTGTGCAGTGTTATCATTGTAAAGAATTTGGACATTATAAGCAAAGCTGTCCAAAAAAGATTAAAAGAAATGTAAAGGACAAAGAGAGTACGGATTGTAGTTATTGTTATCGAAATAACCATTCTGTAGAGAATTTTAACATTAAAAGAAGGCATGGAAGGGAACGGTCTAAGTTTAGACAAAAATCAAATATGAGTCATTTAAACTTCGAGGCGGGTTGTCTGACGAGAGGCCAGACGACTCCAAGTGTAAACCCCTCTCAACCCAGCGCATCATCCTCTCACTCGGACAGTTTAATGAATTCGGTCCAAATGCGACAGTAGGATTTGATAATTTTTCTTGTTGAAACAATAAGGTAATCTTTTTAATTGATACAGGCGCTGGATTGAATTTGATTAAAGAAAATGCGGTGAGTCCCACGGTTTGGATAAATAAAAAGCGAATAATTCATTTGGTTGGAAGAGGCCCAGAAATGGTTTCCACTATCGGTGAGATCAGGTTGATCATAAGGGGTCTCGAAGCTTCTTTCCACGTTTTGTCAGAATCATTTCCCATTCCACAAGAAGGTATCCTTGGTATTCTTTCCTCAAAAAACACAACGTCATTGTAAATTTTTAAAGTGACTGTCTTCAAATAAGAAATATTAATTTTCCGTTTGACTCACATAAGACAATCAGTTTACCTGCAAGAACAAAGAAATTAGTAACAATTCGATTAAAAGATACTAAATTAAAAGAAAGTTACATACGTAGAATTCAGTGTGGCCCTGGAATTTTTGCTGGTGAGTCTTTGATTTTTAATGAAAACGGAACTTCTAAAGTCTTCTTTATAAATTCCAATAATCAGCAAATAAATTTAACAATACCAACAGTTGAACTTGAAGAATATTTTGAAATTGATTCTGAGGATTGTAGACTTTCTGCTGATGAAAGAAAACAGGCTTCTAGATTTTCTGAAATTTTAAAAATTGTAAATCTTTCTGATTAAACAAATTGGGATCAACTAATGTTGTTGCTAATAAAATTGTCACTTCTGATAATAAACCGGCAAACATAAAAAATTATCGTTATCCACCTATTCATAAAAAAGTGATTATGGAAAAAACTAAAGAATATCTTTGATATGGAATAATTCGACCATTAGTATCCCCATATAATTCTCCTGTTTGGGTCGTTTCCAAAAAACCAGATCCTCATGGTAATAAACAATGGAGAATGGTGGTTGATTATCGTGGATTGAGCGAAAAAACCATGAGTGATTCTTACCCTTTACCGCAAATAACAGAGATATTAGATCAATTATGAGGAGCTAAATATTTTTCTGTTATGGATTTAGCATCAGGTTTCCATAAAATACCCATGGATCCCGAATCCAAAGCAAAAACTGCTTTTTCTACTCCATTCGCTCATTTCGAGTTCAATAGAATGCCATTTGGACTTAAAAATGCCCCTGCCATCTTTCAAAGGGTAATGGATCAAGTTCTGACTGGCTTACAAGGAATTGATCCATTTGTTTATATGGATGACATTGTCATCTATGCCTCATCACTTATTGATCACAGAATTTTCCTATTCCAAGAGGAAAGAAAAATGTTAAACAATTGTTGGGGCTTGTAGGTTACAATAGGAGGTTTATTCCTGATTTCGCTAAAGTGGCTAAACCGCTTACTCAGATTTTGAAGGACAGCACTGATTTTCGTTGGACATCTGTAGAACAAGAAGCTTTTGAGATCCTGCGTGATAAAATCTGTTCCTTACCATTGTTACAGTATCCTAACTTTTCAAAACCATTTGTATTGACAACAGACGCTTCAAATTACTTGCCAATCGCTTTTGCCTCAAGGACTCTTCAAGGAGCTGAGATAAATTATTCTACAATAGAGAAGGAACTTCTTGCTATTGTCTTCTGCGTCAACTATTTCCGGCCTTACTTATATGGTCACAAATTTGTCCTCGTTGCTGACCATAGGCCCTTAATTTGGCTGCATAGAATTAAGGATCCTGTCTCGAGGTTGGCTAGGTGGCGAATCAAGCTGAGTAAGTATGATTACGTGATTGTGTATAAGCCTGGAAAAGTGAATTCCAACGCTGATACTTTGATGATGTCTGAAACTAATAAAGAATTAGTGAGTCATAATCTCTTCCGAGTTGAAGATTTCTTAGAAAGTAATCCTAAATTAGGTGAAGTAGTAGTCTTCACCTGAAACAATAGGTATATTTTTGCTTTGATTGTGAGAAATAAGTATGATGATCAGCTTTTCTTGAATCACATATCTAGTACAACTATTGCATTAACAAATGCAATGAATGCTCTTAATGTCAAGAGCGTGAAGATTTCAAAGAAGGGAAACGATTTGGCTCAGATCTCTTGGCTCTCGATTGAGCAAATGTTTCGGCAGCATTTTGTCGGGTCTGAATTATTAGTTGTCATCTGCTCCGGTGAAATTATTATTTCGCCCCGTCATGAAAGAGATGACATAATCAAAGAATTTTACGAGTCTGCTATAGGTGGACATAAAGGTTCCTCAAAATGTTATTGGACGCTTAGATCTCAATATTATTGGGATAATATTAAAGAAGGCGTTAGAAGAATCGTTGGTTCATGTAAAAATTGTTTGAGAAATAAATTGGTTAGAAGGAAAACTCGTCAACCAATGTTGATAACTGACACTCCCAAAGAACTATTTCAAAAGATTGACATTGACGTTGTAGGACCTCTTCCAGTTACTTCTAGGGGTAATACACATATTCTTACGATTCAATGTGTATTTTCAAAATATTGTGATGCAATACCTTTGAAGGATACTGATTCGGTCACTGTAGCCAGAGCTTTAGCCGAAGAATTTGTTACGCGGTATGGTTGCTCGCGGGTAATACAATCTGATCAGGGTGCTAATTTGGTTTGTAAAGTAATCAAGGTTTTTTGAAAAATATTTAGAATTTAAAAAATCCAATCGTCTGCTTATCATCCGCAGAGTCTGGGATCTTTAGAAAGAAGTCATCATACCTTGATTGAATATCTCAGAAGTTTCGAAGGAAAAGTTGACTGGGATGATTAGACTCGATTTGCAGTTTTCTCTTATGATGTGAATGTTCACGAGGCAACAGGTTTTGCTCCCTTCACTCTAGTTTATGGTAGAGATGCTAATCTTTCAACAAGCTTCTCTCCCAATCCGCCTGATAAGGCATATACGATGCATTTGCAGAAACTCTTTCTGAGGCTTGACCATGTGCACTCGCTGGCTCACGAAAGACTCCTAAAAGCAAAAGAAAAGTATAAGAAATATTATGATAGGAAAGCTAATCCTAAGCACTTTAAGGTTGGAAGTCAGGTATATTTGGAAATTAATGAAAGGGAAAACAAAAATTTTTCACCATATTATGATGGACCATATGTTTTAGAAGAATTGAGGAGGGGTTTTTCAAAACTGAACATCTCCACTTCTGGTCAAAATTCGTTTTTTCACCCTTATAAGGATTAGCCCTAAAAAGACTAAAATTGACCATTTTGATAAGTTGAGACTCAATTCATATCCATGCATGGAAGATTAAGATTAAAATGACAAAATGGATTTCGAGTGTTGTCATTGTAAAATCAAAAAACTTTTGAAAAATAGAAATTATTCTTCTGAGAGTCATTTTGGAATTAAGGCAATTTTGAAAAATATAAAAGATAAAAGTAGTTTATAATTTAAAATTAAATTTGAATACAAAAATATTATGTACATAATAATCATAATGAAATTTAAACAAAAAATTTAAAATATGCAACTTAGGTGAATAGTAACATTCGTCGAAACGTCGGCTTTAAAAATCTTACTTCTTTTCTTCTAGAGTATATATACATATAAATCACATTTTTCACGAGAAATGTAAAAAGGTGGTGAGAAATTTAAAAGCTATTTAGCGTCAATACGAAATGAAAACTCTTCACCTTCGTAACAAAAAAAAAAAAAGAAAAACAGGAGGGTGAATATAGAATTTAAAAAAGTGGAATATCAATTATGTATATAATTAGTTATATTTATAATTAGTTATTATACATATAATTAGTTTCTTACCACTTTGAATGCAATAATAATAAAATCAGTACACTCCTAGAATTGGTGGTAAAAAGCTATAAGTGATATAGCTTAATTCTTCGGTTTGCCACTATCTGCAGACCCAATTAACCTGAATAAACATTTAAGAAACAATTTAAAAACAAAGAAAAGTAATTATAAATTAATATTTTTTATACAATATAATATATGCATTATTGAATACTTATCTGATCACGAAATTGCAAAATAAAATTTAAATACTGCCAAATATCCCTGGTCCTCGTGATTCTGAAAGAATTTCTTTTATTTATTAAATATATAATAAACAAAATTTAATTTAATATTCAAATTATTTCATTTGCTATTCTTACTAGGTTCAATCTTAATAAATATGATCATTTAAATTAAATCGTTAAATTTGAATTCAAAAAGGTTTCGCGGGTAATTTAACCTTCAAATTAAGGATTTCCTTTATACCAAAGATAATAATTTTCATTTTGAATAAATCAAATTGGTTAGAATAACATTGAATTTTTTTGTATTTTGTGAATATTACTTTACCAAACAGTAGTGAAAATTCTTTTTGTTAATGCAAAGAATTTTCAAAAAATGTGGGAAGTGAGGGCTTGCACATGTCAGTTTCGGATTTAGATTATGCAAGTCAAAACAATTTAAAAAAAGAGAAACCAAAAACAATATTAAAATTGAGAAGAAAACTATTTGAATTATTAAAAAAATATATTAATAATTTTGAGAGTTGGTAATTTAAATTTTTACCTGCAAATGATATTCCGAAAAGTTGGGTTCTTTTCCCCCACTACAGAACCGGTGAAGCTCGTTCAAATCTTCATTCCTATCGAATCTTTCATTGATTCTGGATCTCGAAAATTCTTTTCGTTTTCTTTTATTTTCCTTGTATAAAAGTGAACTGGTGTTGTGACTTTGTCAAAATGATTGAAATAATTCTCATCTCCCTGTTGGTGTATTCTGCTCTGAATTATTTACCAGAGAAATTTCATAATATCCAGGATTTAAGACCAGCGCTGGAACTGCTCGTGCCTCCCAGACAAGTCTCAGACATCATTCCTGAAGTTGAAGTTTCTGAAAATCAAAGAATATTTTATATTCGAGGAAATAACGATCTCCCTGAGGAAGTGATTAATTTACTATCAGCTGAAAACTCACAAATCCGGCATGTATTTGCTCAGGTTTCGGTAGCTTAAGGTCCTGAGGGTTGGATTTGGAGGTGTGTTAACTGTGCGCAACAAGGATTAATACCAATTCGTCATCAATGGGAAATAAGGACTCTCCATTTCGTCGGAATTTCAAACTTTTTTGCTCCTCGTCCTTGTGAAGGATGTGCGTCTGAGCCATTTTTAATTTTCCTGCCGGAAGATGCTGGATTTGCCTTCAGGTTATCCAGGAGTCAGGATGGTATCATATGGGCTGGCATGCCTACAGGATGCTCGAGATCGATGTCCACCCCATAGACTTAGAGTCACCTGTTAGGTTCCAGGTCGTAAATTATCAAACAGAACCATCCTTTGGAATTTTATTTTGGGTCGAGGTGAACTAAGTGGAGGACGTTCGAGACGTCATTCCCCTTTTGCCCTTGGAACGTCCGGGTGTTTGAAATTGTTTTCCAATCTGTGTAGTGTAACTATGAAATAATTTTAAGATTAAAAAGTGAATATTGAGATAGGAAAAAATACAATAATGAATAAGAAATAATAATTATTCATTTATACACAAAGTATTATTTTGTTAAAAAAGATGTTTCTTTCTCAGGCACAATTTTATAGAATCACATGAGGATAAATTTAAAAAAACAGTTTGTTAAATTCAATGAAACTTATTTCAAATTCAAAAATATGTATCTTAAACTTTATGTATCACGCATTCCTTTTTTTATATATAATTATATTTAGTAAACAAAAACTTATGTTAATTTTCTATAAATTTTATTAATTGATAAATAATCTACATTTTAGATTCGCTCTCTCATTTTTTAATGTTGAGGAAGAGATAGTGCAAAAAATATATGTATGAAACTACATTAAAATTTTATTTCTATAACCTTATTTTACATTTCGAATTAGTTTAAGATTTATCATTTTCTTTTCTCTTAATTTTAGTTTGTCACATTTTATTTGGCTTAACTGAATATTTGAAAACTGATTTCCTCATTCTCTTCTTATAATTGGTTTATGAAATTAAAAAAATTAAAAATGTATTCAGAATAAGCTTAGAACCATATATCCGTAAGTAAAGTTAAGTTGCATACCTTTTGGGTCAAAAGTAATAAAACTGGAGTTAAGTAAATATCCCAAATGATTTATTGGAAATTAGAGCATGAATTGTCCTTTTGAATTACTCACAGCAGGGTTGTGCACGTAATATACCTTATGTAAATTACATGAGGTTTTTTACGTACTTTACGTACGTATATTACATCCTCAGCTTTTACAAAATGTAATATACGTTTTCAAGATGGTGTCGACATTATCACATTTCGTTCCATAAGAACGTCTGCGAGCTCATTTCCCGGAATTCCCTTATGGCCTGGTACCCATGCTAGGGTAATATTACATTTAAGTGCGGTAAGGGAGGCAAGACGGTTTCTGATTAGGAAGATAAGGTGAGATTTAATTTTACTGGGGTTAGTTGAAGAGACACTTTCTAAGACACTTAAAGAGTCCGTAAAAATAACAACTTTTTTCAATTTATGCTTTATAATGAAATCTAGTGTATATAAAATGGCTATTGATTCAAATAGAGTAAATGGATGCAGAGTAATTAATTTTCCATGAATGTGTAAATTGCCCAGCGGGGCAAACCGAAGCGCAGCCCGCAGATTTGCCATCTTGAGACTTTGAGCCGTTCGTATAGAAAATCAAGGAACGTTTATTTGAGGAGAGAAAGTATCATCACTGTATGGAAATTCAAAGAGGGGATGGTGGAGAGATCTGCGTATTTGGGGCATAAGATTCCGGGTGTTCTTAAAGGCTGCTATGAGTGTAAAAATGTCTGTGATTCTATGAGGGTTGTTTTGATGTGTGCTATTCCAAAGGTCCTCAAGCTTGTTTATTAGGGGGTGACTAAGGTTTGCAAACGTCTTTACGATATATTTTTTGGCTAGAAAACTGAATCGAAATTTTAGGGGGGGTTCACTTGTTTCTGCTAAAATTACATTTATAGGGGTACTTGTCCTATAGCCTATTGCTAATCTCAGGGCTTGGTTTCTAATTTGTTCTAGTTTATCAAAGAATTTATGGTTTTGGAATGTGTAAATATGAGAACCGTAGTCTAAACAACTTCTGATGAGAGAGTCATAAATCGTTCTGAAACCCCACCACACGCCTCTCAAGACTCTTATGATATTTAGGGTTTTTCTGAGTTTATGAAGTAAAAACTTAAAGTGTTCATTGAACGAAAGTTAGTAATCCAGAATAATTCCTAAAAATTTGACGTGTAAGAAGGGCTTAATGAAACAGTTATTAAGATTTAATGTATATATGGGGTCGTCCAAATTCAATTTTATTTTGTTAAAAAGAACTAATTTTGTTTTCTCAGGGCAAATTTCTAATCCGCGTCCATATAAAAATTCTGCAAATGCATTTAAGCACTGTTGGAGAGATGTGATGCAAAGTCCGGGATCACTGGATCTGAATAAAATTACTATCACATCTGCAAATTCGAATATGATACACCCCGCCGGGAAAAGTCGATGGAGCTTGCGAGTATACACTGAATACATTATATGACTCAGAATGCAACCCTGGGGAAGTCCCACTGTGCTGATTCTAGGTCCAACCAATTCCCCATTGGTATTAAAATAAATGTTCTTGCATGAAATAGAGTTGTAGACAAACTTAGCTATATTTTTAGGAACGCCTAAACCTCTCAGATCTTCCACTAAAATTTGGAGGATTACGCTGGGAAAGGCCCCTTTTAGATCTAAAAAAAGACCTGCTGTGACCTCACCCTTGACAAATCCCGTCCAAATTTCCGTGGAAAGTAAGGCCAGATTATCCGCGCAAGATTTACTTTTCAGGAAACCGAATTGTGTAGGGGAGAGATAAAAGTTATGCTCAAAGTACTAATTAAGTCTATTGTAAATTAGTTTTTCCATTAACTTGAATAAGCAGGAGGCTAAGGAAATCGGTCTAAATTTTCCTGGCGTTCACTTAGGAAAGAAAAATACCAAAAAATTGTTCCAGGAAGGTGGGAAGGAGCCAGAAAATAAGATGTCGTTATAAATTTTTAAAAGAATGGTATTAGCTTCTGAAGGAAAGTGGCTAATGATATTATTATCAATTTTATCTAATCCGGGAGAAGATTTAATTTTGAAGGAAGAAATGGCTATAGTTAGTTCATTTTCAGTGAATGGAGACTCAAGGAACTGGTTGGTCCTAAAGTCAATGGGAAATCTATCATGGAAGACAGTATAAGGACACATCTCAGCTGCGAGATCGTGTAGTTTTGAAATCACGCTGCTGTCTGCCGAGCAGGACGCGTTTGCTGGCTGAGTGAATCTATTTTTAAATGTCTTAATGACTCTCCATATTCTGGAGATAGATAATGTTCTGTCAAGTGATTCGCAAAAACTTTGAAAGGACTTTCTTTTGGCTTCATTGAGGGTGCGTTTAACTTTAGCTGTAAGTTTTTTATAATTTAAATAGTTTGGATAGTTAGATCGTTTTTTAAATTTGATAGAAGCTTTACGCCTATTCTTAATAGCATTGTCGCATGCTACATTCCACCAAGGAGCTGGAAAGAAAGGTTTGTTTTTAAATGGGTGGCCATAAGTTGGTTGTTTGGAAGTGGCTAAGGGTACCCCAGATGACAAGATAGCCTCATCCACACATACAACAAAAGAATTATAGCTAGAGATGGGATCCGATGTCAGTGGAAGAATGTCAGACACCCTGGACTCTACGAGATTTTTTAAATTGGAAGCAAAGGACGGCCAGTTGATTTTTTTCAGGTTATATTTGTGTGAATAATAGTTGGAAATAGGTACTTGCACACCCAGGCTAGTAACCACTGGGTAATGGTCACTACCTAGGGCGTTGTCCAATACCTCATGTGCACAAAAGGTAAAAAGTTGAGGGCTTATAAAAGTAAGGTCCAAAATCGAGGGAGATTCATCTGGACGATTAACATAAGTTGACTTCCCATTATTTAATGAAATAAAGTCTAAATCATCAAGGGCTGCACAAAGTGCTTCGCCATTTTGACAAACCCGGGTACTACCCCATAGACTTTGATGTGAATTGAAATCCCCGCCAATAAGAACGTTATTCGGATTGACATCGTGAACTGATTATAAAAATTTTTTCCAGGTATTTTCTGAGACTCTTCCGCCGACAGAGGGGACCCTGTGAACGGAAACTATAAGAAGTTGACCAAGTGAAGTGTCAATAGATATAGAAAGAGTTTCTAGGCTGTTTTCAATGCTAAGTATAGAAGATACCCTTGAGAAGGTTATACCCCTTCTAATTGCAATTTCCAAACCACCGCGAATGTTACAAAATTTGTATGATAAAAATGTTGTCCAACTTTGATTTCAACCTTTTTTTTTCCTAAATTGTGATTTTTATTGATTATTATACCATTTAGTTTAGAATGCTTAATTCGAAAATCTGTCACTTAAAAAAATTTTCAGTTAAATTTTTTTATTTTTCAACATATATTTTAATTGGCGAATTTTTAAATGCAGTTTTAGAGGTTAAAAATTAAAAATAAAAGTTTTTAAAATCGATGATTTTTTTATAAAGAACTAGGTGGCCGTCGGACTGGGAAACCAAGAATTTTACGAATTTTCAGAAGAAAAATCTGCCCAAGCTATATTTGAACAGTTTAAAAAATAATTTAAGTGCAGTTTTGAGGATTTTAACAATTAAAAATTAAAAGTATTTAAAGCTGAAAATTTTTGATGAAAAACAGTTTTATTTTATCAACTGTAAATATTAAATAAATTATTTTAAAAATGGATCTGCACTCATGATTTATCAATAATATATTTTTCATTCACAGTTTGAGGTATTCCTTTATATATTTTTTTATATTAAATTTAATAAACAAATTTATTAATATATTACTTCTATTAATGTTTTCAGCCATTAAAAAATGTAAACGTGCATTTGACTATTTTCCACTTAAAAATAAATCCATAATAATATAGTCATAATTAAATGTTTTTATTAAATTGAAAATATTGTGAGTCTAAACTATTTAATTTTTAACCCGTTTAATTTGAAATTTCTTAATGTAGAAAAAGAATAAGTATTTAATATTTAGCAATATTTCACTGTTCATTTAGGGCGAGTAAAGTTAAACCAAATATTGAAAAGAAAACAATTTGAAACTGAATTGTTTTACATAGAAAGCCTTGAATCTTTAGGTTTTCAAATAACTTTTGATTTTTTAGCGTTACAATTTTAATTTTTCTATTCAAAAAGTGTATAATTTATAAGTGAAATTGTTAAATTTTTACGCATAAATAACAATTGAACACTTATTATTTGTACACAAAATTTTAGTAATTTTAAGAGATATGTCGAAGTTTTGAAAAGATTCAAAATTAATGACAAGCTTGGAATTATTTCAAGTAATTTAAACGAAGTGTCTTAACAATTTTTTCAGAACTTCTAAATTAATTTTAAAGTTAATCGAAATTTTCCTACAGTTCTTGAAAATCCAGCAAATTAAATAAAATCCTTAAAATCTTCTATGTTCTTTTTTGTTCATTTTTCAAATCTCTTTAAAATCTTCTTAAACTTTCTGTTACAATAATTTTTCAAAATGAAAAATAATTTTAAATTTTTCTAAGAATCTTAAAAAAAAACTTTATTCTTCTGTAGTCTTTCAGAATTTAAAAAAATCTAAATTTTTGTTTGAAATCTGCAAAAATATAAAAGTTCTGACAAAAAATTCTACAGGTAAAACATTATTTTTCAACTTTTAATGTGTCTAGTTTAAAATTACTTGAAGTAATATATAATTTTGTAAATTCCTAAAGTTCATTACTTGATTGTTAAATTTATAATGTTGAAAATATTAACGTAGATTTATATTTTTTGAACTAATCTCAATCTTTAAACTCTAAAATTGATAAAAGTTCTACATTATGCAGTTAATTTGCATTTCATTTAAAACTGTTCAATTTAAAAGTGTTAGTACCTTCCAGTTTATACGTGTAAGTTATTGAGCATTTGAATCATTAATCATATCATTAATATCAAAAATTTTATATACTTTTCATCCTTCGCATTCAGTAATATTTACAAACTTACATTCTGGTCTGAATATAATTTATTTCCTTACCAATGTTCTAATATATCCATTGCAAGTTCTTTTTGAATTCGTTCTCAAGTGGCTAGACCATGTATTTGTTAGATCATGCATTCACGAACGCGAATGACGTTTGAGAAAAAGGCTGTCTCCACCCAGTGATCCCAGATATGAAACGAGACGTGGTCCAATACTATGACACGTCTGTGTCCGTGTGAATATGGTAGGAGATGATATAAATGCCTCGGTTGCGCGCGCAACCCATTTCTCCTCTTCTGAATTTGAAAACTCGAAGGTGCACGATTGCCGGTCGGACCACTTCGGCGGTTCTATTTATATCTCTATCTG
>NC_046657.1:176218916-176224947 GCF_010883055.1 Belonocnema kinseyi | reverse complement strand
ACAAAATAGTTACATTTTAAACATAATAATTAATTTTTCAATCAAATAATTGAGTTTTTATCCAAACGAGATGAATTCCAAAATCACCAATTTCTTAAATTTATTTCAAATGCGGATCAAGATTTAAATAAGACTAGTATAATATTATCATTATATATATATATATGTCTCGTTTCAGATCTGGGATCACTGTCTCCACCATGTAGTAGCCTTTTAATTAAGCGGGGAGGTGTAACGATATAGATTTTCGGGTCCTAGAGCCCTCAAAACATATGCGTTTAGTTACACAAGGTGTACCTCGAAAGCTAGTATCGACTAGCTAGATATCGATTCAATATATCGATTGATCGATGTGTGTTAAAATTCAAATTAGAATTTGAAGTTTAACTTATTACTATCACTTAGAAATTATAGAATAAGAACATTTAGAAGAAATATTCATTATTTCGATACTCTCTCTCTCTCTCTCTCTGTCCTGAAATAATAGAAAGAATAAGAATTACAGATTAATTCGATAACAGGGAAATACTTATAGACTACGAGGCAATAGGAATAGGTTAGATTCTTAGCATTCCTAAAGATGAGTCACAGAGCTATTTTTAGTATCAAAACGTGCCTTAGAACGAATTTTGACAGGAAATGGTATTATAAACCCAGGAAGAAAAAATCCATTCACTTCTGTTTAATGGTTTTCGAAGTCTTTTGAATTGCGTATCTGTCACTAGAATTCCAAAATTGCCGCCGATTTGTTTTTTAAAGACTTTTAGTCGTTATAATTTTGTTGACTAACTTATATACCGTAAAAGACTAATAACTGAAATAGCAAAAGGAATCTAGTAGACGTGCGCATGATTTCTTTTAATCTTTCGATAATTTGTAAATTTTTAAAATCGTGTGAAATATGGCAACTTAACCAGAAAAAAGTCGGTCTCATTCAAAAAGAAGGAAACCGATCCAATATAACCTTTCTTGAAATGGTCATTGCAGTAGATGGCAGATTTGAAGCTGCTTGCGAAAATGACCGATTCACATAGTCGCAAACCGATTCTGTTTTAACTTTCTGAATCTGCAAATGACAGACACGCAATTCACAGAGTCGTCTTTTCAATGGATTCTTTTTTCATGGGAACATCCGGTCACAGTTTGAACTTTGTACCGAAATTGTTTGGATATGTCAATCAACGAATTGGTCATAATGCGTTGTAAATCTATTAGGCAGAGCCATGCGGCCTAATTTCTTATTTGTAAACTGGCTGTTAAATTCAATGACGTCAGCGATTTGATTGGCTGAAAAAGGAAAGTGGGAGATTTCTCCGCCCAAAACAGAGTTTATAGAACCACGAGCACAACGGAAAAACGCCTGATTTTGTATCTCCGAAACCACATATTTAATACTAAACCTGCGACACTTGATAGTGTATAATTGAGTTTTTTTGGACTTAAAAATTTTGTATTGTGTTTGAATTTAGTTAATTCATTTGAATTGTTGTTAAATAATAAAATATTATAAATAAAATCAATTGCTGAACGCGAAACGGGACGCCGCGATATAAACAATTATAAACAATTGTGATTTGTGACTTCTGAGACAGTGATGGTGGAAATGCATCTTTAATAAATTGTGAATCATCAACTGTTAAATCAAGTGTTTTTATTTCAAATAAGTTCCTTTAAAATGGTTTTCGATTCAGAGAATCAACGGCAACAACGATCCCGTTCAGATGTCCAATCAGAGAGCAGGGAATTGTCGATAGAAAACCTAGGTGAAGTTTGAGTATTACAGTCCTTTTCATTTAAGAGCGGAAGCTTGGGCGCCGCCATGACACTTAGCGGGCATTTAAAAATTTCGACCATATTTTTGGTAAAATGTACACTATCATACCTAATTTTAATGCAAAAGTGAATGAAAATGATGTGCCAGGTGCTGAATTATTGCAAAAAAAGGTGGAAAAAAATACCATTTGTCAGTTAAAAGGGTGGTTAAAAAACAGAAAACAATGTACCAAAGGAAAAAAGCAGCAACTTATTGACCGGTATGTGGAATGCAGGTTATTTTTACACTGCGAATAGTATAAGGTGTCAACAGTGAAATAATAGTGTTTTGCATAAAAGTGAAATAATTTTAATAATTATAAAATATAAAAAAGGTTGATAAAGAATTAAAAAAAAAAATGCACTTGAAAATGAATTGATATCTATCATTATAAGTGGGTTGTCAGTTTTGAAATTCACCTAGCTTTCAAATTACTGAAATAAATGTAAATGCGATTTTTTTAGTTTGAAAATTTTTCCATGAAAATTCTTACAATAAAAGAAATATGAATAGAAAATGGTGAAAAAATTGTTCGTAATAAATACTTTTGAGGATAAAAATACATGTAATCATTTAAAATATTACGAATATCGTATCACACGATAATTTACAATAAGCTCAATTAAGAATTTCTAGAAATGTTTATTATTATTATATAATATATAATATTGTATAATAATTTATTTTAAAGTGTGAATTTGCAATGTAAAGAATTTTAAAATGCAGGTTTGAAAGACTTGATAGAATTAATAATAATCCACAGGGTTTGAATTTGAACATTTTTGATAATAAACGTGTTGAGTTGAACAACTGTAAATATATGTGAATAATGTCGTGACTTTTTTTTTTAATAAACTGCAGTTCGAGTATGAATAATCGAAAAATACTTCCTTTCGAAAGACGATCTTAATCCCATGCTCGAAATTAAAGAAGGTACATGCAGATTATAATTTTCAATATTAAACTGTTTCAATGAGAGAATTTTAGTATTTAAAGAACTTTTAAACATCTGACTAAACCTTCATAAACTATTTGTAATAAAAATAAGTTAAAATTAATAGAATGCAATGAGCAAATGTAGGTATCCTTGTTTACGTCCTTCATGCTTGAAAAATACTCGTCTCTGCGCGCACATAACCTCACGCACATATCACTTTTACTGCATTTTGCGCAATTTTTAATATGCTTTTTAAGTGAACCATCGGGAATGTCACCCTTTCGATATATTAAACAGGGTTTTCGAAATATAATAAAATAATAAGTACATTCCAAGTAGGACTTGGTCCGACTGTCACTTTTGCACTTTCCAAAACAGCACCTCTTGTGCGCACCAACCTTTTTTCTTACCAATGGATTTTCTCCTGGTCTATTAGATATTTCTTTTTTGGGAAGTTTTTAAACTTCTAATTGTTGGAAATAGTTTTTTTTCGTCAATGTTTACTATTCCCGCATAAGTTTCAGTCAAAATTGAACGAAACCCACATGGAAGTGCTATATATCTTCAACGAGAAAGTAGCCCTGTCCTTTTCTAAGGATGGTGACAGGTTCTTCTCATCTTCCATCTGCTTTCATTAGAAAAAGAACTAGTGAATAATCACCAATCGCCATCAATTTGTCATCTCTTTCTATTCTCTGGACCACTTTCGACAGCCGTACCAAAGATTTTAGGTCCTAGATACGGCATGGGTTAGTGGTGGGGACGGCCGATATATATTTATATCTAACTATTTTATCGACTATATCGAGGTGCTGCCCTCTTCAAATTTTCACCTTTTCTATGGCAACCGCGTCCTCCTAGCACGTCAGCGGGCGGGGTGTAGCCGGGGTGCACACCGAAAGTTGTTGAATTCCAAACCGAACGTGATTTTCTGTTTCTCGTTCTCGCGTTCGCCTTCGCCATCACTATAGCAATCTTTCCTATAGTTGAGTCGGTTGGCTGGCTTAGTTAAATTAAACTAATTTCCCGTCTGGTTTCTTTTAAACGAGAAATTTTCTAGATACTAAGTAAATAAGTTTTAAAACAATTCTATTCGTACTTTAAGATTTATTGTAGTGCAATTTTAAAACTTGAGCTGCCGGATCCTTTGCGCCGGAGGCTTTAAGAAACATCTTTGAACTTTGTTTTTTAAACACTATGTTTAGGTATAGAATTTTATTGTGCATCTTTTTCCATTCACGCAAAAAGTTGTAGCTTTTTTAGTTTTATAATTAAAGCCAAAAAACTCGCTTTTTTGTAAAAATTAATTTTGATTCGTTTTTCACTCCAACTCGTGCTCAGTCAGTCAGTTTTAAGGATTTTTCAATAAATTTTTCAGATAATGTAGTTTGAAATGTCATTCGACTAATAGAGTAAAATTATTTCAAAAATTTATTTAAATAAATCGTTCATTTTTTTCCGACGCCTGGTGCTTACCGGACTTCTCTAACTTCCAGCGTATCGTTTATCGAGCGAATTTTGAGCATCAAAAAAATATTGGCAAGAAAGTTGTTGACAACAGTACAAAGTAGTTTTCTGAAAAATGTTAGCCCAATCAAAAAATAAAAACTAATAAAAAAAATAAAAAATAAATAAAAATATAAAAAAATATAAAAAAATAAAAACTAATCAAGTAATCATGTAATATCAAAGTATTATGCATAAATAAATATTAGTGCATAATGTAAAATAATTGATTAAATTAATATTATGTACAAGAGAATGATTTTTATTTTTAAGACAAACTGTACAAAAATAAAAGAAAACATAAACATCTAATGATTGAGATTTAATGGATTCTTAATTCCGAGAATTTTTGTAATTCTTTAAATTCGTGGAATTGAAAAGGGTGATACATCGAGAAAGTAAATTTGTTTTTTATTCCTGTTGTAATAGAACGTATTATTATTTATTTATGCATAATACTTTGATACAACCTGTATACTTGATTAGTTTTCATTTTTTTGGGCTTGTGAACTGTATTATAAATCGGATCTTGAGACTCTCGCTACTGCCCGCGCGAGAGTCAAGTAGCCGCTATCGATTTGAGACGTCAATAATTTCTTAAATATCAATTCGATTGGGCTAAAATTTTCCAAAAAACTTTTTTGTACTGTTGTCAACAACTTTCTCGCTGAAAGTCTTTCGTGGCTCAAAGTTCGCTCGATAAACTAAACGCTGGAAGTTAGAGAAGTCCGATAAGCGCCTAGCGTCAGAAAAAAATTAACAACAATTTTTTTTAATAAATTTTTTAATTAATTTTGCTCTATCAGTCGAAGGACATTTCAAACTACATTTCCTAAAAAATTGATTTAAAAATCTATAAAAGTGACAGACTGAGCACGAGTTGAAGTGAAAAGCGAATCAAAATTAATTTTTACAAAAATGCCAGTTTTTTGGCTTTTATTAGAAAACTAAAAAAGCTACAACTTTTTGCCTAGGGAAAAAAGATGCGCAATAAATTTCTGCATGTGTATATAGTCTTTAAAAATTAAAATTCGAAAATGTTTAAGAAAGCTTCCAGGGGCCTTCCCACTCCTAGCGAAATGAGTTTATGTGCCCTTCGTCGATCCGGCAGCTCAATTATTTTGTAAAACTAAATTTAAAGATTGAATACAATTTAGATCATTTCAAAAAGTGAATACAATTTAGTTAAATTCAAAATTTAAGTAAAATTTAGTTGAATTTAAGTACATTTTAGTTAAAATTGTAGATGTTGAATGGTGTTAAATGGTGTTAAATTTAAGTACAATTTAGTTCAATAAAAATGAAACTGTCGTTAAATTTTTAATTTGATTGAATTGAATACAGATATATGTGGGTTGTTTCTTGGCTTCAACGATGGAGAGCATTCAAATAAGCTGGAGAAATTAAAAAAAAATCCCTTATTTTAATCATAATTAGTTAAATTCAACAAAAAACTGAGGAAAGTAATTAGGACTCATAGTTCTAAAGTTTTTGGTTTGAAACTTTTCAAAAGTCGACAATGTCAAAATATAAAAGGAAGCGTTTAAACTTCAGCATAACTATTTTGCATGGAAATACTTTATTATCCCACAATTTTATTTCAAATTAGAAGTTTGTTAGCAATTAAATAATTATTCAAATTATTTGATTTCAAACGTTTTAAATGAAATCACTTATGTATGTATTTAATCTCTCCCTTTTACGGGTTTGAGGGCCACCGCTCCCTGTACATATATTTACAATTCCATCCTTAGTCTAACTTAACTACTACTTAT
>NC_046657.1:176214728-176218816 GCF_010883055.1 Belonocnema kinseyi | reverse complement strand
CAAGGCCACAAACTTGCCTGCTGCGCTAACTACCGGTTTGTGGTACAACTAATCTCATTCCGCATCTAGGACCTAATATCTTTGGCCGTACCCAGCGGTCCATTACTATATGTCGATGGATTTACCAATTAAGTTTCTGCCAGAGATTGGTTTCTGCTCAATTAGTTACCACAAAGATGTCTTTGTGGCCGATCTGACAGTTTTGGAAGTATTCGGTGGTCTTCTATTTATATGTCGACCCCCATCAGAAAGAAATTAAAGAAATTGGCGATTATTGATGTTAATATTATAATTATCAAATATTATATTAATATCAATGACTAATTGACTATCTTTTAATAGAAATAGTTCAGTTTTCAACTAAAACAATTAGTTTTTTTAAAAAAAATTCGAATAAATTACATAAATTAAAAAAAAAGTTGTTGAATTAGTTTTCAACAACATAGCTAAATTGTCTGGCAAAAATTTTAATTTTTATCAAAAAGGCTGAATTGTATACTAAAAAAAGGCATTTTTAATCAAATACATAAACTTTGCACAAAACAAATTTATTTTCCACCAAGTCTAATTTTCTAGACAAAAATTAATGTTTAATCGTAGTCAATTTTTCTACAAAAAAGAATTATTTTCTTGTGGTTAAAAGAAATTCATTTAAAAAAAAAAAAAAATTTCTACAAAATAGTTGAATTTAAAAAAAAATTTTTTTCAACTAAATTGATAAATCATTAACCAAAAAAAAAAATTAATTTTCAACAAAGCAGTTCCACTTTCAACCTGAAAAGTTGAAAATAATTCAAATTCTTTGAAATTGCTTTAAATTATTAAAATTATCTGAAAATGTTTTAAATGTTTTAAAACATCCTAAAATATTAAAAATCTCTTGAAATTTTGCAAAGCTCTTGAAAATATTATGCAATTTTAAATATACCCTAAAATATTGAAAATCCTTTGAAATCTAATACTAAATTATGGAAACAATAGAAAATTCTTTGGAATCTCTTAAAATATCCTAAGATATATAAAATCCTTTAAAATATCATTAAATTACTGTAATCAATGGAGAATTTCTTGGAACTTTTTAAAATACCCTCAAATATTTCGAAACCTTCAAAATCTTTTGAAACACTTTGACACCCTTTAAACATTTCTAACATACTTTGGAATTTGTTTAAATACCTCTGCTAAAATTGTTAAAATTATTTCAAATTCCTTTAAATAAGAAAAATAAATTAAACTTCCTTGACATCTTTTGAAACATCCTCAAACATTTAAAATCCTTAAAAATCTTTTGAAATATCTTGAAATTTTTAAACGATTCAGATTGAAATTGAGAAAAAAGAAAAATTTTAAAACGTTAAATATTGAAATGTTTGTATATTAGAGTTTTGAAAATGGAATCAATACAAATTCAAAACTTTCAAAATCTTATTTTCAACTATGAAATATAAGTAATTTTCAACTCGATGGAATTCAAATCTTCAAAATTTGAATTGTAAACTTAAAAGTTTATTTGCAAAAAATTATTAATCATAAATAAATAAATCTAAAAACATTAAAAATTTTAACATTTTGAAATTTTTCTGTTTTCTAAATTTCAGTCTGAAATAATTTAATTTAGAGATTGTGCAATTGACAAACGTAAGTTTAAATTTTGAACGCTTTGAATTAATCCTTGATTATTAATTTTTTATGAATAAACTTTCAATTTTACAATTAAACATTTGAAGACTTAAATCCCATCAAGTTAAAAATTATTCTTATTGAATAGTTGAAAATGAAAATTGACGAAATTTAAATTAGACCAAAATCCAAATTAAAAATCCCATTTAACGTCCAATAATCAAATTGATGCAAAATCCTGTTAAATAAAACAAGAATCCAACGACTAAATTTGCATAAATAACAAATAAACGAAAACCAAAAATCCTATTGTAATCTGAAAAAAAAACAAAAAAATAAAATAAATAAAATTTTCAGACAAAAATAAAAAAAGAGGAAAGAAAAATGAGAAGGCAGCCAACCACATCCCCTTCCTTCTCTTTTGCTTTCTTTCGTCTTTTTTATTTTTATGATCATCAACTCACAATAAAATAAAAAATATAAATATATAAATTTGCATTACCAAAGTTTCGATACTCGTACAGTAAGTACCCTTATCAAGGCAAGAATAATTTAAGTGGTAGAAATTGACAGCACCCACGAACAGGTACTCTCTCTTCGACACCTAAGAATCGAATGAGGGTCAGTAGACCAATCTGTTGTAAACACAATATAAATATCTGTCACAATTACATCAGATATAGAGAAAGTAAAAGAAAAACAGAATTCATGAAACAGCCACGTTAAATGTAATTAATCATATTAGCATAACTTTTGTTCACTCCATCCAAATCAGTTTTTAAATTAATAGATAACTTTCTTTGTTTTTTAATATAAAGCATTTTCCATGAATTCCCTCTTTCTCTCATTACTTTCACTATGCAAAATCTAAACATTATCCCAGTCAAACTCATGGTCAACATCAACAAATGCCTTTGTATGTCTGGCAAGAACACTTTTATAACAGCGTCCCAAACGAACATCACTTTTGTGCTCCTCTATCCTAGTATTAAGAAGTCTGCCAATTTGTCCCACGTAATTCATCTTACAGATCCTGCAAGTGATCTAGACAACACCACCCTTTTCAAAATTATCTAAAGGATCTTTGCAAAAATTTATCACGTTTTAGAAATTTGACCAAAAAATGGAAGAACAAAAGTATTGAACGAACTATATTCTTTTAACTCTTTCTGATTATCTACAAGCAAATTATTAATCTCTTTGTTTTTGATATGTTTAACTCTAATTGCAATATGTTTCTCAATTAAATTTTTTGGATAATGATTCAGAAAAAGGATGTTCCTAACAATATTCAAATTTCCTGTGTGAAATGAATGATGGGATAAACCTAGAACTCTGTCAAATAAGTTTTTAATCACTGCAATTTTGCTTTGAAAGGGATGAGCAGAAAGGAAATTTAAAATTCTACCTGAATATGTACTTTTTCTGTACCAATTAGTAATAATATTACCATCCCAACCCCTAATTACTTCTATGTCCAAAAAACTGATTTTATAATCCTGTTCTATTTCATGAGTAACTTGAAGTTTTGGATGAAAACTGTTAAAAGTATCAAAAACGATCTGTAACTTTTCTAGAGGAACACATAATAAGGAATCGTCGACAAACCGAAAATAAAAAGGCAAAACAAAATCTAATTTCCCAAAACCTCCAAACCTTCCATTACTAGTTCTGCCAAAATCGGAAAAATGACTGAACCTATGGGAGTACCAGACTTCTGTCTATAGAAAGATGCATTAAATTTAAAATAAGTTGACTCCATAATAAAAACTATCTGATGTTTTAAAAATTTAATAATTTCATCTTGTTGTAAACAAACTTCTAATTCACTTCTTATTCTTGAAATTCTTGACTTTAAAAAATTAACATAATTTGAAACATCTCTGATAAATAAATTTAGTAGTGAAAATTTTAAATTGTTTAAAGTGTGTTCAAATTTTCTATCACAAAAATTACTGTGGAAAGAAAAATAAAAAAGACGAAAGAAAGAAAAATAGAAGGAAGGGGATGTGGTTGGCTGCCTTCTCATTTTTTTTCCTCTTTTTTATTTTTGCCCGAAAATTTTTATTTTATTTTTTTTATTTTTTTCAGATTACAATAGAATTTTTGGTTTTCGTTTATTCGTTTTGGTCCAAATTTAGTCGTTGGATTCTTGTTTTATTTAACCGGGAAATTGTGATCAAAAATATTTTTAATAGACGAACTTAAGATGAAACCACTGAACAATTTTTAAATAAAGACACTAAGAATTTTAGAATTTCTACGTGGTATTTTATAAATAGAACCATTTTAAACTATAAGTGTTAGAACAGCGAAGCTCTGACATTAAACCCACTGATCTTGATCTGCCGAGGATTGACGCCGCGTACACCGAAAAAACGATATTCTAATATTAAGATTATCATATTCTTACGAGAATATTCTTAGTAATATTCTTAACGAAGTTAGCGATATTCTTATTTTAAGAA
>NC_046657.1:176213471-176214628 GCF_010883055.1 Belonocnema kinseyi | reverse complement strand
GTATTTTTCATGAAAGTAGATCACAAAAGAGGAATTAAATGAAAAAAACTCAAACGAATGAAAAATAATTGAAAAAGTCTTGACTAGAGATGACTTGTTTCCATGTTAATAAATATTTTTAAGTTAACCTGAATTCTGAATATTTGCACACGATTCCCAAATTCATCATAAGCGTCGTCAAAAGCCTCATTGCAGGAAACTGAATCGTCCCTATTTACGTCAGTTCCCGGAATGACAACACTCACTTTCGATGAATTTTCAGGCTGAAAAAATGTAACTTTTGTAGTGACAATTGAGAGTAAAACATATTTGAGTCAAAGTGGAAATGACGACTCAGGAAAGCCTCACTGAAATTAGCACCTATCAAATAAATGGATATTCACAATATTTGCAATTTAAAAGTTTCCTAACCAAACGTGCATTTCAAGATACCTCGGACTTCAATTCTTTCAAACTTTCCAACTGCTAAATCCTCAACCCAATGTCTGGAGTCAGTTCTTTGATAAGATCTTCTGTCAGACCTCTAACTCTTTTCATTGTATTTATTTTATGACCTAAATAGAAAACATGCACGCATGGCGCAAAAAAAATTATAGTCAGCACACCATTATTCGCCCTTAGTAAAGTACTTTTTCAGTAGGCACACGATTTTACACGTTTTACGAACCTTTTAGAACTTGTGACACAGAAATCTTTCCTGAAATATTTTTGGAACGTTTTCAAAACATTCTAAATATCGTGTGCCCACTAGCTTAACAATTTTTGAATAAAGAGTTTAAATTCTGAAAGCAAGCAAGAAAAAACAGAGCAAAAAACAAGGCACAAAATAAATTTGGAAAGAATCATTTTCAATACTTACGTTCGAATAAGTGGACAAGATCCCCAAGTTGGTGATCTTCTAGCCACGTTTTAACTTCTTCCATTTTCGTAGAACTCGGCCGGATTGAACTCGGATAAACTTGATCCAAACTCCGTCACGAGATCGCGAATCAATAAAATAGCAAGGTTATGTCTCGGTGTAACCTCGCTAGGGTTGTGGTCGATGTGAAAATGTCGTCCAATGAAAAGTTTCATGAAACTTTCAAGGTCTCGTGAAACATTGCAATGTTTCAAAGATGGTCGCGGGAAAATTCAAATCACATATAATAAAAAAGAAA
>NC_046657.1:176205341-176213371 GCF_010883055.1 Belonocnema kinseyi | reverse complement strand
GATTTAGTGATCATCTCCAATGTTATGAAGTTAAACCAACTGAAGTGTGGTTTATTCAAAGACATGATAGTTTAGTGTCGTTCTACCCCAGTTTTCCGCGTAAAGGAGCTGATGGTAATAGCTATATTACTTTTAAGCATTGTCTGTAAAGACATAAGTTTTCTTGTTATTTATTTCATAAATTTCTCGAAATGTTTCTTGTAATTGTCACGTGTCAGATTTACAGTTAATATCAATAGCAATTTGTATTGTACCATTTACTAAGAAAATATTTTTGACATAAAACTATTTAAATCATACTATAGTCTATTATTAACTATACCTAATTATCAAATAGATATGAATATATATTCTTAGGGTGAGAAAGTCTTCATTGTGCATTAAGAATATATTCTTAGCGTCTAAGTTGGAAATATTCTTAAACTTAGTGGGGAATTTACTAAATTAAAGAAGAATATATATTCTTAGGGTAAGAGGGCCTACATCTTACATTAAGAATATATTCTTGGCGCCTATTTAAGTTGCAAATATACTTAAAATTAGTGGGATATTCTTGAAATAAGAATATTGTTTTTTCGGTGTAGCGGGTCTGTGAGACAGGGGTTGCGGGGGGATTGCGGTGCTCACTTAGGCGTGTCAAAACAGAGAGAGAGAGAGACCTATGTCCAGTTATTCGAGTTAGGTCCCGCCCATCGTCAGCCCCAAAATCGGCCTAGTCTCGGAGTTTCACTGTGATTTAATATTTAATCCTTCAAAATTACAAAATTTTATTTCAAATTCGTATCGGTAATATTAAAAAAAAAATAATTGAGATAATTTTCTGATTACAAATATCAAAATTATTAGCTTAAAATGTAAATTTTTATATGAAATATAAAAGGCTTACATGCAATCTTAAGAATTGCACGGATTAAAATTAAAATTTTTCAACATTTTAAGATGTGAAATAAAACCTTTAATATTGAAATAATTAAATGGAAATCAGTGCGTTTTAGTCTATCAACTTTTGATTGCCTTAGATGTGAATATATTCTATTTTAAAGCTTTCCATTGTATACAAGCTCATTCTAAAAATTAGGTTAGAAGGCATCCAAATAATAATTGTTTAATTCGAATGACTTATAATTTCAAATTGCACATTTTGAAAGATTTTTCAATTGGAGACTTTCACTGAAAAGTTGTCGGAAACTCTTTTCTAAATCTCTTTGACATTTTTTTTATTTGTTTTTTGGTTGACAAAGAATTGAACTTTTGAAAACGGCTACAATTTGAAAACATATTTCTCTTATTTTAACTCATTTTGTGCAATTATTTTGCACAAATTGATTTTTTTCAGTATTTGTTTTTAAAAAGTAGTTTTTTAAAGAAAATATTTATTTTAAAACCTTGTCAAAATTTTATTGCAGAATTTAATTGTTTAATGATTATATTTGTTCAAAAAATGTACTTTCAAATGTTGAATATTTGTTTTCAGAATAATTAAGGATTTAAATTTTTTAAGAATACTAATTGTTCTGCCTTTTGTAGCTGCACTAAAGCAATGTCGTGGTTTTCCACAACTCAATCAAGACCAATTCGACTTAAGAGATGCAGAATGCATTGAAAGTTGTGAAACAGCGTGTAAGAGATTCCGAACGCCGAATCAAAGGGGAAAAACATGCCACTGCTAGACATCCCAGGCATGACATGTAGCCTGATCTACATCACAGATCTCCAATGGAGTCTGTTCTACATCGTATAAATCCCATGTATCCTGAGCTACATGGTACATATCCCATAGAACCTGATCTACAGCACGTAAATCCCATGGATTCTAATCTGTATGACAGAAATCCCATGGAAATGGATCTATATGCTAGAGACAATATCACAGGTCCTGATGAACATGACAGGGATATAATGCGACTCGATTCATTCGAATTTCATTACAAATATTTCACAGAACCACGCGATGAATATATTACCAAGATTTGGATTTTAATACTAACTTAGACAAGACATGCTCTTACAGCTAAAAAAATGGAAAATTTTCCCCTTTGACCATAAAAAGAAATGTTAAAGTACAGAATTTGTTTTCCTTCAACCCATTTAAAATGTTTTTAAACAAATGTCCTCTTCCAATTAAAAAAATTATTAAAAATACATAAATTCCCTTTTCCAACTCGGAAAATAATGAAAAACAAAATGTTCTCCCTTGGAGCTCAAAAAACATGTTATAAATAAAAAACGTCCTTCTTTCAATGCAGAAAATAGTTCAAAGTTACAATTTTCTCTCTTCCAAATGTATAAAAATTTCAAATATGAAAAATCTCCCTTTCTTAATTCAGCTTAAACTAAAACAATGAAATGTTCTTTCCAAATCAGTAGAAACAAAATTTGTCCACATTCAAATCATTTAATGTGTTAGAAAAATGTCCTCTTTCAATTCAGAAAAAATTTCAAAACGTAATTGTCCTCATAGTAAACTTACAAAATCGTTATGACTTTAACACATTTAAAATGTTTGAACAAAATTTCATTTCCAACGCGGAAAATGATTAAGACCAAAATTGTCTTCCTTCAAGCTCAATAAAATGTCGGCTAAGAGAAAAAATCGCACTTAATAAAAATGGAAGAATTTCCAATAATAAACCTTGAAAATTTAATTATTCTAAAAAAAGTTTCAAATTGCACTATTTTAATTTTCAATCATTCCAAATTGAAGGATTCTAATCTTCCTTCCATAATGAATATTATTTTACTATTTTGAATATTGTATTATTATAAATCTATGAATTTGAAATTAAATGTAAACTTCTCTGCCGAAAAATAAACTTACTATCATTTCCCGGTTTTTCGCGGTCTCAAACAAAAGTATGCATGATTTCAAATATTATAGTTTAGTACCTTACATAGTAAGTTTTCCTATCTCATAATACACCAGTTCAATATCATAAATTATTACGTTTAATGTCTTGGGTATTAATTGATAGGGAAAATCTCAGGGAATATCGACCACCCAATGCACACTAACTATTTGACACCATTTTCCGTCCACTTGAGGTGAAGAAGCTATGGATGTAGTTAGAGTTCATTGCACTTTCGGAAGGAAAAAGATCGTCATTCTGAGGTCAAGAATGATGTCAAGATTTTTGCCACTATTTTTTTTAGTACTAGGCACATAAAAACATGCATATACCAACATTGGCGCTAAAATAGCAACAAATAAATAAATGTGCCACTTGACCTTGAATTCTCGATTTTCAAGGTCACGTCTGCGTTCGTGATTTTTTGCACTACTTTTTTCTTACTCAGCGATTCAAAAAACATGGGTATGCCAACCATAACGCTAAGATATAAAAAACTGACCTTGAGATGGTGATTTTTCAAGGCCAAGGGTGCCCTTCAGGATTTCTTTCACTTTTTTTCGTACTCAGCGCATCAAAAAATATGAGTATACCAAACTATAACGCTGAAATATCATAAAAAGTTTTTTTTTATATTGGCCTTCCCGTTGCGGACGGGGCTGATCGATATATCGACCACCTGCCAGGTCGGGGACATGAAATGAGTTTTCTGTTGAAATTATGCATAAGTTTTTGGTCAAATGAAAACTCGATTTGAACGGAAATTTTCCCGTCCTCTAAAGGTTAAATAAATGATTGAAATATAAATAAATAGAGGAGAGTACCCAAATATGAGATACCAACTCTGTTTGGCGTGATTGTCGGAATTATATGTACTAAATTTAAAAGTACTATAGGTCATTTTTAAGGAAATTTAGTTTGTCATAAGAAGCTCAAATGAAAAATTTTATTAAAAATTTTTTTTATGCTGAAAATACAAAAAATGTAAAAAAGTGCTTTTTCCAAACTCGTCAAACTATTCTCATAATATGAGATACCCCAGGAAATAGCTAATAAAATGCAAAATAAAGTATTATTTTAAATGAAAAACTTCATTCTATGTTTCCGAATTATAAATTTATTGCTATTTAGATATATTTAGTTTTTGTAGTAGTCACAAACATTTTTGTAACCAAGTTGAAAAAAAGTTAAAAAACTTCAACACTATCGATATTTTCCTACTTAGTTATTCAATCCCCATCACTTCAGACAAACTTTACTGCTAAATACATTTTTATTGAATAATAAATAGGGTTTAAAGAATTCCCTTCCAAGAACTCGACCACCATCGATTTCACAAAAAGTTCGCCTATAATCTTTAGAAGCCCAATGAAAAATGGACTATACCACGAAATTACTCTTTCTTCAAAGGCTACAAGTTAGTGATAGAACCAACAGAGTGGATCTCTTAGTTGAGCTGATCCCCGTTTTCTGATATTACGAGATATCTCATATTCGAGTACTCTCCTCTATAAATTTGAATATTTTTTGAATTTATAAGTTATAAAAAGATTTAATAATGAAAAACAGCTGAAATAAATGCTTTCGTTAAATTTTACTATGTCGATTGAGAGGAATAGATATTGGTCTTTTTCTGTTCCCGTTGGGGGATTTTTAGACGGAGGAAAAATCGCGTATTCATAAGAATACAAATTCTTATTTTTTCTGAATTCAGCGCATGTTACCGGGAAATGTATAAAGATTTTTTTTTAACTTTTTCAAAATTTCCTTATAGATTAAGGATGATTTATGTTTTTTGTTTAATTTTCAGTTTTTCGGAAGACGAGATCAAATACGATCGTCCTATTTCACCCAGTGGGCACAAAATTTGGTAAAGTCTTTACGCCATGGTTACGACATCTTGACGACAACTTTGCGACATCCTATGTCCATGTCGTTTCGGTGTCTTTGCGATGTTGTTAAGACATCGTCAGATCATATGACTCATTAACGATATCGTAAAGGCACCTTAACGACATGGACATAGAATGTCGTAAAGTTGTCGTAACGATGTCGTAAAGACGTCGCCAAATTGTGTGCCCAATGGGCAGACAATGATTCCGTAGTTCTGAAGAAGATTCGGAAGGTTAATATAGTCAAGAAAACCTTTTCTAACAATAATAAGTTATATCACGATATCTTTATAATTTTCGAATAAAGAACTTTATTTGATCTCCATTGACTCCTGTTAGAAATCGCTTTTCAAAAATAGAACATTCACGTCTGAACATTTTAAACTCTCTGTTTATGGCTGTAATTTAAAGCTTTCGTACTTTTAAGATTTTAAATTTTCTCGATGTAAAATTGATAAAGGTTTGACGATTTTGTTCATATTATTTAAAATATACTATTAAGTACGATAACATGTAAAGACTTTTCGTTACTTTTAAAATACAAAGTATCTTTGATTGTAATATTTATAAATTCTAGGAACATGCATAGGCGTTTTCGATTGCGAGCATCATGTAAACAGTAATATTGAGTTCCTTTATTTTTAATTTTATCTAGGTGTGTAAGAGTTGTAAAAGTTTATAATTCTCATTTTCTTAGTTTATTATTTTTCAATAAAGTCTATGTATCACACAGATCATATTTTTTTATTCAAACCGCGCTCATGTAAATATATTTTCTTCTATTCCTTTTTAAATGCAATGTGAAAAATTATGAGACATAAAAATTAAATTTTCAATCACAAAACGTTCTGTTTTCTTCCCTTAGTCAATTTTTTTCAATTTTAATCATTGTAGATTGTACTTAAACATGTAAGGTAAGCAGAAAATTTTAGAATTTTTCCCGCCCGTACGCATGCCCAAACATGCAAGTTTATACGCCAAGAGGTTATGTTTTTAATATTTCAGTGTCTCCTGAAATGTTGTGACGTCTCCGCAGTATATTCTCCCAGAAAGGACTGAAATATAATGTAAAACTATTACTGAAACATATTTAGTACCATTTTACGTTATTTTAATTTTGTCTGGAGTATGTCATCACCAGTCTGGGCCAGAATCTACTATACCAGACTCTGGTACCAGATCAGCACGCCAAAGTGGAACAGCCGGGCGCCAGGCTATAAACAGATTCTTCTTTTTCTGGTGCTCAGCTGGCGCCAGTCTGCAGTTATCTTGCTACTAGGAATAGGATATTTCAGTAACTAATTTATTTCTATTTCCATAGCGGCCGCCGCATAGGTTCATATTTCCCAAAAAAGAACGTGTTTTCAACATATTCAATTTCTTGTAATTGTACTGACAGATAACCTCACAGAGATGTCTTCTATTCCCCAAAAGTGTTAATATTTTGAGATTATTTAATTCCTTCGAATAAGTTCACAAAATCTGTGTAATAAATTGTTTTAATTCCCCCATGTGGAATATAAGTTTCGAAAATTTAATTTTAATCAATTCAAGTCCGCCTCTCTAGTGTTAAAATTATTTTAATTTACACATTTAAGTAAATTTCTTTGATGAATTTTTTAAGAAGTTTAAATAAATTATTAAAATATAAATAAATATAAATTTGAATATTTTTCGAATTCATAAATTATAAAAAGATTTAATAATGAAAAATAGGTTAAATAAATGCTTTCGTGAAATTTTACTAATTCGATTGAGAGGAATAGGACTTGCACCTTTTCTGTGCCCATTGGGGGATTTTAAGACGGAGGAAAAATCGCGTTTTCATAGGAATACAAATTCTTAATTTTTTCAATTCAACGCTTATTACGAGGTGGACTTGGAAGAAGCTATCCTTCCCAAAAATATAATATAATATAATAATCATTATAAACTTTTTATTTGTTAATATGCATATAGTTTAGTTAGTAATGAGTAGTTCAAAATTAATAAGGAAATAAAGATAGTAAAAAAGTTTTTTGTTGTTGTTAAAAATGTGGCATATTTAATTACTTCTTGAAGGAAATAATAAAAATAAATACATTTTTAATGGACAATTGTCAAATTGTACAACTCGAAGTAGTTTACACTCTTTAAAATAAACAAGAGACTTTCGCGGCCGTCGTTTTCCTTTATGCTTTATGAATTTGAATTTAAAATTCTCTAAATGTTTCCTCCTTTTTAAAGCTTTAATTTGAGGTTTAATTTGTAGGCAAATTTCATTCACTTTATAAATTAAAACTTAAATTGAATTTGGAAATGAAATGTATTGTGAATTCGAGTACAAAAGTTCAGACCGCCCGGCGTGAACGGGCAGTAACCATTTCACCGAGGTATACCTGCTCGCTTACGCTCTCCACTCGACTTCTCACCAGTGATCCCAGATTTGAAACGACGTTCACTCCAATCCTATCACAGGTCTGGTCCGTGTGAAATATAGTAGGAGACGCCACACAGGTAGTGCGCGCAACACATTTCTCCTCTTCTGAATTTGAGAACTCGAATTGAGGTCGGAACACTTCGTTCATGATTTGAATACTTCGCGCGCCTCTTTATATGCGTATATTTTGAGGTTAGTTTATTTCAAGTATAAAATATAAATGATATAAATATCTATAGTATTGTATATATATATATATATAATTAAAAATTTGTCATAAGGACAACCGCAGGATTTCGCCGGGAGCGGGTGCTAATCTGAAAAATTGCACCCGCTTCCAGCGAAATCGCGGTAAAATTTCAGCCATAACCACGTCTCACAACCGTGAGATAGGTGGTTACAGTCTGTAGAGGAATCAATACGACGATCCTGCAAAAGCCTCGTGGACCCTAAGAACACGGACCGACCCAAACACAACCGCCTTCTGCATTTTTCCCGCAAGTGTTCTAGCATATTGTTGACACGCAGGGGTGCTTTTTAGGCTATTAGCAAGTGAAAGCTTGGCACCTCCAAGAGTGCCGATGATAAGGACGATCAGTTTAACAGAATATTCCGGGTACAATCGTTGCAACTCCCTTATAAGGTCTCGATACCTCTCTTTCTTTTCATTCTCCTTGGTTGTGATGCTTTTGTCAGCTGGTGCCGAAAATTCGATAACGAACATGGTTTGTTTCTCGAAGTCAAGAAGAACCATGTCAGGCCCCAACTATTTGACCCAACTATTTGCGGATGAACCTTTAAGATTTCCAAAAGACAGATGATAAGTCTATGGGATGTAGAATCGAAAGCTTTCCGATAATCAATCCAGGCCAT
>NC_046657.1:176191802-176205241 GCF_010883055.1 Belonocnema kinseyi | reverse complement strand
GTCTAGCAAGTCGTGATTCAGTCGCTCCGTCCACCCAAAGGTCACGAGATCCCGCCGATCCATCGCATTGAATCCATTTTCATTGGCTCCCCCAGCTCTAGACAGGTCGGCATTGTTGGCCGACCCATTGTCGGGAGCCCTGCGCGTTCTGCTGTTTTGAACCGCACTTACTACAACTATATTTGGTGTTGTCATTGTTGTTCCCACGAGAAGCTAGGGAAAGGGGTTCGTCCATCCTTGTAGAGACCCGCATGCAAGGATAAGGCTGCTTACTCTGAGAGGTCGCCTGGTATCCCAGAGTCACCGTTCTAGACAACTCACCCAGGTGCCATTCAGCTTTCGGCACGGTTTTCAGACCTCCGCTTGGGGGTTAATTCTTTCGGGACCACCCCTGGACAATTGTCCGCGACTGCCTATTTATTTTTGTAACCATATTCAGCAGAAACCCTTGGTACAGAGACCCTCTATCCGCAACCCGAGGACGCGTTCGGTGCCTTTGTCATAGGCCCTTCGGTTTGATTCTAGAGGAATCAAAACCGAACAAATATATATTATTAAGGATAATATTATAAATATGTTACATTATAATGGTCTTATTTACATCTTGATCCGCATTTGAAAGAAATTAAAGAAATGGGCGATTTTGAAATTCATCTCGTTTGGATAAAAACTCCATTATTTGGTTGAAAAATAAATTATTTTGTTGAAAGTGCAACTATTTTGTAAAAAAAGTCCTCTTTTCTATCAAAAGTTCTACTACTTTGTTAAAATGTATTTTCTTTTTCTTTGAAGGTTTATCTCTTTCGTCGAAAATACATTTTTGAAACTGAAAATTAAATAAATTTAACTATTTGGTTAAAGCCTACCGAAAGAAATCTCTGAGTTTTCTTTAGCGAAACAGCTTGGCCCATTTGAGTCTATATACAAAGTCGATTTGAAACAAAATAGTCTCGGAGATAATTTGAGATATTTGGGTCCTTTTCAAAATCCTTTTAGTGGTCCTTTTAAGAGTGGTGCGACGGTAATATAATGTTCCTTTTGTATTCGTCACGTACCGGGCGGGCAAAGTGATTTACAGTAGTTGGCCATGGCTAATCCGCAGCCCCTTTTTAAATTTCTCTTCAAATTATTAACACTTTTTTTTTAATTGATGAATTTTCTCCCTATAGTTATTTATAATTATAACTTATATACTGATATACAATTTTCTTTGTAGTTGAATTCAAAAATGTTGTCTTTTTTGGCGTATCTCATTCCGTTTACGAGAAACGTTCTATTAATTCCAATTTTCAGCATTAAAAAAAAAGTTAGATATCTGATGTCATCGAAACCCATAGATTCCGAATTATTATGTTTTAGGCTGTTAACTATGAAATTAAAAAAAATCTACTTCTAAATTTTAATCCGAAAGCTTAACAAAGGACCCTTGAGTGTCGGCTACTCTATTGAGATAGTCTCTCTGCTTGTTATTTATGATCGTATTCTTATTTCAATTTCGGAAAGGATATTTTAAAGCCTTCAGACCATTTAAACGAGCTTCCTGGACCTTTAAAAATATATACCTGAGTGCCTGCGGAGAATTTCTCTGAGATTCTTTAACTTAAAGAATTTTTAGTATATACTCAAAGATTCGTTTCGGTGGGGAAAGTTCAACTCTTTGTTTGAAAACTCATATTTTTCGCTTAAAAAATTCCACTTTTTGTAGATAATTAGTCTTTTTGACTTTCAAATTAAATAATTTCATTGAAAATTCATCTATTTTGTTTAAAATTTGCCTGTTTTGTAGATCATTAATTTTCTTGGTCGAAAATTCATCTTATTGGTTGACAATTCAACAACTTTGTTGAAAATTTATTTTTCCTGTTTAAAATTATTTGTCTTTATCTGAAAATATAACTATTATATGAATTATTAAAAATTAATCGTATATATTAGTTAAGTTGAAAAATCTTTTTTTTTTATAAAAAACATTAATCTTCTGGGTCGAAAATTCACATTTTCCCTTGAAAATTTAACAATTCTGTTGAAAATTCGTTTTTTTTTTTGTTCAATTCAATTTTTTGTCCCAGTTTTTATCTGGGAATTAAACTATTCTAATTTTGGTTAAAATTTTATCCTGTACATTGTATTAGTTAAAACACGAATTATTTGATAGAAAATTTATTTATTTGTTTTCGATTATGATTTTTTTTTTAATTGAAAGAAATTTTAAATAAAATTATTTAAATTGAATTTAAGGTATTAAAAATGGAAAAATAATTGATTTTACAAGATGATTCTGAATCCGTTAAAAATTAAAGAATTAACAGACATTAGTTTTTATAATTATTTTCAATGATGACTTAAAATATCAATATCATTTTAGTCTAGAAAAAAGTTTTTTAACCCATTCAATTAGAAATTTTTTAATTAAAAAAAATCAAAATTTCGTTAATTATTATCAATATTTGACCGTTCATTTATAACAATCCATTATAATAATAATTTGAAAGGCGATGTAGATTTTTGCAGATTTAAAAAAAATAAGCTTTTTGAGAATTGTAAAATATTTAAAAAGAATAACAAAAATGCTTGTAATTGCTGAGATAATTGAAGATGATTTTTTATTTTGAAAAATTAATTTCAAGTGAGTATTTGAAAAAAATTTTTAAAAAATAATCAGGACGATTTTAAGGCAATTTTTTTTATTTTGCAGTATTTTTAATATTAGGAAAAAATCTAATTAACAAAATATATCAATTGTCAACCCAAAAGTTTACTTTTTAACAAAATAAATTTATTTTTTATCAAATAATTGGTGTTTTAACTAATATAATGTACAGGATAAAGTTTCAACCAAAAATGGAATAGTTCAATTTCCACATAAAAGCAATTAATTTTTAATCAATGCAGTTACATTTTCAGATTAGGAAAAATCATTTTTAACAGAAAAAATGCATTTTCAACGAAGTTGTTAAGCTGTAAGTCAATAAGATGATTTTTTGACCAAGAAAATTAATGACCTACAAAAAAAGACAAATTTTAAACAAAATACATGAATTTTCAACGAAATTATTTAATTTTTAAGTCAAAAAGATGAATTATCTACAAAAAGTTGAAATTTTTAAGTGAAAAATATGAGTTTTCATTTAAAGAGTTAAACTTTCAACCAAATAGTTAAATTTTCAACCATAATTATAAAATGTTGTTAAAAAAGCGTATTTTTTTTGTAAAGTAGTTCAACACTTAGTGAAATAATCGACTTTTAATCCCAAGAAGATGTACAGTTGCAATTTCGACCAAAAATTTGCATTTTTGACCAAAAATGATACATTTTTAACCAAAAACTTTAAATTTCTACCAAACAAGGTCAATTTCCAACAAAATACATGAATTTTCAATGAAATTATTTAATCTCAAAGTCAAAAAGAGTATTATCTACAAAAAAAGCTGAATTTTTAACCCAAAAATATGATTTTCCAACTAAAATTTTAGTTTTCGACCAAGCAGTTTAACTTTTTATCAAATTGTTAACTTTTAACGCACAAAAGAGGCATTTTATACAAAACAGTAAAATTTTTAACGAAAAAGTTAATTTGAAGGCAAATAGTTAAATTTTCAACTATAATTATGAATAATACATAATTTTTTAAACCAAAAATGGTATAGATTAATTGTCAGTTTCAAATATGTATTTTTACAACACATAAAACATATTTTTATCAGAATAGTTATTAAATAAAAAAATAAATACATTTTAACAAAGTAGTTGAACTTTTAATAGAAAAGAGGATTTTTTTTACAAAATAGTTACATTTTCAATAAAATAATTAAGTTTTCATCTAAATAATTGAGTTCTTATCCAAACGAGATTTTGACAATTTTGTGAATAATTGACTTGAACTAAAAACAAAAAAGTAAATATTTGTATTATAAATCTATCCGTGTTACCTATCTATAAATATTTATATAAATAATTTAAAAGAAAAACACTTTAAAAAAATATGTGGATAATTTCTTGACAACTCGCCTTGTCGTTTTCTTAATTAGTAGTAATTATTTAGTTTGTAAAATATAAGGAAAAATCTGTATAAAAATATTTTTTTTTTGGTAATTGGTTAAGTTTTAAAAATTTATATCATGTAACTTTTTAAAAAATTTTTTAAATCTTTTTAAATACTCACTTAAAATTAATTTTTCAAAATAAAAAATCATTTTCAATTTTCTTAGCAATCACAACCATTTTTGTTATTCTTTTTCAATATTTTACAATTCTCAAAAAGCCTATTTTTTTTAAATCTGCAAAAATCTACATCGCCTTTCAAATTATTTGAAATAATTTCAACTTTTAAATTAATTTTGAATCTTTTTTTAAATTAAAATTGTAGCGTTCAAAGTTAAAATTTACCTCATTAGAATTTTAACAATTCAAGGCTTTCTATTTCGAACGATTCTGTTCAAATTTTTATAGTTTTTAATAGTTGTTTATAATGGATTGTTATAAATGAACGGTCAAACATTGATAATAATTAACGAAATTTTGTTTTTTTTTTTAAATAAAAAATTTCAAATTGAATGAGTTAACAATAAAATTTTTTTAGAATGAAATGATATTTGAAGTCATCATTGAAAATAATTTTAAAAACTAATATCTATGAATTCTTTAATTTTCAACGGATTCAGAATCATCTTGTAAAATCAATTATTTTTCCATTTTTAATACCTTCAATTCAATTTAAAATATTTTATTTTAAAATTCTTTCAATTAAAAAAAAATCATAATCGAAAACAAATAAATTAATTTTCTATCAAATAATTCGTGTTTTAACTAATACAATGTACAGGATAAAATTTCAACCAAAAATAGAATAGTTCAAATTAGAGATAAAAACTGTGATAAAAAATTGAATTGAACAAGAAAAAAACGAATTTTCAACAAAATTGTTAAATTTTCAAGGGAAAATTTGAATTTTCGTCCAAGAAGATTAATTTTTTGTTATAAAAAAAAAGATTTGTCAACTTAACAAATATATACGATTAATTTTTAATCAATCAGATAATAGTTACATTTTCAGATAAAGATAAATAATTTTAAACAGGAAAAATGAATTTTCAACAAATTTGTTGAATTGTCAACCAATAAGATGAATTTTCGATCAAGAAAATTAATGATCTACAAAACAGACAAATTTTAAACAAAATACATGAATGTTCAACAAAATTATTTAATTTTAAAGTCAAAAAGACCAATTATCTACAAAAAGTTGAATTTTTTAAGCGAAAAATATGAGTTTTCAATCAAAGAGTTGAACATTCAACCAAATAGTTAAATTTGTTAAATTTTCAGTTTCAAAAATGTATTTTTAACGAAAGAGACGAACCTTCAAAGAAAAAAAACATATATTTTAACAAAGTAGTTGAACTTTTGATAGAAAAGAGGACTTTTTTTACAAAATAGTTACACGTACAACAAAATAATTTAATTTTCAACCAAATAATGGAGTTTTTATCCAAACGAGATGAATTCCAAAAAATATACGCATATAAAGAGGCGCGCGAAGTGTTGCAACCTCAATCGTGCACCTTCGAGTTTTCAAATTCAGAAGAGGAGAAATGGTTTTCGCGCGCAACCCAGTCATGTACATCGTCTTCTATTATATTTCACAAAAACAAGACCTGTGATAGCATTGGAGTGAACGTCGTTTCAAATCTGGGATCACTGCTTCTCACGTCCCTGACTGAGCGAGATTGCTCTGCCGGGCTTTGCCAGTGGGGGCAGGGGGGGCATTGTCCTAATGAGGCATAAAATGCGATACATAAAAATGTTACGGTTTTGCAATCAGCAAATTAAAAATATTATATTCAGAATCTATGTTTTTTTTGCGATTCCAACGATATGTAACTTGCAATAAAAATACAGTAAATCCTGTTGAGTTAAACACCTTTGTAACCTGGCCACCTGTCTAAGTTGGACTGATTTTTACGGAACCGGAAAACTTGCAATAACTTTAATATGATCTTTCTTCGATCAGTTGGCCACCTGTCTATCTTGTATCTTGGCCGCATTTTACAAGATTTTCACATATTCCAACCTGCCGAAGTTGGACACTTTCATTCACGCAGAGCAGTAAATTACCATTTCCAGACAGGTATCGTTTGAAGATTAGAGATCATATGAGATCATAGAGATCCACAATGAGTCAGCAAACTAGTAAGCTACTTAGTCAGCAGATGCCTCACTTACACATCAACGACCAGTACCATGTAAGTCAGCCCCACTTCGTCATGGCCGGCCAATGATAAGTCAACGTGGGATAACATAAAATAGTAAATTGTGAAGATTCAATTCATTTTATCTCTGGTAACCGAGTGGACGTAGAAACATTTCATTCTAGCGTATAATCGCTTCGATACAAACCGTTCTTCTTAGAACGATAAGAATATTGAAGACTATTGAGTTGACCAGTGAAATCAAGAAAGAAGTTTTGGATTTAATCGATAAAGGTGATAGTCAGCGGAAAATCGCTGAAGCTTTTTCTGTAGCGAAGTCAACTGTTGGGAACATCGGTAAGAATAGGATCGAGATTCTAAGAACCTAGAATAAAAACTGCTGCAGTGAAAGAAAACGAAAATTACGTAAAACTGAAAATGAAGAGCGCAAAAATTTGGTTTTTGAGTTTTTCTGTAAAAGTCGTTCTATCGATATTCCAGTCAGTGGACCTAGGCTTCAGTCAAAAACTAAAGAAATAGCAGAAAAGCTTGGTATAGAAAAATTTCAAGCTAGCAACGGTTGGTTGGAATCTTTCCAAAGAAGACACAAAATTAATTTTTGGATTCTCCGTGGCAAATCAGCAGCAGCGGATTTAGAATTAGCAGCGGACTGGAATTTAAAATTGCGAAATTTATTGAAGGAATACGCTCCTGAAGATCAATTCAAAGCTGATGAATTCGCATTACTTTATCGACAGATGCCAAAAAAAAGGCTTGGTGGTCAAAGGAGAAAAAGGCATAGGTGGAAAGCTTGGAAAAGAAAGGTTAACTGTACTTGCGTGCTGCAGTTCTACTGGAGAAAAATTGAAGCCATTAGTCATCGGAAGTGCTGAACGTCTTTGTGCATTCAAGGCGAATGGAGTCAATCCAAAAAATCTTCCCGTTACTTGGCGTTCCAATAAGAAGGCATGGATGACTGGAAATGTGTTTCAAGAGTGGCTCACCGATTTGAATCAATAAATGGAAAAGTCGAACCGGAAAATCCTGTTACTTGTTGATAATGCCACTAGGCACAATTTTACAAAAATATTGAGCTACGTAACAGTGAAATTCCTTCCACCTAATCTAACATCGAAAGTTCAACCGCTGGATCAAGGAATAATACAAGCTGTTAAAGCTCGTTGTCGTAAAAAAATGCTACATCTCATTACCGTTGCTGAAGGCTGCGATACACGATCGCAGTTTCTCAAATCATTTTCAGCCTTGCATACCTGGCAGGAAATTTCACCAGAAACAATTAGCAAATACTTTTAACGCTTACGAAGATGTAGGCTTTGGCTGATGTGATAAATTCTTTTTCACCTGAAATTCAAAATTACGTACTCTAAGTTGATGAGATTATTAACGCCGGTCACCAGGCTCAGCTAATGGATAGTTTGTTTAAAGTGCAAAGTGACATCGAGAAACAACTCTTGTCTGCAACAGTAAACAAGCAAATTAAAATTAGTGAATTTTTTGTCAATTCTAATGAATGAAGTAATTGGATAAGTTACACTGAATTTACAATCCAATTTGTCTCATTTGATACATATCGGCCCTTTTTAGTTCCACTAATTATTTTCTACGAGGAATTTTTTTCTATTCAACACAGTTCTTTTGAGTTGTATTTTGCTACTTATTTCATTCATAGGTGTATATAGCATGTACATATTATGAAAAAAACAGGGGTTTCCTAAAATAATTTCTGTAAGTTGGCCACCTGTCTAAGCTGGCCACATTTTAATGGAACCGCAGCTGGCCCACATAGACAGGTTTTACTGTATTCCAATTAGAGTAAGTTATGGCAGATATTAGTTTGTTTTGACCCGGACTAGATAAGATTATGGAATTTTCCGTAGAATAGTTGAAAATGCATCAGTTTATTTAGTTAATTTGATTAGTTTTCTTAAAAAATCTTGAAATCTGTTTAAATATTCCCTTTAAGGGGCTAGTACACAAATAAAGACCCTTTTTCACTAATTATTTTTTGGTAGTAGACTTTATTACATAAAAGTGGATTTCTCAGCATATTATAGTACATATTTTTAAATGTAAACAAAATTTTTTTAATCTTTTTTCATGACATCCCGCGGAGATACGCCAGCCCGAAAAACATCGATTTTCATTCGGCAGCCACAATAACTCCACTTTGGCTTATCCGAAACACAAAATCCAAAAATATTCTTAAAAAGCACATGCGTGGGGATCGGATGAATCTCAATTATTAAAAAATATTTAAAAATGAATGAATGGTAGAAGTTTTTGTGTTTTTGACCGTTTTTTGTAACGTAAATTGTTTAAAAAAGTTGTTAAATGTTAATGAAAAATTATGATCAAGGGTCATACGATCGCTATACACCTTATCAGAATTTTCTTCAAGTTTGAGACAAATCGGTCAGAATCGTGGCCTCCAGCTTAAAAAACACTGTTTCGAGAAAAACGCGTTCAAAATTTAACCCTTCGAAGCATAGCGTATCATATATGATACACAGAATAAATGTAGTTATGGGCAGTTTATGGGGACTAGAACAGTGAAACTCGGTAATCTTGGGTTTTCGAGGACGCTGAAAACGGATCCAAATGACTAAAAAAACCCGCACTAATACTACCGGATAAGCACTAAAGAATTGTTCAATTCGTTTTTCAGGGCACATTTTTTCGATTTCGCGACGCCAGATCGAGTTCACGGAGCCCGACCTTACATTAAAAGTTGATTCGTGCACACCGTGTGTTACGAGCGCTTCGGGGGGCCTCGCGGCGTATTTCGGTTTTCAGACACTTTCAGCACGCTTTAAGACAAATTTTGGTTTCTATCCTATTTTTAGATGTATATAGTGACCAAAAATAAGAAAAAATTTTTTTGGATTTTTTGAAAAATTATTTGTGTACTAGCCCCTTAAATTAACTTTAAAAATAAAAAATTGTAAATTTTCTAAGGAAACTTTAGAAAACTTTTTTAGCCTCTTTAAATCTTTCAAAATTCTTAATAAGCTTTTTCTTTCGAAATCTTAAAAAATCTATATTTCGGTCAACATTTGTCGGCCTCACAGCAAATAACAAACTGAAAACATCCACTGAAATTATATTCATGCATAATGCAATCATTCAGTTTTTCGAACAAATTTAAAATCTTTTTGACAATTTTGAAAGGTAATGAAAGGATATTCTTCAGGTTCATATGAAAATTTAAAAGCATTTTTTATTTTTACAAATAAATTGTTATAGAGAAAAATTAAAAAGATTTCTAAAAATGCTGGAAAAAATCCAAAATATCTTCGGCAATTCTCAACTGTGAAGATTAATTTTAAATCAATAAAAAAATAAATAGAATAGTTAAAGTTTGAACTAAAAAATTTACTTGTTGAATACTTCAATTTTCAATCCAAAATTCAAAATGAACAAATTAATTTTTAATCAAATATTTGAATTTTCAATGAAGAAAGGAATATTCATACAAGCTTTATTTTCTACCAAAAAACAACGAATTAAGAAAATTTTCCATTTTTTAAAAAATGTTTCAAATTAAAATCAGGGGCGCACAAGCCATGTATGAAAAATAACGGTTGCTACCCCAACTGAGGGAGGGGGGGGGAGGGTCCCAAGAGGTTGGGTGGGTGGGGAATGAGTTTTAGTGAGATGGACTCGAAAATGTAGAGTTTACTGAAAGTAATACTAAACAATTCATAATTTTCAGTAAAAATGAATAAAAAGCGTTTTTTTCTATAAGAAAATAGCCCGTCGCTACCCCGGTGGAGGAGCGAGTGTGCGCCCCTGATTAAAATTAGTTTTTTTAACACTTACACAATTTTACTAATGTTCATATTCGTGAAATTTTAAATTCAATAACCTTCAAAACTATCAGGAATTTCATTGTTCCGGACTTTTCTAATTTAAGAATTTTCAATTGTCTGTAATATATTAAAAAATACATCAAATTATATGAATGTAGGAAATATTGTAAATGAAATTACATACATGGGCTTACATACATGGCGCACTTGATTGCTACTTGAATAGCACAACAGCAGGGCGGAAGCCACTGTACAGGGGTATTTTCATATTTCCCGCCTTGAAAGTTGCATTCGGATTGGCCATTCGGTCAAGTCCGTGCATCTTCGGATCAAGTTTATCATAGCTTCTATGGTTGCGTTCGAAACTTCAAATGGATACAAGCGTAAAAAATATAGGTTATGTTATGCAGTAATTACAAATAATAAAAGTGTTTCATTAATAATGAAGCGAGACTTGTGGACTGTGAAGTAAAGATCAATTTTCCGCTGTGCCAATAACATTATGGAATGGCTAGTGAGTGACAAATACTATAAATTGGTAATAATATTGTGCGCTTTTAGTGGGCGAAGAGTGAATTGTGTTTAACGCTTATTCGTGGCATAAAAAAGTTATGTTATGAATAGACAGGATTTCTTCTGAATAAAGTGAATAAAATATCACATGCAACCATTTTTAATTGACATTACATACAATTACTTATAGCGATTTTGGTAAAAAGGTGAATCCGACCATAACCTCGAAATAATGACAGATCGGTCCGGCATGTTTATTATACTTTCGATTGACTATTCTTTACCAAATAAATGTTTTGTGGTTTTGTATGTTTATTACTGACAGTGTCGGCAGTAATAATTTAAACAATAATTACTTAATAATAATTTAACAATCATTACTTATTAACAACTTTAATAAGTGACACGTTATTTTTGAAATTAATAGCTGATTTCCATTGTTTTTTTTTCACAGATCGATCATATATAAATTCACATCAGGAAATGCAGATGGATTTGGTGCATTTCAGCTGGTTCATTTCAAGGAACATTATTGGAAACCCGTTATCTCTAGACCTTATCCCAAGACTGGGGATCGATCAGCCTAAAATTAATTCTGAGTCATTCTCATGATATAGGTGTATCAAAAAGATATCTCGAGGTAATTTAACTTGCCTGAATTTTAATTAATAAAATATTTAGGGATTTTTTTTGTGTTTTAGAAAAGGTTTTCTCTGGACCTCATGCTAAAATTTTATTTAATTAACTATTAAAATTGATTAAAGACTCGTTGATGATAGGATTGTTTAAAAACTTAACTAGACAAGAAATTTTAGCCCAGAATTGTTATTCCATGTTTTTTGGAAATTATTCTATTTTCGAAATCGCTATCTCTGGATTTGATTTCCGAACTGGCATTTGATCAGCCTTTAAAATTCATTCTAATTCATTTTTATGATATAGCTGTATCAAAAAGATATCTCGAGTCAATTCAACTTGCCTGAATTTTAATTAATAAAACATTTAGGGATTTTTTTTGTAATTTAGAAAATGTTTTCTCTGGACCTCATGCTAAAATTTTGTTTGATTAACTATTAAAATTAATTAAAGACTCGTTGATGATAGGATTGTTTCAAAAATGTATCCAGACAAGATAATTTAGCACAGAATTGTTATTCCATTTTTGTTTAGAAATTATTCTATTTTCGAAATTGCAATCTCTGGATCTGATTTCCAAACTGGTATTTCATCATCCCCTGAAATTAATTTTAATTCAATCTGATAATATAGGTGTATCAAAAAGATATCTCGAAGCAATTTAACTTGCCTGAATTTTGTTAACAAATTCTTTGTGGACTTTTTTTATTTTATAGAATGTTTTCTCTGGACCGCATTTCAAAATTTGGTTTGATCAACCACTAAAATAAATTAGACACGTTGATAATAGGAGTGTAGCAGAAATGAATTCAGAAGCGAGATTTTGGGCCAGAATTTTTAAATCAATGTTTTCAGAAATTTTGCTATAATTATCTATTTTATCAGGTCTAAATGTTAAATTCATACATTACTGGTACCTTATCATAAAATAAAAATCTTTTAGTGTAATTCAAATCTACTCGGCCTAAAACAGTATAGCATGTCTAGATTTATTTCGGATACAATCTTATCACTAGCGAGTCTCAAATTTATTTTAGTGGTTGATCAAACCAAATTTTGAGATGAGGTCCAGAGAAAACGTTCTCTAAAATAAAAAAAACTCCAAAAGACTTTATTAATTGAAATTCAGGGAAGTTAAATTGCTTCGAGATATCGTTTTGATATACCTATATTATCAGAATGACTCAAAATTAATTTTAGGCTGATCAATCTCCAGTCTTGGGATAAGGTCTAGAGATAACGGTTTTCCAATAATGTTCATTGGAATGTACCAGCTGCAATGCACGAAATCCATCTGCATTTCCTAATGTGAATTTATCTATGATCGATCTGTAAAAAAAAACAACAATGGATATCAGTTATTAATTTCAGAAATAATGTGTTACTTATTAAAGTTATTAATAAATAACACAGCCACACCAAAAAAAAGAAGTGCGCGGATCTGGTAACAAGACACACGTATTCCTATGGATTTTTGGGCGCTGAATTCAAATTCGGTATCAAAAACCACCCATTACGTCATGGTTGAGCCATAACCTCAAAAAATGACGACAAATCATGCACTGAGGCAAATAAATTTCAAAATAATGCCAGTGATGCAAATTTTCCCTTCAAAAACATGTCGACAACTGTGAAGGATCAACCCTTGCCTGATACCAACTTATTTAACATAACTTTACCCAACAGAACCTGTCCTCACCAAACCTGAATTAACAGGAATTTATTGAACTACACGTAAAGCTCTGGAAGCATATTTTCCAAGTAGCAAATGTGTGCTACATCGAATGGGTCAACTCGAGTCCAACCTAGAAATAAATTTAACCTAGCCTAACCTAACCTCACGAAACACAATTAGACTGATTGTGTTGTCCCGTTGTGTTTGTGGTACCGTTTCATTCAGCTTTGGCTTAACCTACATAGAGGTTTAACCTATCCTAACCTAACAAAACCTAACCTAACCGATTACGCTGACAACCCTGTTCTTGCGTACTTTAATATTTTGACATTAATAGCAGTAAATGTCTGGAGTTGATAAAAAGCAAGTTGATAAAAAGCAAGATAAAATGTAAACACGAAAGATAATATAAATATATCCCTCAGGTCTAAGAAAAGCAGAGAAAAAATTTTTGAATAAAACTCTTATTCATTTGCATGTTTAAGTTACAGCTTTACATTTTAATTGATACAAACATTGTCAGGTTAATTGAAATGGGGTCAATTCTGCTTGTAGTTCTAAGTTTCTTCAAATGAGTAATGTGCGTCTAAATTTTT
>NC_046657.1:176186258-176191702 GCF_010883055.1 Belonocnema kinseyi | reverse complement strand
TTTTTAGGTTAGGATAGGTTTGACCTCTTTGCAGGTTAAGCCCAAGCTGATTCAAACGGTACCGCAAACACAACGGGACAACACAATCAGTTAAATTGTGTTACGTGAGGTTAGGTGAGGTTAGATTAGGCTAGGTTAGATTTATTTCTAGTTTAGGCTCGAGTTTACCCATTCGATGTATCACACAGTTGCTACACCTACCGAAAAGAATCTTTGAGTATATACTAAAAATTCTTTAGGCCAAAGAAGCTCAGAGAAATTCTCCGCAGGCACTCAGTTAGATATTTTTAAAGGTCCAGGAAGCTCGTTTAAATGGTCTGAAGGCTTTAAAATATCCTTTCCGAAATTGAAATAAGAATACGATCATAAATAACAAGCAGGGAGGCTATCTCAATAGAGTAGCCGGCACTCAAGGGTCCTTTGTTAAGCTTTAGGATTAAAATTTAGAAGTAGATTTTTTAAATTTCATAGTTAACAGCCTAAAAAATAATAATTCGGAATCTACGGGTTTCGATGACATCAGATATCTAACTTTTTTTTTAATGCTGAAAATTGGAATTAATAGAACGTTTCTCGTAAATGGAATGAGATACGCCAAAAAAGACAACATTTTTGAATTCAACTAGAAAATTGTATATCAGTATATAAGTTATAATTATAAATAAGTATAATGAGAACATTCATCAATTAAAAAAAAGTGTTAATAATTTGAAGAGAAATTTAAAAAGGGAGAGCGGATTAGCTACGACCAACTACTGTAAATAACTGCCCGCCCGGTACGTGACGAATACGAAAGGAACATTATATTACCGTCGCACCACTCTTAAATCGACCACTAAAAGGATCTTGAAAAGGACCCAAATCTCTCAAACTATCTCCGAGACTATTTTGTTTCAAATCGACTTTGTTTATAGACTCAAATGGGCCAAGCTATTTCGCTAAAGAAAACTCAGAGATTTCTTTCGGTAGGGTACTAGAAAAATATGCCTCCAGAGCTTTACGTGTAGTTCAATAAATTTCTGTTAATTCAGGTCAGGTGAGGGCAGGTTCTGTTGGGTAAAGTTATGTTAAATAAGTTGATATCAGGCAAGGGTTGATCCTTCACAGTTGTCGACATGTTTTTGAAGTGAAAATTTGTATCACTGGCATTATTTTGAAATTTATTTGCCTCAGTGAATGATTTTTCGTATTTTTTTGAGGTTATGGCTCAACCATGACGTGATGGGTGATTTTTGATACCGAATTTGAATTCAGTGCCCCAAAATCCATAGGAATACGTGTGTCTTGCTATCAGATCCGCATACTTTTTTTGTGTGACTGTGTAATGATTGTTAAATTGTTATTAAGTAATTATTGTTTAAATTATTACTGCCAACACTGTCAGTAATAAAGATACCAAACCGCAAAATATTTCTTTGGTGAAGAATAATCAATCGAAAGTATAATAAACATGCCGGACCGATCTGTCATTATTTCAAGGTTATGGTCGGATTCACCTTTTCACCGAAATCACTGTAAGTAATTGTAGGTAATGTCCATTAAAAATGTTTTCGTGTAATATTTTATTCACTTTATTCAAAACATATCCTGTCTATTCATAACATACCTTTTTTATGCCGCAAATAAGCATTAAACACAATTCACTCTTCCCCCACTAAAAGCGAACAATATTATTACCAATTTATAGTACATGCCACTCACTAGCCATTCCATAATGTTATTGGCACAAAGGAAAATTGATGTTTACTTCTCAGTCCACAAGTCTCGCTTATTACACAGCCACACAATAAAAAGTGTGCGGATCTGGTAACAAGACACACGCATTCCTATGGATTTTGGGGCGCTGAAGTCAAATTCGGTATCAAAAAGCACCCATCACGTCATGGTTAAGCCATAACCTCAAAAAATGACGAAAAATCATGCACTGAGGCAAATAATTATTAATTTATAATTATTAATAAAACACTTATTATTTGTAATTGCTACATGACATAACATTGACACTTGTATCCATTTGAAGTTTCGAACGCAACCATGGAAACTATGATAAATTTGATCCGAAGATGCACGCACTTAACCGAATGCAACTTGAAAGGCGCGAAATATGAAAATGCCCCTGTACAATGGTTTCTTCCCTGCTGCTGTGTAATTCGGGTAGCACTCAAGTGCGTCCAAGCATACACGCGATCAATCTTATTTACTTTTTTGGAAATTTCTAACTGTTGATACTTTTGTTTACCGGATTCTTGAGTCAACGCAGTTTTTAAATGTTTTACACAGAATAGTTACAGTTTAAACCAAAAAATTTTCTTGGTAAATACTTCAATTTTCAATCAAAAATTTTAAATACAAAAATTAATTTTTAACCAAATATTTTTATTTTCAATGCAAAAAAGGAATTTTCATACAAGTTTTATTTTCTACCAAAAAACAGATAATTTAACAAATATGTACTTTAATTTTAAACAAACAAAAAAATGCACATTTCCAATAAGGATTTTAAATTTCCACCATTTATTGCAATGGCTTACTAAAATAATGAATAGTCTTTGAAATTAATCTTTCAATTAAAAAAAACCCTGTCGCTATTTGCAAGATTACATGATTTTTCCACTTTTTCCACAACATTTAAAAAAATGCAATCATCCTGCCAAGTCTTCCAGGTTTTGTGTAAAAGAAATAATTAACTTACGTTATGTCCCATTTGTTTTCTAAATCAACATTCATACCTTTCGTAACACAAAAGTTATAATTAGCCTTTTGACTGAACTGTACTTCAATACATTTTTCCAGTTTCACTGCACAAAAAAAAACTTTAAACAAATTATTTTAAAAAATCGGTTTTAAGAGATTTGTAATTACATGCTTAGAAACTTTTTCAAAACTTGGAAGGTTTCAAGAGGATGAAAGAATATTCTTAAAATTAATACGAAAATTTGAAAGGATTTTTTTTATATTAATTTTTTGATAAAATTTAAAAAGATATTAAAATTTTTGTAAACATTTCTATAAATTCCGCGAAAAAAATTGGAATATTTTAAGACAAGTTTTTTAATATTAAAATTTTTTTTTAATTTTATGAAAAATTCGCCTCCATTTCAGACATTTAGAAATTTTAGAAGATTCTGAGTGATTAAAAAAATATATTTCCGAAAATTTACCAAATACTTTTTTAAACAAATTACATTTGTAACACATAAAAATGAATTTTCTACTAAGATTAATTTTCAAGCATTAAAAAGACAAATTAAATAGTTCAATTTTCAATACAAAAACAATGGACTTAAAAAAAGTTTAATTTTCAATAAAAAGAAGAATTTTTAACCTAGAAAATTAATTTTCTGATAAAAAAACAACAAACTTGAAAACAAAAATCTTAAAATTTGCAACCAAATAGATGAATTTGTTACAGAAAAAGATCAATTTTGAACCATAAATAAAATAGTTAAATTTTCAATTCAAAATCAACAAATTTCCAAAAAAAAAAAGATGAAAAAGATGATTTTTTAACCGAGAAGATAAATTTTCTACTAATAAACAATGAATTCAAAAAATATATAGTAAACTTTAAATACCAAAAAGGTATTAATTTTTAATAAAAATGTTTGTTATTTTCCACTATTTTTTATTTTTTTGCATCGTTATGTACCAAAAGAATGATTAAAATTTGCATTAATAGGCTCTTAAATTAATCTTTGAATACCAAAAAAACAGTAATTTTTTCAAAATAATTAATTGTGCATAATTTTTAAAATTCCCCTAAGATATTTCAGATTCTTTTATGTAAACTTTTTAATTAAAGCATACCAAATTCACATGCCAGTTTACGATCTAGAATATAGACCATGCCATATATGCGAAACTAGCATTTAAATTTATTATGTTTTGAAGACCTTTAAACTGGAAATTGAAAACTTCGCAAATTTTATCGTGGTAACAATTTCTATGAATTTAAATTGATAGAACTATTAATGCTTTTAATTTAAAATAAAATAATTTTACCATATAAAGATTCTAAAGAAATTGAGTTTCACACAGACAGAATTCGAAATTTATAAAATTTACACGTTACTAATTTAAAAATTGGCCAATGTTACTATCTAAAATATTATTCATTTTTTTTAACGTTTTCAGTTTAAAATTCTTGAACCTTATCACTTTGAATTTCAAAATATTGTGCAACTAGTACTAGTTTGATTCAATGTACATATTAATATAAGAATTACGTTTAATCATAAAAATAATTAAACTGTTAAGAATAAACATTATTGTAAACAGTGATTGTAACCAAATATTTGATAAACAAAAACGATTTTTTTTGGCAGTTATACGTAGAAAAAATTCGGTGTCTAAATTAAAATGAGAATGAATATTAGCACTGCGTGCTAAGATTCACTCTGTGAAAATTCCTGGAATATTTCATCATTATTACTTAACTATTATAAATTGTTCATAAAAACATTTATTAATACATTTTTATTCTCATTTGTGACTAACTGAGACATTCAACTTGATCACAAGCTATTTGAATGGAAGAAACGATTTTTTTGTACTTTTATTTCTAAAATAAAAAAATTTATTCACCTAATTTGTTCCTGGAATTAGAAATTGTTATAGTTTACGATATTTTATGGTGATTAATTTTTTAAACTAAAATTTCTTCTTTTCAGGATTCGTATCATTGCCCCCCCCCCCCCCCCCCCCCCCCCCTATGCCATTTAATTATAACGTGAGACGATGAAGTGTGGTGAAATATTCCTGTTTCTCATTAATCAACAAAGTAGTTCAATTTTTAAAGAAGCAGTTGAATTTTCAACTATAAAAAATGAGTTCTTAAGGGCATGTGACACAGCAAAATACCTACATTACCGACTACAGTTTTTCAGTTCACTGAATGTTTTTTTGAACCTAAGAACTTTTTTTGTAAATAAAATATCGAGCTGAAACTTTGGGAAATGTATTAAAGTACAATAAAGTACGTTTAGCTACAGCATTTTGGTAGGAACTTCACTGAAAATTATTTCATCAAAATTTGTTTTTAAATCTTGTTAAATATTCATTAAAAATGATTTTTTTAAATGAAAAATCATTTTAAAAATATACAGGAATCTTAAGTATATTTTGTTACCATCTGAAAAGTTTAAAAATCATTTAAAAACATCAAAATCTTATTTCAAGATCATCAAAGATATCAAACTTAATGTTACAAAGTATTCTAGACGCTGCTAATAGAGGTGAACAAGCGAACCCGAATCAAGAGCTAGAAATAGTTTAATATTTCGCAAAAGCTACTGGAATTGGTTCTATTCGCTGATCATGGGTGCTTAGCGTTCGACCCTCTTGCGAAGGGTACACTGTTATTATCGATGTGCGCACTATTTACTAATATTACTTTGGGTACCATTTCTGCCTTTAAAGAAGTGATTAATTAGTAAAGTTAAAAT
>NC_046657.1:176156877-176186158 GCF_010883055.1 Belonocnema kinseyi | reverse complement strand
AAAATATGACAGACCACGATCTGAACCGTGATTTCTATGTTGACATCGCTTTTGTAACAAAATCTGTTGTAATTCGTTTTATTCACTGATCTTGAGCGCCTAATAGCGCTAAAACTGTCCATTTTTTTGGATTTTTCACGGATATTTCATCCTGCACTTATAACCTTAAAAATTACAAAGTTTCAGCTAAATCCACCGAAAACCATTTTCCCATACATTTAGTGCGGGGTCCTTTGTCTTTGGTTTTAAACTCTTTTTAGGAATTCGGTAAAGAATAATTTATAAAAGAAAAAAATCATTCAAAATTTTCCCATAAACTCTTAATCAATCCTGCAATATAAAAAAATATCTTAAAAGTTTCTGATTTTTCAATAAAATTTTGGTAATCTTTTAAAATCTTTTTAAGGCCATGTGACGAGAGGGTCACGACCAAACCTGGTCTTCAATTTTTCTTTCCCAACTTACGTCTAAATGAAATGAGCTATCGCTCTGAAAGTTTGGGAAATGAAATAGGAGGCAATCAAGTCCATGTCTCTGCTTTGCTCTGGTTGAAATTTTGAGAAAAATTTTGTTTTAAAGAAAAAACCAGTGGAAGTTTTCTTTCCCAACTTACGTCCAGACGGAATGAGACATCGTGTTAAAAATTTGGCACGATAAATAGAAGGCATGCAAGAATGTGTCTGGTCCTAAATAATTAGAATAGTGAAAAAAGTTTTTTTTAAATTACTATTTTGAAAATATACCGACTGTGCTGTTGTCAAACCCTGCAAGCAATTTGCAATGTTGGCAATGGGCTAGTGATGAGGTTTACATTTATCAAAGTGGGGCAAAACAACAAAAATCGCTCACGAACATTATGCACAAATAATGCAAAACTAATGTTTGCACTTGAAATGCAAATAAACATTTGGTCTGACATACGTATCAGTCTGATATCAGCTGTCAAAGCAGCACTAGCGCAGCGAGTAGACAACTTCGAACTTCTAGGGGTCTGTAGGTAAAACAGATTGCATGATTACCGTCAGAGAAAGTTAAAAGTCAAACTTCTGCTGTAAAACCATAGACATAGGAAACAAGAGACTTGGCATGCCAATGGGGGGTTGATGCAATGAGGGGGGGAGGTCCGCCACCTTTTGATGTCCCGCGACAAACATGGTAGCGTCCACATGTTTATATTTTCATGCACAGTTTGTCAGCAAAAATGCTCGTGCGCATAATAAAAATGGCACATCGTAAGATGACGGCTCTCCCCCCTCCCGTGAATTCAAACCCGCTCGCCCAAATTAGGATGGCATGCCTAGTCCCGTGTTTCCTATGTCCATGCATAAATGTTTCCGTCGATAATCATTATTTGCATAAATAAACTTTTTTCTTCCTCCAACTCTTTGCAAGGCCACAAACGATCTTTTAATATTTATTAAAATTTCCCGGAAAAAATTTCCGCGTTATTTAAACTTTTATTTTTCAATATGGGTGAAAAAATATTGATCTTAGGGCTGACTTGACCAGCTGTTATACCCATCACACGGCCTTAATATGAATGTCCAATAAAAATGTAAATTTTTAATTCAAGAAAATAGTTTAATTTTTAATGAAATAATTAATATAAATATTTATGTTAAGTTTCTACCAAGAAAAATAATCTTCTACCAAGAAACAAGACTTTTTAATACACGAATGTTTAACCAAATAATAGAATTTTTAACTAAAAAAAGTGCAAACATCAATAAATTAGTTTAACTATAAGTTTAAAAATCCATTTTTGAAAAACGACTTTTGAAACGGAAAATATTTAAATTTGCAATCAAATTAATCTTCAACTACAAATGTGAATTTTTATTTAAGAAGATTAAGTTTAAACTAAAACACAACCAATTTTCTACAAACTACTTACATTTTTCTCGGAAGAAATTAATTTTGAACTAAGTAAATTAGTTTTTAACCAAGAAATATATTAAAATATAGTATTTTTATGTATGTTATATATATATATATATATAATTTTCTAACTAAAAAGACGAATATTATACAAATAAGGTTGAAACAATTTCAATTTTATGAAAGATTTTTTGTAATCTTCGAATTTTAGAGCTATAAACTCTATGGAAAATTTCTAAAATGGAACAAACAGGGACAACAGCTTAATTTCATTGCGGAGAATCCTTAAATATCTCAGGTACGTCAGCTTTCGAAGATATAATCCCAGGCGAGAAAAAGCAAGCGAGGGGTATCGCGCTGGGGGTAACCTTAGCAGGTCATAGTGCGAGTCGGGCATTTGCCCTTCATCGACCCTAGTAAAACTCACAAGGCAGACTCCCTGGAGCGCTGTGAATTGCACGTAAATCATAACCCTTTCATTATTACGAGATGCAAACCAGTTAAAAAACTGAACTCAGGAAGTCATGGTTTGATTCAGTTTTAATTAGCAGAATTAGTTTATTTATTGGCATAATTTGAAGAAATTGTGAAAAAGATTCATGAAAATCGGTGAATATTTATAGTAATTATGGAAACAATTAACTATATACAAAAGTGTACCCTTTGCCGAAAACTTGACATTGAAATTATTTAAACAAATTTCATTTATTTAAATAATTGAAAATTAATGAAATAGTCTTAATAAATATTCCACTATACCAATAGTAATAATTTTTAGATTAAAAACAAATGTTCAAAAACAAAATTATAGAAACAAATTCCATTTGTTTAATAATTGAAAATTAATTAAACAATGATGAAAAATATTCAACCGGATGAATATTAATAATTTTATGTAAAAAAATGCCAGAATACAGTGCTCAAAAGGTCGATTTCATGAAGAATTAACATTTTTGGTAACAAGGGTAGTTTTCAGGTACTCGTGGGGGTGTTTAAGGGTGTCAAACCCATATGTCTGATACGTAAAATTCTTCGTTGGATAATGCTAACACTCTACAGGTCCTCATACTTTCCGTCACATTTTTCAAACCCTAAAAAATTATTACGAAAACTCAAAAGTGACTTTTCCCCATGAATTTTGCATGGGAAACTTCAAGTCAAAACCGGCGCCTGTTATAATAAAAAATTAGGGAATTTCTTTTTTCGGATTTGGAATGAAATGGGGAGGGGGGGGGGGGTCGTTGCCTCTAAACAACATTTTTCAATCCACCCTTATACAACCATAAGCATAATTTTACGCATTCAAGTTTACATTGCTTTCTTTTAAGTTATCGAAAAAAACTTCTTAATTACAAATTTTTGAAACAAGTACAAATGTATTAAACATATTTATTAAAGGTTTAAAAATCATACTATTATTCATGTATGGGTATGTGTAAATATACAAAGGTGTGAAAATCTGCAATTGAACAATGCTGTTACATGTTTGACAAATATCAATCGTAATGATTTTGTCCATTTATATTTGAATAAAAGATTTACCACTAATGTCTTAAAGCTTAATTTTTGTTTTAATTAAATACGTACATTTATTAAGACTTATTATTCGCAGTTATTTAGTAAGACTTCTTAATCAGTACTATTCAACAGAATACTGATAATTCAGATTGAGAGAGTAGTAAAAAGAGAATTAATAAACTACAATTGTGCCCTCCCAGAAGATGTGCAAGTTTGTTATTAATCACTGTTTTATCTGACTCGAAGTTTTTGATTCCTTCGTAAACAACAGCATTAAATATAACAGAATAAAACATTGGACTGGGAAACAGGCTAGATTTATCCTTGACTTTCTCTCGATAAAAAGAACGCTTCTGTTTCTATGTGGAATATTTATTAAGATTATTTCATTAATTTTCAATTATTTGAATAAATGGAATTTGTTTAAATAATTTAATTATCAAGTTTTCGGCAAAGGGTACACTTTTGTATATAGTTCAATGTTTCCATAATTACTGTAAATATTAACCGATTTTCATGAATCTTTTTCTCAATTTCTTCAAATTATGCCAATAAACTAATTCTGCTAATTAAAACTGAAGCAAACCATAACTTCCCGAGTTCAGTTTTTTTAACTGGTCTGCATCTCATAAGAATGAAAGAGTCATGATTTACGAGCAATTCATAGCGCTCCAGGGAGTTTGCCTCGTGAGTTTTACGAGGGTCGATGAAGAGTGCCTCGAGAATCCACATACGGCTACATTGAGTGTCACTGACATTTTTCTCCATTGTTCTCTCCCACTTTATTGTGAAACAAAATATAAACATTGTATCCAAAAACCGGCTGTTGCCGCCGAGGCACCAATATTTAGATGACATGGGCTGAATTTTGTATCCACAATAAAGTTGGTCATTTGATCGCCGTTGTTTGAATGGAAAAAATTGTAAACCTTCAAATTTGAATCAGAAGTGTTGTGTATAATGCAGAAAAGTTGACATTTTGGACAAAATCGAGTGCGAAGCACGAGATACGTGATGAGAATGTGTTCGTTAAAGCCGAAAGAGCTTTAATAAAAGAGAGTTCACAGTCACAAAATTACAGTTGTCGATCCGTTGGCCTTTGATTTCACAAGTTCTGTGCACGAATGCGGGAGAAATGCAAAGACCGAGCGCGTACTGCGAGAGCCAACAGTCGCGCGCCGTAGGTGTGCTGAAACTCTCCAGCTAAGCTCTTTTAACAAAAGAGAATTCACAATCAGAAAATTACAGTGGTGGAAGTTTTGAGTCTAGATTTTAAAACTTTGCGCAAGAATATGCAAAAATATAAAGACCGAGAGCGTAGCGCGAGATAAATACATAATCGATCGCGAAACCCAACAGTCGCACGCTCAAACTTGCGAGCGAAGCGAGCCGAGCGCGTAGCGTGTGATGAGAATGTGCCCGCTTAGCGGGCAGATTTTTAAATTTATAATTGTAGCTAATAAATAAAATTAATAATATTTAAGACCTCAAAAACCAAATTCTTCCACAAACCCAGAAGAATCAATAAAAATATATCTCTTATCTTCAATATGAATGTAATAATCATTAACTCGATTTTGTCCAAAATGTGAACTTTTCTACATTATGTTCAACACTATTATATCCAATGTATATTACATTTATTTCGGTACCCTGACCTGGGATTACTTACTCAGATATTGCAAAAAAATACACATTTTATTCATCATGATTGCGTTAATATTTGTCTTTTATTTTTTTTTCAGATACTCAGAAAAATATGAAATTTCAATAAATTTATATTATTACGATTTATAATATCCATTGGTATCGAATCATACGCATTTAATTTATTTAGTTTCAACGTTATTTTTCACGGTTTAAACTAAAAAAATACGCATACACATGCTAGCTTAAAGTGGTTCTAAGCAAATTTGTAGACATAATTTAGGCGCAAAATCCTGTTAAATAAAATGTTATTGTAACAAATTTGGCGATCTTTTTTGCTTGAACAGCTTTTGTCTCCAACGTTTTGAATTTTTATCCAAAATCGCTGGTTAACGAACTCGATATTCCTGTTTAGTCCTTAAAATTGTGCGCCAAAGTACAATCCAATCTGACTAGTCCTTCAAAATTTATCCGGCATGCAGCCGACACTTTCGCAAAACCGGTTTTTTTCGAATTCAGGGGGGTCTCGAAACGTTGAGATTGAGAGAAATCCGCAATAGTCAGTTTTCACATAAAAACAATACCTTCTCCCCATGATAAGAATGTAATAATTTTTATTGAGTATCTATTAACATATAGTTGGCATTGATTAAAATTAAATGTGAAATAATATAAGTTTCATTTTAATCATTAATTAAAAAATTAAATTATGCTATGAATGCGGTAACCACATCTTGAAACAAACGAATAGAAAAAAGGCTATGATTACTGTATTGAAGGCTTCGCTTAACTAATAATGAAATATAAAGCGTTCACATGAACGCACTAACACAATAAATGGGATCAAACTTATGAAGAACCTTGGCTGTCCGAAACATACCCCCCCCCCCCCCCCCCCCCCCCCCCAGAATGTTTAGTACATTATTAGAAATTAAGGTGTAAGGATCAATTCATAAGCAATGTTTTTTCTATTTTTACGCATGGGAAAATTTTTATTTAGAAATAAATATAGGCAGAACCTAATAATTACTACATATTTCAGGCTTGTAAGTAAATTTGCTCTCTTTATACAAGGATTTAGGAAACCACTTGCCCTACAACCATCTACCATTTTGAAAGTATCTTATCAATTTGCAAAACGTTGAAATGGTTATAATTGACTTTGTTATGTTTTAGAATCATTAAACAAAAGGTTCATTTTATTATCATAGTCTTGGCGATTTATTACAACAATTATATTTCCTTTATCGGCTTTGGTTACTAGAATATTCTTGTTCTCACTCATGAAACAAAAATTATTTCCGATTCCTTATCACCTCATCCTCATAACATAAAAAACTCAACCGAATTCAAAGAAAAAATCAAAAATATTTAAACAGCGGATAATCATAGTATGGTATAACTTGACGTCACATCGCTCTTCACTAATGTTACTTTAGAACTTGTTCTAAAAAGCAAATTCCTTTCGAGAAATTCAAGAAAGATACTAACGACAATATCAAAATAGACAATACTAGGTACTTTGAAACAATGTAATGTTGTATACAGAATTTCCTGTCGTTGTGGAAAATCTTACATTGGCCAATCGAAACGTCCGCTACGAATGATGAGTTAAAGAACATAAAAATAACATTAGTTTAGATTAAAAATATCATGAGACTCATCAGTCAACACTTAACGCAAGAAGAACACCTAGGTGACTCTAGTTTTATATAATGGAATGAGGTAGAAATTTGATGCATTGTAATTCTTGATCTGTGCGTTCACAAAGTTCCTAAGGGGCCGTTCACATATTACGTAATACAATTTTCAACTAATTTTTGACACCCCCCCCCCCCCCCCCCCCCCCCAGTAACGTAAGAAATATTGATTTCGCTATTTTGCAGCGTTTCAAACAGTGCGCACCCTAATATCACTCACAGAATATTCAAATATTACCGTCAGAGGTTTTCTACATTAATAATTTCAAACTCGGAACAATTAGTTTATAAAATATTGATTTATTGTTGCACGAGAAACAAAAAAAAAGGGATATACAAAACGCCAATATCAACACAATTCCTTGCCAACATAAACCTAATAAAAGCCATGCTAAAATTTGAATCGATTATCGCATAAACTTAACGCAGTTGATGAACCCTTCCCCCATGCAACACTTCGTAACAAATCAACCCCCCCCCTCCTGGCGCGTTACGTGATATGTGAACGGCCCTTAAGATGGAGACTGGACATACCAATCCGTCGTAACTAAACGAATCTACTAACTTTTATCACAACTTTAACAATAGTTACACCATTTTTTGGTTTTTTTGGTTTTTTTCACTATTTTGAAAATGCTGTAAGGTGTAAAGACCAAGTCATAGTTCGTAAAAAAATGTATCTGTGTATACGCGATATTTTCATTAGTTATACTCCCCGCCGGTTCGCCTTTATAAAGGGCGGTGAGGCCCGACCGGGCCTAATGATTCGAAACATTCTCGGCAGAAAATTCGTGGCGCAGGCAATTTTTTTGTCAAAGAATAAATGAAATCATGAATTTTTATTAAACGTATTTTTATTTTCCATTTTCGCCAAGGGCATTTGAATCAAACCGCTTAAAGGAAATATGTACGTGGTTTTCGCACGCTGAACGTGGGCATACGATTCCTATGTGCGATGCGCTTGGGCAATGGGAATCTGATCTTACCATCATGGAATTGTTTCACCTGTGATCTTCTGCACTGACTCGCCTTAACTATCTCAACCTTGATGATTTGGATAGAATGGGCACGAGCACGATGTCTTGCACCCATGTCGCGGTAGCATTGCGTTACTGCTCCACTCACAGACAAGTCTCGATACTCTCGATACATGTTATGCGTGCCAGACCTTGAATCATACCTCAGCCAAATTCCGAAATTCTTGATTTTATTTGGTGTTTTTTCGGGAATCTAAAAAGGTTAATGAACAAAAATATTTAGAATATAAGAATAAGCGTCGTTGAAATGTTTTATTTGGAGAGTAAGTTCAATTTTCAAGCTTTTTTTGTGAACGTGTGTTTCACTAACAATGTTTTCCAAAATTGCCATTGTTCTTAAATTTAAGGCCACGTATTACTCACCCGCCATAGGTTTTTATAAATACAAAACATTAGGGCCACACATACGTTCTTTAGTAATTTTTATTTGATTTCCGTTTTCATTCGATTCATTATTTCGGGTGAACGCGAGTTGTCCCGAAAAAAAATCGGATAAGTAAGAGTCTGGTACATATTACATGACCTTCAAATGAGTTTTCCCAAACACTAACGTGTTAAAACATTAGCTGCAGTTGACTTGCGCCCTATGGTCAGAATCGAGGGGGTGCTTAGCCAAAAATAGTAGTCCTCTCTCTCTTCCCCCACCACTCGAGTGGCGAACCTGACCTGAGAGGGACAGGGATTGATAATTTAAATAATTACGAATAGATTTAAAAAAAGATTACATAAAATTTCAAAATATTATTTTAGTAGATTTCTCAATCGCTTAAAAAGATTTCAGATTCCAAAAGATTTAAAATATTTCAGAAATATTTCAAAGATTTCAAAGGTTTTCAATACATTTTGCGAAGATTTTAAAGAATTCACAAGAATTTAATTTTTGTTTTTTAATGTCAGATTTCAAAACATAAAATATTTGAAAATATTCCAGAAGATATCAAAAATTCAAACCGATTTCAAAGATCAGAAATATTTTAAAGATATTGCAAACATTTCACAAAGATTTGCGACGACTAACAAATCCCAAATAAAATTTCCGAAACTGTCAAATTCCCGAATTTAAAAAATCCAGAAAAATAAAAATCTCCAAATAGTGGAATTCACATGGTAAAAGCCCCCAATAATAAAATACCAAAATAATAAAACTTCCGAATTTAGACAATTAATTTGTTTATAAATAACATTTATTGATTAATAGGACAATAATCAATTATTTTTTATGCTTAAAGTTTCTGAAATTACTGTCTGAATTTAAAATAACAATAATTGAAAGAAATTTTCATCAAGAAATATATACGTTGATCAATTATTATTTTAAATTCAAACAATAATTTTATAAACTTTGAACATTGAAAATTAGGTTTTGGATTAAAATATTAGTATATTGTATTTTTGAAAAATATTTAATATTTTTAAAAAAATTGTTTAAATTTGGGAATTTCATAAATCGAAAATTTTCTATTTCGGATTTTATTACAATTCGGAAACTTATGGATTTATTTTACTGGTCAGCTTTTCCCTGGATTGACGATTTGATATTATTAACTTGATACTATTGCCTGTTTATTATTCACAATATATATTTCCCTAAAAAATTTGAACGCGCCAGGAGAGAAGTATTAATTACTATAGTAGAATACGCATCCAGTCCTAACCCTGGAAAAGTGCAAAGGGAAAATATAGAGAATTTAGAGGTGCAGGAAAATGAGTGAAGCGACGAGTGGAAAGGGAAAGAAGGAACGGAGGACGAGGACGCAAGTCACCGGCAGCGAAAACTTTTCAGAGACCGGATTTGTATTAAGACATAAAAAATGCCACATGCGATTCTAGACTTCACGTAAAATAAGGTTTCAGTGTGGCATTACCTGTTTCACAGATACGATTTCACCAGTAGATTTTTTAAACTTTTTCAACTGACGGAGAAAATACCAAAATCTTGATTTGGCGACAATAAGATCTGGAGAAAAGATCCTCATCTTATACAATGGAGTTGTTTTTTCTTTCTCTGTAGGCAGTTTTCGCCCGATCACTTCGTACTCCTTCAACTGCAATAAATGGACGGTTCAGATCAATATTGATTCATTCATGTAGGCAAATGAAATCCTAAAAACAATTTTGTTTTAGTTGTAAACTTTGCACTAGTTTTCTGTAATATTTTTGCAAAATATCCTATTCAATACGCATACTGAAAATCTTTCGATGCGTCTGTCACGTTAAACATGCCTTAAAAGTACAATACAAGACAAGTAAAGAACTTAACGTTCCCGAACTTTAAGAAACAAGCCATGGATCAAACTTTGAAAAGGGTTTCGCCTCTTAACAACTTTACAAGCTGCATAGAAGTTTGTGAAGACGCATCATTAATTTGACTTTACGGTGTATAAGTGTGCACTTGGTGTTAACAATAAATTTTATTTGAAATATGATGTAAGATTTGCACCAAGTCTTCAGAAGGAGGTTCGACTATAGGTATGAAATGAACTGTCTGTTGTAACATTATTACAAAATATTTGCGACAGCATAGGCCCATTTATAGGCCTCGGAGCCACTAAAAGCTCTAAAAAAATCGCTATAGTTGCATAAAAGTACGAAAAGTTGCGATAAATAGTAATAAGTGATTGCTAAAATATTTACCACTTTAGATGAGATCAAAAATTTAGAACTACAGTTCAGCTCCGATAACTTGCCATCCGAAAAGTGTAAACTCCCCTTAAAACGTTATCAAACGTACGGCACGCACACTAATTTGGGTTCTTCCACTAAGTATGCTATTTTGCTTATGAGTTACGCATCCGCGCACCTAATATCCTGCTACTAGAGGGGGCATCCGATAAGACCGCAATTCCTTGAATTTTCCGCCCCTACAGTCCTGAAGTTGGACTCTACACACTTTGCTGTCCCCTCCCCACCAAAAAAAAGGTTTAAACTTGAATTATGTACACGTGGTATAAACTTGAATAATGTACACGTAAAGAGGTAATAAATAAATAATTACCATAATAAATACTGAAAGAAATAAGAGGTAAATAGGGCGATTCAATTTTAATTCGTGAATAATTGAATAAAATCAGACGAATTCAACAGTCCTTAATTAATATGACATAAGTAACATGATATAGATACACCCAAACAATTAAAGCCACCGACAGTCCGGCGAAACCTTCAGAGTCTCTTGAAGACACAAAGTGATCCAAAGGTGAGATCATTCTGCATCTATCTTGCAAGTGCCTTGACATATCTTTGGCACGCTGGTATGGCTTTAAGGTTACGAACCAGTGCTAGCTTCGCCCCTCTGAGAGCACCGATCACAAGAACAATTACTTCAACCGAAGATTTTGGGTACAGTCGTTGTTGCTCCCTTTTGAGGCCTTGATGCCTCTCCTTATAATTCTCCTTAGCAGTGATATTGTAGTCGGCCGGAGCCGAGAATTCTCACGAATATAGTTCGTTTTTGGAAGTCTTGGAGAACAATATCAGATCCCGAGTGTGCAACGGTGACGCTTATAAAGCACGGTGCTTAATAAAGCACACTTAGGGCCGCATTGTCTGTAGCAGAACTGCCAGATCGTGGATGAAATTTACCCCCACCATACCTACCGTTTGGTAGCCACAAAACAGAAGGTGCATGATTAGCACTGTAAGTTCGCGTGTAAGCCTAAAATGCATTACTAGAACTTCGGTTTTCTCAGGTATTTTGTTGCATAATGATTGCCGATCTAAAAGCTTCGGAAAACTCCGGGGCTCTTCTATTTATATCTCGATCTCCATTTGAAAGAAATTGGCGATTTTTGTTTCGCGTAATTCTTAATTTCATGCATGCGTCAATTATAAGGTTACGTTTTTCAGGTGTGTATAATATAGATATTATTACTATTGTATATATTATTAATGTTAATATTATAATTATAAAATATTATATTAATATTAATGAACAGTTAACTAAATTCTAATAGAAATAGTTAAACTTTCAACTAAAGCAATTAGTTTTCAGCAAAAAAAAAATATAATAATTTTGGAATAAAACAGATAAATTTAAAAAAAAAGGTTTTCAACAAAATAGTTAAATTTTTGAACAAAAAGTTAAATTTCCATCCAAAAAGCTGAATTGTATACTGAAAAAAAGACAATTTTAATGAAATACATGAATTTTGCACAAAAGAGATTTATTTTCTACCAAAACTAATTTTGAATACAAAAAATTAATGGTTAACCATAGTTAAATTTTCGACTTAAAAAAAAAATTCATTTTCTACTAAGACAAGCATTCAATAAAATACAAAAAATTTCAACTAAATCGAACCTTTTTCAATGAAACATAGCGTAGTTAAAAAAAATTAATTTTTAACTAAATACAAAAAGAATTTTCTACAAAATAGTTAAATTTTCAGAAAAAAATTTTTTCCAACTAAATTGATGAATCAACTAAAAAAAAACTAAATTTTTAACAAAGCAGTTCCACTTTCAAAAAGAAAATATGAAAAAATCGTTCAAATTCTTTTAAATCGCTTTAAATTATTGAAATGAATTGAAAATTCCTTGGAATGTTTTAACCCTTTGCGGCATGGTGGGAATACCGTAATCCCACCTTTTTTCATATCATTTTTTGCGATTTCAGAGTAGTTTTTATTGGATTTTACACAGGTTTTTAAAAATTTTTATGCTCTCAGGATGATAGAAAATTGAAATTTTTGTGCGAAGGGTCTAAGTTTTTTAAATAATTTGTTAATACTTATAAACAAAGATGAAAAAATCCTTTTTTGTTGAGAAAATTCAATATTGAAAAAACTTTCTATTATATCCTTATGAAAATGGGTGCTTAAGGGTTTTTGGGGTCGCTGAATACGAATCTGGACTTAGATTTAAAAATTCAAAATGGCGGATCCAATATGGCTGCCGAAATTGGGGATATTTTTGGATTTTATCTGAAAATTGGTATACAGGGGTTTTTGGGGTCAGTGATCACGATTATGAACTCAGATTTTGGAAACTTAAAATGGTGGATCCAAGATGGCGCCCGAAACTTGGAATATTTTTGGATTTTTTTCTGAAAATTGGTAAACAGAGGTTTTCGGGGTCGCTGATCACGAATCTGAAATCAGACTTTGAAAATCCAAAATGAAGGATACAATATGTCGGTCAAAATAATAAAGTTTTCCGGATTTTTGTAAAAATTAGTGTACAAGGATTCTTGGAGTCACTGATCACAAATCTGAATTTAGATTTTGAAAATTCAGAAAATTGGTACTAATCCATGTTTTAGGTGAGTAGGTGTATATTTTTTCAAATCTTAATATTCTAAATATTTGTCATTTTGAATACAGATTTAAGATCAGCGACCCCCTGCCTGTGTCAACTTTCAAAAAACAATTTAGAAATATTTTGAATTTTGGCCCGCCATTTTTGATGTTCAAAATCTAAGTTCAGATTTGTGATATTGGATCCACCATTTTAAATTTTCTAAATTTGAGTTCAGATTCATGGTCCCAAAAACCCCCGTATACCAATTTTCAGAAAAAAAATATGCCAAAAGTTAGCCACCATATTGGACCCGCCATTTTGAATTTTCAAAATCTGAGTTCAGATTCGTAATCTGCGACCTCAAAAATACCTATGTACCAATTTTCATGAAAACTCGTTTCCCTGAAAAATGTATGCCGGAAAGGGTTAAAATATCCTAAAAAATTTTCAATCCTTTAAAATTTCTTGAAAATTGCTTACAATTTAAAAAATACTCTAAAATATTTCAAATCCTTTAAAACATAACACTAAATTATTGAAATCAATTGAAAATGCCTTGGAATCTATTAAAATATCGTGAGATATATCAAATCCATTAAGTCTCATATTAAATTATTGTAAAAAATTAAAAATTCCTTGGAACCTTTTAAAATACTCTCAAATATTTTGAAACCTTCAAAATCTTTTTAAAGACCTTGACATCTTTTAAAGATTTCTAAAGTACTTTGAAAATTTTTTAAATAACCCTGCTAAAGTTGTTAAAATTCTTTGAAATATCCTTAAATTGTAAAAATAACTTGAAAATTCCTTGACATCTTTTAAAACATCCTGAAATATGTAGAATCCTTTAAAATCTTTTGAAATCTCTTGAAATTTTTTAAAGCTCTTGAAAATTCCTTGAAATTTTAAAACTACCCTGAAGTATTTCAAATCCTTCAAAATCTCATACTAAATTATTAAAATCATTTGAACATTACTTGGAATCTATTAAAATATCCTAAAATATATAAAATCTTTTAAAATATCATATTAAATTACTGTAATCAATTGAAAATTCCTTGGAAGCTTTTAAAATTCTCTAAAAATGTTCAAATCCTTCCAAATTTTTTTAATTGTTTGAAATTCCTTTAAATTATAAAAATAAGTTGAAAAATTCCTTGACATCTTTTAAAATATCCCCAAATATTTGAAATCCTTAAAAATCTTTTAAAATCTCTTGAAATTTTTCAAAGCTCTTGAGAATTTCTTACAATTTTAAAAATACCCTGAAATATTTCATATCCTTTAAAATCTCATACTAAATTATTGAAATCAATTAAAAATGCCTTGGAATCTATTTTTATTCTTTGAAATTTTTAACGATTTTATATATTTGAGGACGTTTTAAAAGATGTCAATCAATTTTCAATTTATTTTCATATATTAAAGGAATTTCAAAGAGTTAACAAATTTTTAGAAGTGTTATTTTTAGAAATTACAAAGTACTTTAGAAATATTAAAAAAAAAGTTCTAGGTATCTCAAAAGATTTTTAAGGATTTCAAAAATTTGAGAATTTTATATTGATTTGTTGTGAGCAAATTTTAACAAATATTTGGTTTATTTACTGAGTTTTAATTAGCATTTTAGTCCTGAAACTCATTATGCTGTTTCATTTAACACTTAACTTTTAATTGTTTCATTGCTTTGTTGTTGCATTTTTTTCATGTTTGTAAGCTCTTAATTTGTAAATATTGTAAATATTTTGTTCTGATCGTAGACGATATAATCCTTCAAAATTTTCAACTAAATAAATATTACAAAAATTAAGTTTTTTATTATTTAGTTTAAAAGCGGTCATATATCATTTTCCAATTCAAAATATGAGACACATATTTTTTTAGTTTATCATCAATTATTTTTTCACGAACTCAAGCGAATTATGAAAAAAATTACAACATTTTTTTTCAAAAAGTTGTATCTCCAATTATTTTGAGTAAGTTGAAAATTTCTTCAAATTGCCAAAACAACGTTAATTTTTAGAAAAACTGAAGAATGTATTTTACGAAAAAGACCATCTTTAATTTTTTCCTTGAGATTTTTCGGATTAATATTAATATGAAGAAGATCCTGTGAATTTCGTTATCGTTGAACTAAGTAGGAAAATTGTTTTTAAAAATTCAAAAGTACTTTAGAAACCTTAAAAAAAGTTCCAGGTATTTCAAAAGATTTTGAAAAATATGAGAGAATTTTAAAAGATTCCAAGGAATTTTCAATTGATTACATAAATTTAATACGAGATTTTAAAGGATTTGAAATATTCCAGGGTATTTTTAAAATTTTAAGGAATTTTTAAGGGCATGTGATACTTACAGTAATTGTTTTTTAATAATTATGTCAATATTTTAATATTATTAATTTCTATAATTATTTTCCGGACAATTTTTCCTACAATTTCAAAAAAAAATGTTATAGGAAATTATTTACAGACCCATAATGATTTTCTTTTAATACTTCTTAGTTACTTTTTCCTTTTTTACACTAATTGAGAATTTAAAAACGGTACGACTGTTCTGGAATTTTGTATTACTATACCATACAACAATTCATATTTAATATATCTATTTATATACGCATATGTAAACATACAAAATATATTTTTGAAATAATTCATTTTTATTAATGCTATTTCAATTGAAACGAATGCCATGCTTCACAGGACACAAGGTATGCCCCCTCCGTAGATAAGCATATTAACAGTCCAGAAGTTTATACTCGGCCTTTTATATATTCAGTTGGAAAAACTATTGAAAAGCCGATTTCTTAAATTGCGTATCTGTCATTGCAGATTGAGATTTTTTAAATTGAATGGGCCTGCGACTATGTGAATTGATCAGTTTCTCAAATGGTTTCAATATGTAATATACTACTATAGCCATTTCAGACAAAGTCATGTGCTGTCTGTTTACCTACCTTTGAATGCGATCTACTTTTTTGAGTTTAGGCTGCCATGTTTCATATGATTTTTAAAATGTATATATTTTTGAGCAATTAAGAGAAATCATACGCTAGGCAACTATGTTCTTTAGATAGATAGATCTATATAAAAGGTCTACATATATATCTAAATAATAGATATATAATAGAGTTTTAGAGGATGCATTTGCGGTTTATAGGCATGTGAAAAAAATGAGTAAAATTCTGTTAGAAACTGATCGGTAGAAATCTGGAATTCCAATGACAGATACGCTATTCAAACGACGCTGAAACCCATTCAGAGCAAGTGGATGAATGTTTGTTTCCTGGATAACACATAATTTATTCATATTTTTTCTAAACATTATACAACAATAACAAGTTATATAATTTACAACAATTATAAGTTTTAAAATAATATCCATTACTTAATAAAAACAACAAAAAACAGAATTGAATATAAAATATCAAATCTCAGAATATAGATCTAAGTATTCAATCTTGCTAACATTCAGCTGTATGTTTTCTTGATTTTCTCTCGAGTTGTTGGATACTGTTACTCTTACTATTACTAAAAAATACTTTTTCCTGGTTTGTGGAAAAGGCATTACATTTTGATGCATTAAGGGCGTCACCTGTTTTTTTGCTGGAAAAATTGTATTTTTCTACAAAAACCTATTAGAATCTTTAACTGAACGATAAATGAAGCGATTTGACCAGACAGAAGTTTTAAATTATTGTTACTTTTGTAACTATGATAACTTAAACATGGTTATGTCACGATATCAGAATAACCAGATTTAACTCACCGTTGAGTTGCTTCTGAACATACAAACGGTCAGGACACTCCTTTGACAGGTCACAAAAATAATTTGATCAAAATCCTACCCTTTTCCAACGTTTCGTGGGGGCGGGAAGGCAGCTCTATGACTATTAAGAATAAGGTTGGTCAAATCACTACCCATTTCCAATTTCTCGTTAAATATGATCATTGTGATATATCGTGACAGACCCATATTTGAGACATCATAGTAACAAAAGTAACAATAATTTTTGCCTCATCAAACCGATTCATTTATCATTCAACTAAAGATTCTAATACTTTTTTGCCACAAAAAAAAGATTTTTCCTATCAAAATAGAGGTGGCGCCCCTATTCTGCAATCTAACCGAATCTTTTTTAATTTTTAATAAAAAATCATAATATAACAAATTCATATCCGTTACGATCTTCCATAAATTCTCTTTTGCATTTTTTTCCAAAATCACAAACTTTTTCTAACCAAAAAAATGATCAAACTTCATTTATCTGATGTGCCACCACTCTGATATTGAACGAACAGAAGCAGAATGCTTCTAAAGTTCTGCTGTTCAACCCAAGAACCTAATAAATGCATTGGCCGGATATGTTATTTCCCCGAGAATGCCAAAAATAAAGAATTACTTATGGAGCAAAAACATCTGAATCGATACAATCTATATACTAACAACGATTGCAATATCAAGAGTTACTAGCTATCAGCAGCACGTGGTGTGATGGCCATTGTCATTTAGATTATACTGTAAGAGGTTAAATTTACAGGAGGGCACTAATTATACAGACCGTGAATAATAGTATAAAAACATGAGTCCCATCAAAATTGTGTTTAGCCACTGGTAAAAGCCGAGAAAAATACTTACTTCTCCTTTCGCCTTCATTTTTCCTTCCGTTCGCAGTGAAATCCAAGTAGAAAAAGACGGTTCATGCCATAGACATGAAAATTGAAGAGTCGAAGACGGCCACGCAGAATAGTCAAGATTTTATCATGATGTAATAGAGAAAGATGTGTTACCGCGCACGACCAATGAAAAAATTTCCGAAAATCCGCCATATTGAGGAATTAACTAATCAGCAGCTCCCATGCATCGCCCGGACTTTCTGTTTTCTTACGATCCGGAGGGGAATTGTCGGTTAAACTAATCCAACAGATGGCGCCACAAAAAGTAGGTCTGTCTTTTTCATTGAATTGCATTAAGAAAAAGCAAAAGTAATTGAAAACTTGATGCTGTTTCAGATAAACCAAAAAAATAGATGAAAAAATAAGTCTAACTATTACTAATTATTAAAAAAAGAAAGTCATAAAAATATGTTAGTTTAATATGAATAAAATTTAATTTTAAGATACATTTTGAAAGCAGTTCGAACTTTATATTTTTGTGATTTACTTTGCTCATATTATTGATTTTATTATCTGTTCAAGTTAAAAAAATATATTTTGTGTTAAAATTATTATGTAGCTAATTAAAAAATTAATAATATTAAAGACATTAATGACAAAAATATTTAAAACATATACATGATCAGAAGAATTAATAAAAAATATATGACGTATATTGTATATTGCGGGAATCATTTGGTAAAAAGTCAATCAAAAGACTAATAAATGAGAAAGTGGATTTCATATTATTTAATATAATGTATATATTTGTTTAAATTGAACCGAATATCATATATACATTCATACAGTGCAATCATTTATTTGATGCTGAATCTTGAAAGCTTTATCCTCGCTGCATTCAACCCTTCATAATTTTTAATTTAAAGGAGATTTTGAATTAAATAGTTAAATATATTATTGCAAAGCTCATTTCTAAATTGAACAGACTATAAACTATTAAACTCTATAAACAAACGTACCGTACTCATGACGGAAAGTAGGAGGAAATTCACTTTTTTCTTTCAGTTTGACGCTCCGAAGTCTTGCCTTCTCTATTTGTTTATTAATAATTTTTCTACTCAAAGCATGGAAAAACTGAAATTTTGTACATAACAATATGTTACGCTTTGATAACTGATCAGCAAAACCTCATATTGTCTTAAATTAATGTTCAGGGACTCATAAAATACAAATAATTTGTTTATCATTCCATTTATTTGTTGAAAACAAATTTGAGAAACAAATTAACAAATAGTCCTATTATCGACAAAATTTTTTAATGCTAAAAGTGCTTCACATTAATGTAGGAATGGCATTTAATAGCAAAAATAATTTAAAAGTTTATAATAACTGTTGTTATAAGCAATTCTTGTGGCAAAATATTATTATTTGAAATTTTTAAAATTATTATTTTCTTGAAGCGCAGGAAAACTTCAAATATTCCATAAAACAATAAATATTTATTAATATTTGATAAAACATAACAATTAAAATTTTTTAAATACATTAGATAAAAGAATTCAAAATTTTGGTAATTTCGCATAAAAATTTTTTTTACACTGGAAATATTTTAAGCTGTTGGGCGAATAACGGCTAGTCACAAATATATTTAAGAAGTTAACAATAACAATTGTTATAAATCATTCTCGTGACAAAATATTCAGATGTAAGGTTTTATCAAAAATTTTATTTTCTTTAATCGCTACAATGGCTACGGATATTCCTAAAAAATGTATCTTCGGTCATATTTAGTGGAATATAACAACTTACATGTTTATAAACAATTTACATAAAAAATGTTCCAATGTTGGCAGTTTCACTTGAAAAAAGTCGGGTTTCAAACGTGATAGATTGGAAATGAATCATAACACTGCATGCTAAGATTCACTCAATTCAAAATCTTTGGACAATAACCCACCGACTTGGCCATAAAAGAAATTTTAAATTTGATAAAACCTTAAGTTTAAATATTAACTCTTCTAATATTTTTGTGACTAGTAGTCATTCGCCCAATAGCTTAAAACATTTCCAGTAAAAAAAATTCTATGCGAAAGGGCAAATATTTTATATTTGTTTATCTAATTTGTTTACAAAAATTTAAATTGTTATTTAAATTGTCATTCCTACATTAATGAGAAGCACTTTTAGCAAAAAAAAAAATTTTCACTGATAATAAGACTTTGTTTATACTTTGACTGGAAAAATTATTAATAAAAAAATAGAGGAGACAAAATTTTAGAGAGTCTAGATCTATAGAATTTAATTATCTTTAATTTAAAACCTAAAAATTCAAAATCGCAAGAAAATTAAAGGCTCTGGACATTTTTGAATGAAAAACGTGCATTTCCTCCAGCTGTGCGTCATGAGTACTGTACGTTTGTTTATAGATTTTAATAGTGTATAGTCTGTTTATTTTAGAAATGAGGTTTGCAATAATATAATTAACCATTTAAATTAAAAGCTCCTTCAAATTTAAATTTTTTAATTAAATTTTTAGGGGCTGAATGCAGCGAGAAAGAGCTTTCAAGATTAAGCAACAAATTTCAATTTAAATAAATATATACATTATATGAAATAATATTAAATCCATTTTCTCATTTATCATTTGTGTCATTGACTTTTTACCAAATGATTCCCTATAATTTTAGCAAAATAAATCACAAAAATATAAAGTTCGAACTGCTTTCACACTGTATCTCAAAATTAAATTTTATTCCTATTAAACTACATATTTTCATGACTTTATCTTTTTTTAAATATAAGTAATAGTTACTTTTATTTTTTCATATATTCTTTTTATGAGTTTATTTTTTTGTTTATTTGCAAACAGCATCAAGTTTTTAATTACTTTTGCTATTTCTTAATGCAATTCAGTGAAAAAGATAGACCTAATTTTTGTGGCGCCATCAGTTGGCTTAGTTTGACCGACATTTCCCCTCCAGATCGTAAGAAAACTACTACCCCATACACATACACGGTCGAGGCAGGGGGCTGCCAATCAGACAGTGTTGCGGGAATTCAAACTTTCAGTACTATGTAATATAATTACATTGGTATTTGCTGCTAGATGAGGAAATAAAAATTCCTATGGACGCTTTGATGTGTTTAGTAAGAACTAGGAAATACATCAGTGTAAGGGAATTGAATAGATTAGGAAAAGAATCTAACCCAGTTATTCGAATTGCTGCACGCACCGCAGCCAATAGAAAGCATATTTCTTCAATATTTATAACTTTATAAAATATATTGATAACTTTTTTTGTTATATAGTTATTTTGTTAAAATAAAAATTAAAAAAAGAATGCATTTAGTCTTATTTTCATTAATGAAATTCCATTCTACTAAAAGCAGTTTCATTCACATCGTCGGCATGGTTTTTGTACGATTGGAGTTCACATATTTTTCATTATTCAATTTGTATAGATTCTATGGCTGAAAATTTTTATAATACAGTTCATATTAAAGATTAACAAAACGATTCATACATTTTTCTGCAAGTTTTGAGCGAATAGAAAAAAAATATTACTTTATTTTCCTTGCTCTGAAATTTGATTTCGCGCAAATTCACCTGATTAATGGATTCCTCAATTAGGTATTTTCACTTCAACCATCAGCTAACTGCACTTTGTTATAAGCTGCGGGGAAAACAATGGATCAAATGCATAGAATAAGACTTTATTTCTGTAATGTCTTTGTAAATAATAATAATTATTATAATTTTATTATTTCATTGAATAGTAATTTAAACTAAAAACTATTTTTCAACTACACTTATACAGAAAAAATAGCTTTTACGAAGATATTAGCAAAATAGGGCCAAGATGAACTGAATCCAATACATTTGGTCCCTTGTTTTCGCCTCAGTAATCTACGAAGTGAAGTTAGCTGTTGATTGAAGTGAAAATACCTAATACGCCGGAGTTTTGGAAGTGCGCAGAACTGGCCGAAAATTCGTCTTCCAAGGGAGCATACTTTTCTTTATTACATCATGGATCTTATAACATTTGAGATTAACGAGAAGACCATACTCACTGCACGGTGTGCCCACTCCCATCGAAAAGTGGTGAATGGATTATAGTAATTGCTACGTCCCCTCGGTGGCGCTCGTGTGAATTCAGAACAATTCAGAATTCGAAATGAACTGGAGCAGTTCTATCGTCCGCTCAAGTTCACTGTAGCTGCAAGAATTATATTTTTTTGGCCTGATGAACTTGGCTTTACAATGGATTATCACCGATAACACAAACTACAAATGGAACCAATTCAAATCGATCATCTATCAAATGCAATAAAATTTTAAAGCCTTTTGGAATCGTTCTGATAGATTTATGATAGATCGATTGCAACAGACTTAAACATTTTATTGCATTTGATCGATGATAGATTTTATTTTGTTCAATTTTTGGTTTGTTTCATTGGTTATTATTTATGTATTTATTTCAGAAAGAGAAGTCAACATAACCTACAAATTTAGGTGAGAAATGAAGGGGGGGTCGTTTCTGTAGACAATAGTTCGTGCTATGTCCCCTATGTGGCGCTAATCTCACATTTTGTCAAATCTATTGGTACACCCCCCCCCCCCCCCCCCCCCCCCTAATACATTAGAATGGGCACATCGCGACACACTGCGAGGGGCTGGCGGCTCGAAACTAATGTCGCTTTTACATAGCTTTAATAAACACTTCACTAGCGAACCTGCAATAACTTCCAAGAACTAACAAAATTCTATTAGTTAAAAAGAGATGGCGAAATTTCTATCTCTCTTTATCCGAAGCATTTTTTAGTTCTTTGAACATATTATAGATTAGCTATTGACATACCGCCATCGACTATAGCACTGATAAGGTACTATATTAGGGTTCGTTCAGGTTTCTCACCAAGTGCACCCAGTGATCCCAGATCTGAAACGAGATGTGGTCCAATAGTATGACAGGGATATGTCCGTGTGAATATAGTAGGAGACGATATAAATAACTGGGTTGCTTGCGCAACCCATTTCTGCTCTTCTGAATTTGAAAACTCGAAGGTGCACGATTGCCGTTCGGAACACTTCGGCGGTTCTATTTATATCTGCGATTCTCATGATTTGAATACTTCACGCACCTCTTTATATGCGCAAATTTTGAGGTTATATTATTTCAAGCATAAAATATAAATGAAATAAATAATACTATTATATATATATATAAATATATACAAATATTATTAATGATAATATAATATATCTTTTGAATTTTAAACTTTTAAAACTGCAGCTTGACAAATTTTTAATTAAAAATATTTCATTTAAAAGCTCAATAATTCATACGTATAAAATAAAAACTTTTAACACCTTTTAATTTTACAATTTTTTTATCAAATTATGTTAAAATACGAAATTAAAAATAAAAATTTTTTATGACTTTAACATTTTAGAGATTTCTGATTAAAAATATAAGTTACGCTTATATTTTTGAGGTTCAAAATGATAATACTTTTGACTGAAAACATTTTAAAATGAAAGTTAAATTATTTTTATTTTAAGTTGTTCTGGATTAATATTTTTGCATTGTTATTTATAGATAAAAATTTGAGTTTACTAATTGAAAATGTTAGAAATTAACCTACTATCAAAATAGTTGAATTTTCAACTAAAAAAAGAGAAAAACAAATTTACAATGAAATAGTTACATTTTCACCCAAAAAGATGAATTTTTTAACTGAAATTAATAATCTTCAGCCAAAAACTGGAATTTTTTTATTGAATTCTAAGCCCAAAAGAATTATTTTTCAGTCAATAAGGATTTTTTTTTAAATTATTAAATTTCAAAGCCAAAAAGATGATTTTTTTTACAAAACCAAAGCTATTATTTTCAATGCTTTGAATTGAAGAATAAATCTATACATTTTTAAAATGTTAAGGACTAAATCATTTTGATCAATAAAAATGGATTAATTACAATTCTTTTTTAGTTGGAAACTTTTTAAATTATAAATTGAATTCTTTTATTTTAAGTCACTTTATATTATTAATTTTTACATTTTTATTTATAAATCCAAACTCAAATGTTTTATTGACCAATTGACAATCTTGAAAATCGAACTGTCTAACAAAACATTTTAATTTTCAACTGAAAAAAATAATAGCTTTAGTTTATCTTTTTTAACCAGAAGTCTGAATTATATCGTTTAAAAAAAAGTTTACACTGTTTTGTAAAAAAATCATCTTTTTGGCTTTGAAATTCAACAATTTAAAGAAAAATCCTTATTGATTGAAAAGTCAACTCTCGCGTAAAATTGATATATTTTTAGATGAATTCAACAGTTTTTAATTAAAAATTTAAACTTTTTTTGTTGAAAATTCATCGTTTTAGTTGTAAATGTGACTATTTGTTTGAAAATGAAAGTTTTTTTTTTAAATAATTTTTTCGGGCTTAAAATTCATTTGTTTTGTGGCAAATTTTTCTTTCTGGTTTGAAAATTTATCTGCTTTGGGAGAAATTTCTTCTTTTATGTATAAAAACTGAACTATCTGATTGAAAATATATTTGTTTTTATTGAGAATTTATTCATTTTTTTTTAAATTTGTCTTTTTTTGTTGAATTAATTTTTTGTTTTGTTTTAGAATACACAATTTTTTAGTTAAAATTTCAACTACATGGCAAAAATTTAAACTTATTTGTAAAAAGTTCACTTTTTGGATGAAGATTATTGATTTCAGTTTAAAAAATCATCTTTCTGGTTGAAAATGTTACTATCTTGTTGAAAATTTGTTTTTCTCCTTTTTTTAGTTAAAAATTCAATTATTTTGATAGTAAGTTAATTTCTTACATTTTCAATTGGTAAACTCATATTTTTATCCATAAATAACAATGAAAAAATATTAATGTGGAACAACTTAAAATAAAAATAATTTTACTTTTATTTTAAAAAGATTTTAGTCAAAAAATTGTTTAATCATTCACTTTTAAATGTTAAGAACTGAAATTTTCTTGAAGTATTATCATTGGTAATTTCATATTTTAACATAATTTGATAAAAAAAATGGTAAAATTAAAAGGTGTTAAAAGTTTGTATTTTATACGTATGAATTATTGAGCGTTTGAATGAAATATTTCGGAATTAAAAATTTCTCAAGCTTCAGTTTTAAAAGTTTAAAATTCACAAGATTTCCACCTCAAATAAATTATTTTCAGATTTAAAAGTTTGAATTTTCTAATTTCACCCTGAATTTTGAATTGGAAAAGGAAATTTTTAAAATCAATTGTATGTATTTCTGAATTGGATCAGAGATTTTTTTAAAAAACTATAATTCAGATCTGGGATAAGGAATTCTAAAAAATAATTAAAATTTTGAGTTAGGACATGAAAATCTGAAAAAAGAAGTATGATTAGGGCAGATTATAATAGAATTAATATAATATGTAATTAACTATATATGATATTAGAATTATAATAATATTATCTCAACAGATATTAACATTAATATTAATTAGCTGTAATAGCTGCAATATCAATTAAACCGAAAAATGTAAATAACCTTTCAAAATTAGAAAATTTATTTATGAGAATCATTTAAAATAAAACAATTACAAATTATAAGTACTAACAAGTACAAAATTTTGTATTAACACTTTTTAAAATTGCTAGCAATTTTAAATGTTAAAACCCGAACTCCCAAGTAGTCATGAAAAAAGTATAATATAATTAAATTCTAGGAAGCTATAGTTTGTTATTGTTTAATTCCAAATGATTCTCAAAAACAAATTTGATAATTTCGAAAGTCCGGAGGCTATTTAAACTTTTTTGGTTTAACAGATAAATCAAACGCTTGAAAACTCCAGCACAATTATTTACAGCTAATTAATATTAATACTAATATAATTATAATATCGAAGAAAATAGTGATGTAGAGGAGTAATATAGCCTAAGCACAAAAGGAACTGTAATATAGACACAGAAATATGTAATGATTTATTGATTTAATTATTATCTGTTCAGATAAAAATTCTATAAGAGAGAAAATACGTAGCTTCGTTTTATTAAAATATTTAAGAGAGCAAAAGAATATTGTAAAAACTGATGAAAGTATAGAATGAAAACAATAAATTCTATACTATTCTATATATAATTACAATATGATATACCTGATTATATAATTGACTTTCATTATGTACAATAATATACACAATATATAGTATACAGTATAATTAACACAATATAATATACAACAAAATATTAATTACGGTATTAATATTCTGATATTGTATATATATTTCTATTTTTCAATTGTGCGAAATATTCAAATATCATTAAAATCGCCAATTTCTTTAATATCTTTCAAATGTGGATCAAGGTATAGATAAGACTATTATAATATAAGATAATTATAATATTATCATCAATAATATATGTATATATTTATATGTATAATAGTATTAACGTTTATATTACTTATATTTTATGCTTGAAATAACGTAACCTCAAAATATGCGCATATAAAGAGGCGCGAAGTATTCAAATCATGAGAATCGCCAGCATCGAAATCTGGAAATATTAAAATCCCAGTCTTTTAATTGTATTTCAAAGCAGATAGAGATATAAATAGAACCGCCGAAGTGCTCCGACCGGCAATCTTGCACATTCGAGTTTTCAAATTCAGCAGAGGAGAAATGGGTTACGCGCAAAGATCCCAGATCTGAAACGAGACGTGGTCCAATAGTATGACACGTCTAGGTCCGTGTGAATTTGGTAGGAGACGATATAAATGCCTGGGTTGCGCGCGCAACCCATTTCTCCTCTTCTGAATTTGAAAACTCGAAGGTGCACGATTGCCGGTCGGACCACTTCGGCGGTTTTATTTATATCCCTATCTGCTTTGAAATAAAATGAAGAGATTGGGATTTTAATATTTTCAGATTTCGGTGATGGGCTGGCGATTCTCATGATTTGAATACTTCGCGCGCCTCTTTACATGCGTGTATTTTGAGGTTACGTTACTTTAAGTATAAAATATAAATTATATAAATATTAATACTATTATATATATTTATATATATATATTTTTTATTAATGATAATATTATAATTATGTTATATTATAAGTCTTATTTAAATCTTGATCCGCATTTGAAAGAAATTAAAGAAATTGGTGATTTTGGAATTCATCTCGTTTGGATAAAAACACAATTATTTGCTTGAAAAATTAATTGTTTTGTTGAAAATGTTACTATTTTGTAAAAAAAAGTGCTCTTTTCTATCAAAAGTTCAACTACTTTGTTAAAATTTGTATTTCTTTTATTTGAAGGTTCATCTCTTTCGTTGAAAATAAATTTTTGAAATTGACAATTAATCTATACCATTTTTGGTTAAAAAATCATATATATTGTTAATAATTTGTCTTTCTTTGTAGAAATTAAATTGCTTCATGGAAATTTTATACTTTTTGATTAAAAATTACATTTTTCGGTTGAATTATCAACTGTAAATATTTTTTGGTTGCAAAGTCGTTTTGTTGTAAATACAACTATATTGTTAAAAATTAAAATCATAATTCTTGGATGGAAAATTCGATTATTCACTTAAAGTTGAACTACTTAGTAGAAAAAATTAATTTTTTCTTTTTAAGGATTCATAATTAGAGTTGAAACTTCAACTATTTGACTTTAAATTAGGTTAAAAATTTAGCTTTTTTGTAGATAATACTCTTTTTGACTTTAAAATTTAAAAATTTCTTAAAATTCAATTGACCTTTTTTAGTTGAAATTTATTCTTTTTGGTTGAGAATGTATCATTTTTGGTCAAAAACGCAATTGTTTGGTTAAAATATGAACGTACATCTTCTTGGGCTTACAAGTCGATTATTTCACTAAGAGTTGAACTACTTTGTAAAAAAATACGTTTTTTTAACAAGGTTTTATAATTATGGTTGAAAATTTTACTATTTGGTTGCATGTTTAACTCTTTGATTGAAAACTCATATTTTTCGCTTCAGAAATTTACCTTTTTGTAGATAATTCGTCTTTTTGACTTTAAAATTAAATAATTTCGTTGAAAATTCATGTATTTTGTATAAAATTTGTCTTTTTTTGTAGATCATTAATTTTCTTGGTCGAAAATTCATGTTATTGGTTGACAATTCAACAACTTTGTTAAAAATAAATTTTTTCTGTTTAAAATTATTTATCTTTACCTGAAAATTTAACTATTAAAGGATTGATTAAAAATTAATCGTATATATTGGTTAAGTTTGAAAATCGTTTTTTTTATAGAACATTAATCTTATTGGTGAAAAATTAACCTTTTCCCTTGAAAATTTAACAATTTTGTTGAAAATTCGTTTTTTTTTTCTTGTTCAATTCAATTTTTTACCACAGTTTTTATCTGGAAATTGAACTATTCCATTTTTTGTTAAACTTTATCCTGTAAATTGTATTCGTTAAAACACCAATTATCTGTTAGAAAATTAATTTATTTATTTTCGATTATGACTTGAAATATTATTTCAGTCCAAAAATTTTTTATTTTTAACCCATTTAATTTGAAATTTTGTAATTAAAAAAAGGAAATTTCGTTAATTATCAGCAATATTTGACCGTTCATTTAAAACAATCCATTACGAGCAACTGTTAAAAACTATACAAATTTGAACAGAATGGTTCGAAATAGAAAGCCTTGAATTGTTAAATTTTTAATGGGCTAAATTTTAAGTTTAAACGCTATAATTTTAATTTTAAAAAAAATCAGAATTAATTCAATACTTGAAATTATTTCAAATAATTTGAAACACGATTTAGACATTTGCAGATTTAAAAAAAAAAGCTTTTTGAGAATTGTACAGTATTTAAAAAGAATAATAAAAATTGTTGTGATTGCTAAGAACATTGAAAATTATTTTTTATTTTGATAAATAAATTTTAAGTGAGTATTTGAAAACATTTTAAAAATAAAAAAATTTTAAGGATAATTTTAGATAATTCGTTTTTTCGATTAAAAATGTTTTTTTTATCTGAAAATGTAACTATTCTAGGATTGATTAAAAATTAATCGTTTTTATCTGGAAATTAAACTATTCAATTTTTGATTGAAACTTTATCCTGTACATTGTATTAGTTAAAACACCAATTATTTGATAGAAAATTAATTTAATTTGTTAAAAAGTAAACTTTTGGTTTGAAAATTGATATATTGTGTTAATTAGATTTTTCCCTAAAATTAAAAAAACTGCAAAATAAAAAAATTTCCTTAAAATCTTCCGAATTCCTTTTTTTTATTTTTAAAATGTTTTCAAATACTCACTTAAAATTTATTTATCAAAATAAAAAATAATTGTCAATGTTCTTAGCAACCACAACAATTTTTATTATTCTTTTTAAATACTGTTTAATTCTCAAAAAGCTTTTTTTTTAAATCTGCAAAAGTCTAAATCGTGTTTCAAATTATTTGAAATAATTTCAAGTATTGAATTAATTCTGAATTTTTTTAAAAATTAAAATTATAGCGTTTAAACTTAAAATTTAGCCCATTACAAATTTGACAATTCAAGGCTTTCTATTTCGAACCATTCTGTTCAAATTTGTATAGTTTTTAACAGTTGTTTGTAATGGATTGTTTTAAATGAACGGTCAAATATTGCT
>NC_046657.1:176154400-176156777 GCF_010883055.1 Belonocnema kinseyi | reverse complement strand
AATTAAAATTCGAAAATTTTTTCTAAAGCCTCCAGGGGACTTCGTTTTCGCACGAAAAAATTTTATGTGCCCTTATTGCATCCGGACCCACAATTACAAAATTTCAAATTAAATGGGTTAAAAATAAAAATTTTTCAGACTGAAATAATATTTCAAGTCATAATCGAAAATAAATTAATTAATTTTCTAACAAATAATTGGTGTTTTAACTAATACAATTTATAGGATAAAGTTTAACCAAAAATGGAATAGTTCAATTTCCAAATAAAAGTTGTGATAAAAATTAAATTGAACAAGGAAAAAAACGAATTTTCAACAAAATTGTTAAATTTTCAAAGGGAAAGGTGAATTTTTGACCAATAAGATTAATGTTCTATAAATAAAAACGATTTTCAAACTTAACCAATATATACGATTAATTATTACTTAATCCTATAATAGTTACATTTTCAGATAAAGATAAATAATTTTTAACGGAAAAAATTTATTTTCAACAAAGTTGTTGAATTATCAACCAATCAGATGAATTTTCGACCAAGAAAATTAATGATCTACAAAAAACTAAATATGATTAAATATGATCAAAGATACATTTTTTTGTAGGAATATCCGTAGCCATCATAGCGATTGAAGAAGATAACAATTTTGATAAAACCTTATATTTTAATCTTCTGTCACAAGAATGATTTCTAACAATTGTTATTGTTAACGTCTTAAATGTTTTTGTGACTAGCAGTTATTCGCCCAACAGCTTAAAATATTTCCAGTGTAAAAAAAATTTCTATGCGAAAGTACCAAAATTTTGAATTTTTTATCTAATGTATTTACAAAAATTTAAATTGTTATGTTTTATCAAATATTATTAAATATTTATTGTTTTAGGGAATATCTAAAGTCTTCCTGGCGCTTGCTATTTTTGTTACTAAATGACATGCCTACATTAATGCGAAGCACTTTTAGCAACAAAAAAATTTTACCAACAATAAGACTATTTTTTAATTTGTTTATCAAATTTGTTTGCAACAAATAAATGAAATGATAAATTTTTTGTATTTCATAAGTCCCAAAACATTAATTTAAGACAATGTAAAGCTTTCCTGATCAGTTATTTAAGCGTAAGAAATTGTTATGTACAAAATTTCAGTTTTTCTATTCTTTAGGTAGAAAAATGATTAATAAACAAATAGAGAAGACAAAAGTTCGGAGCGTCCAGTTGAACGAAAAAAGTGAGTTTAAATATATACATTAAATATAGACATTATATTAAATAATGTTAAATTCATTTTCTCATTTATTATTTTATGTTTTATATATTTTTTATATTATTATTTTAATTACAATTACTATTACTTAAAAAAAATGTTTTCTTCAAAACTTAAAATTGTTAAGATTTTAAAGGTACAAAGATTCTTTACTGTGCAACTTAAGACGTATTCTTACATATTTTAATTATTATTATATTTATATTTGAGATACGTCATATATTTTTTATTAATTCTTCTGATCATGTATATGTTTTAGATATTTTTGTCATTGAGGTCTTTAATATTATTATTTTTTTCATTAGCTACATTAATAATTTTAACAAAAAATAATTTTTTTTCAACTTTAACAAATATAAAATCAATAATATGAGCAAAGTAAATCACAAAATTATAAAGTTCGAACTGCTTTCAAAATGTATCTCAAAACTAAATTTTATTCATAATAAACTACATATTTCCATGAATTTTTCTTTTTTTAAATAGTTAGTAATAGTAACTCTTATTTTTTCATATATATTTTTTTGTTTATTTGCAAACAGCATCAAGGTTTTAATTATTTTTGCTTTTTCTCAATGCAATTCAATGAAAAAAAACCTACTTTTTGTAGCGCCATCTGTTGGATTAGTTTAACCGAGAATTCCCCTCCGGATCGTAAGAAAACAGAAAAGTGGGGTCGATATATGGGGCTGCCAATAACTATATTATCGACAGCAGTTGTTTTCGAGCCGGAATTTTACAAGTACGGGATAACTGCTCTCCTACCATGTAGACTTTTAAAGACATGAAAAGATCTAAAGGAACAATTCTTTCAGAAAATCCAATTATTTTAATAGGCGTTTCTCTCGGGCATCGAACTTTCATGTAAAATTCCATTAAAATGCCAGCACTTTCCACCTCATTACTATTCGCATCATGACTTTCGAACATAGTTGCAAACATAATCGTTTGGAACAATAACTGGTTTGATGCAACTGCAGCAACAATTATTTTCTTCCGCTATCTCTCCAATGTACCAGGTGTATACATATGAAACCGGTATTTTTTCAAGAAAAAAACACATTTATTTCAAGAGAATAACAAATATTTTATTCAAAGTATGCGCCCTCGCTGGC
>NC_046657.1:176148909-176154300 GCF_010883055.1 Belonocnema kinseyi | reverse complement strand
AATACGCCAATTAGCACAAATGGTAAGTTCCGACAGTGCTTACAAGTGTGCCTACTGGCCGCTAGATGGCAATACCGGTTTCATATGTATACACCTGGTATGTTGTTAAATATAAACATAACCTGGAAATCTTTGTATTCGTGGCATGATTCGCGCTAAATCCTTTCACACGCAACCGTTCAGAGAACACCACACTTCGTAGTTCAGTTTCGTAACCACGCCCCTTTTCCAGGTTCACTCGATGAGTGCACTTGGTGAGAAACCAGAACGAACCCTTAGATGGGAATAAATATGCTGCCATTCTGGTTCCCCGCCAAATTCAAAATCGCTACATTGATATCGAATTATATAAATACACTTACATGATATAGATTATTTATTTTTAAATTATACTAAAGCATTGTTATCAAAACATAAATTATAAATAAAATTACGTGACATAATATATGAAATTTTTAATGTCGACTATATGATTTTCAACCCACACGTTTGACAAAAAGTATTTCTTGCAAAAATTATGATGGCAAACGAAATTTTACTCAGTTTATAAATAGGTGTGCGCTCAAATGATAATCATATGATTTTTAAATAAATATTAACAAATAATAAAATAATAATAGACTATAGGTCAAACATTACTACAATACTTTCTCAAGAGTTTATTATGATAGCTATTTATATTTCACATCATACGTCCTTTTTATTTGTGTGGGTTAATGTGTGTCCTTCTGTAGAAAAACGGGTTCCTAACCTTACTTTCTTTTAGATCTAATTTCGCTTTAATGTATCAAAAAAATGCTTATAGGCAACTTAATTATATGTAAACATAATCTTCACACCCACTTTATTTGAATTATATTGTCATAGTCATAAATATTAGTAATAACTTTGCATAATCTTGAATTTAAATTCGGTTTTCATTTGTCGCGTCTGCAATTTATGATTCACATTGACAGACCTTCTCTGCACCATAGTGGAAAACGGTAAAGTTTAAATCAATCCTCGCTTCTATTTTTACAAAACGGAGCATTGCAGCAGACCATTTTTCTTATATTCTAAACTTAATTTTAATTAAACTATACGACATGATTATCGCATTGTTTCTCGCGAATTGTCCAGGAACCAGAATGGCGGTTGCATATTCCTATCTAATAGAGTACCCTAGTATTGGACTTGGACCGCTGTTAACGGCTGTCGGAAGTGGACTTGGGAATAGAAAGAGAGAAGAGAACTAATCAAGACAGTCCTACTGTCCTTTTTTAAGGTTGACGAATGGTGATTGGCCAGTTAAGCCTTTTCTAATGAAAGGAGATGGAAGAATTAGAGAAAGATACATTTTCCGTTTCCACACGCCAGGCGTGTAAATACACCTATGTCAGAGATGAGGTGGGTAGAGTTAGGATACCTTTTCACGTAGGCCTGATTTGAATGAATCATAGAATTAATATTTTTCATAACACATGTATCAAAAAGTTTCCTTTCGATGCCCCCGTAGCAGTTCGAAAGTTGTGTTTTCAACCCTAGACTAGAAAGGTGAAACAGGCGACTGCCAAAGTCACTTTACGCCGTAACCGGTATCGAAGGTATATACATTCTATTTTATCTGCAGTTGTCTGCAGCCATTTTCCCTCTTATCGAACTTCGCTTCGAGAATAGAGGCTAACTTCAGTCTCCACCTTCGATCGTGAACGATCGATGTTTTCAGCAATAACTCTAGCGTGCTCGTCTCGCCACAGTTTTCTAAATAAATAACTTAAACTTTTTACTTGTTTTGTGAATAACCTAGAAACTTTTACTATTAATTTGTATAAGAAAGAGCAATTTTTCATTTATCCAATTCAAATTTTTGCGGAACTTTGACTAGAGCAGCATGCAACCTCCCCATTGCGCTTGCGTTAGAGCAGAGCAAACAGAAAAATCAATAAATGCTTATAACCTCATTGATATCATGTCTTAATTGGCCCATTCGAGACTATAAGCAGAGTCGATTTGAAACAATTTAGTCTCGGAGAGAGTCTGAGAGATTTGGGTCCTTTTTCAAGGTCCTTTTAGTGGTCCTTTTAAGAGTGGTGCGACGGTAATATAATGCTACTATGCCATTTTCTAGTGGAATTAAAAAATGTTCTCTTTTTGGCGTATCTCATTCCATTTACGAGAAACGTCGTATTAATTCCAATTTTAAGCATTTTAAAAAAAAGTTCGATATCTGCCCTACTGCAAATACCTATATGGGTGCCTGTAAAGGTCCCTAATAGGATTCTATATAAGCATCCTATAAGTGACCTATATAGGATCCTATATAGGGTTATCTATATAGGTCAGTATAGGTGCCACCTATAGGAAATGAAACAGCTTCCTACATAGGATCCTTTATATAATCCTAAATGACTCTATGGTAAGGGTATGGGGTCCTTCTTCCTAGGTTAGAATCCATTTAAGAACATATGCAAGTTCCTAATACTAGGCAATCGCATAGTTAAAAATAACTACTGCGCAGCTGTATCTGCTATAGGAAACTACTGCGCAACACTTCCGGTTTTATTATCTGTCCTATATAGGTCACTAATAGGATTTTATATATTATCCTATGCAGGAAGCTGTTTCATTTCCTATAGGTGGCTCCTATACTGACCTATATAGGTGATCCTACATAGGACCCTATATAGGTCACTTATAGGATCCTTATATAGAATCCTATTAGTGACCTACATAGGTATTTGCAATAGGGTGAAATCATCGAAGCTCGTAGATTCCGAATTATTAGGCTTTAGGCTGTTAACTATGAAATTAAAAAAAATCTACTTCTAAATTTTAACCCGAAAGCTTAACAGAGGACCCTTGAGTGTCGGCTACTCTATTGATATAGCCTCTCTGCTTGTTATTTATGATCGAATTCTTATTTCAATTTCAGCCTCTGTACTTTTTATTTATGATCGTATTTCTATTTCAATTTCGGGAAGGACATTTTAAAGCCTTTAAAACATTTAAAAGAACTACCTGTACCTTTGAATATATCTACCTGAGTGCCTGCGGAGAATTTCTCTGAGCTCTGACCCGAAAGAATCTTTAGAATATACTGAGAGATTTCTTTCGGTAGGGTAATCATTCTTTTATTTAAATCAGGATTGATATTTTCTTATAACGGGGGGCTGCGCCCTCCGAGCTCCCCCAGACAGGGGCTTTGCCCCCTGCACCCCTACTAAGATTTCACCCTGGACCACCCCCCACCTTCTCTCACTTGATATGCAATATACTATTTAATTACTCTCCAGTGTGTCATTCTAACCTCTATCTGTCATTGACTACTTATGTACAAACAATAACACCTTTGACGAGACGCAAAGAAGCTTCAAGCATCTCAAGGCAATTTTTGATATATTTTTTATGAAAAATTGTATGCGCAATTCGGGGCGAGGCAACAATTTCACTCGTGTGATATCTACCCTCGCTGCTTTGTTGGTTTATAGCCAATTTGATTGGTTGAGAACCTACATACGAACTCGATGTGTCAAATTAATTCATCAGTTGATTCAAATTCGATCTCCGTTTTACGAGAACTTAAATTTTTTTAGTATTATTTTTCGTTTCATAAGCTAAATAACGTCTATAATCAATGCACTTAAACTTAAATAGCAATAGATATTAGGAATTTAAATTATTTTTTAAGTTTTATGTACAAGATACTTCATATTTTTCAGAATAGAATTTTATTTATCGATTACATAAATTCTTTCAAACATTATTGAACGTTAGTTTCGAATCTTTCGTATTAGCAAAGCTAAGTACTAATAATACTTTGCTGAAGATAAATAGTTAACATAGAACAATAAGTATTATATGAATTTCTTTCTTGTGACATCGGTTATAATCGATAACAGTTCGTTGATCAGTCTTGGAGAATTAATACTATAATTAAACTTACTCAGTCTGATAGCCGTTCCTAAATATGCTAACTATCTATTTTTTAGAGTGAACAAAACTAAGCACCTAAAATGCTTATAAGAATCTAAATAGTTATGTAGGAAAGACACAGTGGTTTTAAAATAACATTGTTATGATTTATAACTATTCATTGTTGCTCAGTCATTATCTTATTCACTCTGATCAATATTCTTAAATAATATTCCTTTTGACCTGTCGCTTAAAAAAAATGAAAAAAAAAATTTTTCCACATTATAACACAAAATCTAATAAGATTCTGAATCTAAAAAAATTCTAAACATATTTTTTTATCATTTTGACAAATGCTATGGAAAATTTCATTTAAAATAAGCACAAGGGCTTAAGAAGTTTTAATTATTTTCGTAGTTATTACAATTTTTTGAATACATCGAAATTTGACTTTTAATCCTTTTTAAAAAATTGACATTTTTCTTTCAACTTGGGGTTATTAAACGTGAAATTCTGTTGGCCTTCATCCTATTCAGAGGAAAAAATCTTATGTTAAATTTAAACATCAAAGCACTTTAGCAATAGCTCAAAAAAGACGTGTAGATGATTTCCGCAAATGGTGCCGATATATGGCAAATACAGTATTATCTCATTTTTGTGATTTATCTGTTAATATTTTTATAATCTATCTGGCTTTTTGAAAAAGTAGAGTAAAGTAGCTGGCCTACTTAGATGAACTAATAACAAGCATATAGTATTAAGTAACGTAAAGTAAATAAATAATTTAATAATTAGCAAATTATTCTCTAAGTTATTAAAAATCATGACAGGTTGCATTCAAATTGTTACGTCCGCTTGTCCCTGCAGAGCCATGGTATTCCCTTCTACTCAACGGTTGGAGGAGGTTGAAACGTGGTCCGGTGCTGCTTTGCGTCGATTCAAAAACCAACTACCGCGAGAAATTATGTTAAGAAAATTGCAGGTAAATCAAATTAATTATTTCCACATAAAATATTAGGGAAAAAATTCGGATTTTATTACAAAACATTTCATAGCACAATAAAATCCAATTATTGACATTGTTTATTTTCACAACAATAATCCTCGTTTGTCTAAACTTCATAAAATCAATTTTTTAATATTCATTTACAGTTCCGTGATTTACGTGCACGCCAGAATGATTTATTATTGATTTAGTTTAGTTTTTATTATTTTAAAATTGATCCACATGTACACCTGGTATAAAGGAAATAGCCGCAGTATAATTGACTTTGTTGTTGCGGATGAAAGACTTAGAGAGTTAGTCAAAGATACAAGGGTCTTGAGGGGTCCTGAATGCAATACTGACCATTACCTTCTGATCTCAAAAATTAACTTAGGTCGGGGTTCGAGGAAAACGAGGCCCAAGAAAGCAAAACAAACGCGAATCAAAATTGAGAACCTACAGAAACCGGATGTGCGCATAGATTTCCAAAATAAGATAATCGAAAGCATAGATAG
>NC_046657.1:176147200-176148809 GCF_010883055.1 Belonocnema kinseyi | reverse complement strand
GTGCTGAAAGCATTTTTCTTTGACAATTTTTTTTTTTAATTGAAATAATCAAATATTTATACCAAAGAAACAACTTTTTTAATGTTTGAAGTATTTAAACATCATTGTTTAAATTTAAAATAATAATTAAAACAAAATTTATTTCTGGATTAGATATTTTGGTTGAAAATGTATATAGTATTTTTTAAATCACAAAAGTTCTTCTGAGAAATCGAAATGTTAATTAAAAACACGTGTTTTTATGTATTAATTTGTCGGTAAAATTTTTTGTATAATTTTAATTTTAAATTCAAACAATAATTTTTAACACTTTAAATATTGAACAAAAATTTATTTGATAACAATATTTTATTATCGCAGTTTTAATAAATAATTAATATTGATTAAGAAGCAATTTTATTTGGGGAGTCTTATTATTTGGGAACTTTCAAATTCTTTAATATTATAAACTGTATAGGAATTTTATTAGTTTTGGAATTGTATTTTTTGGGACAGAGAGTTTTACCGAGTCGGGAATTTTATTTTTCGGGATATTTCAGCCGTCCCCATAGAATTACAGAAAATTTGTTCTAATTATAATTTCGGTGCTCGATCTTGTTGATTTTTTCCTACAGTATTATTAAAAAAAATGTGTATGGAAATTTTTGATATCACAGAGTTAAAGAGAATCTCAATAAAAAATTTAAAAATTCGCTGTACATCCAATTTTTATTCTTGGGTCTTGGCAATTTTTTTCTAATCCATTTCAGTGACTGGTAAACAGGGGTGATTTTCTCTTAGAAAATAAGTGATTAAAATTTGAAAAAATTGGGTAGGCTTTTTTGACATCTAGGTAGGTAAAAAAGGTAAACTGAAGAAAATTTAAAAACTAATTTGCGAACTATTTATACTCTTTTAAGATACCAATACAATTTACATAACACTAGTTGTAAAATTTGCAAATTTTTAGACCTTCAGTTTAGGAACTTGAATTTTAACGTTAAAATTGCTTCATTTTCAGAATTTTTCGAAATTGTTAAAAGGCGGAAAAGTTTGAATTTAAAATTTAAAAATGCGAAAATACACCATTTTCCATGCTCATTTGCAATCCAACGAATCACTTTCTTTCGCTTATTTTGAAAGTCGATCCTTTGCTTTCAGTTTTCTTTTTGAACTATACCTTGAATTTAATCCATTTTAAATTAAATTTTTGCAGCTGCATTTAGGTTGAATTATACAAAGGTTTTTTGTTTTATATATAAATTAATTAAAACATTGTATTGGTTTTTCATGACTGTAATTTATAACTCTAAAATAGAATAATTGTAGCTCAAACATGAAAAAGTATAGACTAATTTCATATTTAAAGAGATTCTATCACATATATTGAACTATTAAAACCTCTGACCTTTTTTAAGGTTTTTAAAACTCTTTTAAAAACTTTTTTTAAACAATTTTGGTTGTGATTTCTTAATTAAAGAATAAGTGCTATTCAGTCTCCAGAACAGCAATTTCAAAAATATTTAAGGCCTTAATAATTTAGACATTTTAAATTTGTAGTCTTCAGAATATATTGAATAATTTCAAATTTAAAGCTATTTAAATATTTCATCTGAATTTTTTAATGGAA
>NC_046657.1:176144563-176147100 GCF_010883055.1 Belonocnema kinseyi | reverse complement strand
ACTGCAGTTTGAGTATTAAAAACTAAACAGTGATTGATTTTACAATGTGATTCTAGATCTGTTCAAAATGATATAATTTACATATTTTAACGTTAAAATTTTTACTAATTTAATTGCAAAGCCTTAGTAGTGACACAAGTGTAAAGTTCGAATTAATGGCTTCTTAAATGAACGCCTTTATTCAATTTCTAAATCTTCTTAAAGTATTATTTCAGTATAAAATATTCCTTTTTTAATCTATTTGTTTTGGAAATAAGAACAAAACAATTTTCAATAGTAAACTATTTGAAAATGAATTGTCACAATTTCAGTGTGACAAATTTAAACTTGGAATGTTACGATTATAATTGTTTAATTTTTTTATTTGTATTTCGAAGGTAAAAGTATTTCATTTTGATTCTTAAAGAACAGTTAAATAAGCATTAATTTAGACAAAAATCAAATAAGCTGGAGGTTTCTGAATGTTACAAAGAAAAGAACAAAATTTGGAGCTCCTCAAGAATTTTGAAATACTAGGAAAACAATAAAAATTTCTGGATAGATTTGAAATGATTTTTTATTTCGAAAAAGTACATATCTCAAAGAGAGTGTTAAAAAATATTTCAAAACATTTCAAAAGATTTACAATATTAGAAAAATCTGGAAGCTCTTAAAACAATTTTGTGTGCAGGATTTTACAAAAATGTTAGGAAAAATGGGAATCAGTCTAAAAGACATTTAAAAGTTCCGAAAAATTTTTAAAATAATTTTAAAAGATTTGAAATAATTTAAAAGAGAATAGATACTTTTGATGATTTTGAAATGTTTTCAAATGTTGACTTTTTATTTTGAAAAATTACATAATTTTAAGAGGAGGTATCAAAATATGGGACCACTGACGAAAGTTCCGGAAGGGATGAATGAAAAATCCCAAAAAATAAAATCTCCGGCGCCTGAATAATAATTTTATAAAAATTGTATTAAAAAAGACATTAATAAACACATGTGCTTTGAAAGAAGAAAATGTTCTGCCTAAATTTTCTTCGTACCTACATAATAACATTTTTGAAACAAACTTTGCAGGATTCAATTCATCAACGATTTATATCAAAATTTATTGTTATTATTTTTCTTTTATTAATAAAAAATTCGATTTTTCAGAACTTTTTTATGTTTTTTTCAAATACTATGCACATTTTTAAACATATTGTAAATTGTCCAGAATTTCATTATTCTAGAATTTTTTAATTCGGAATTTTTAGGTTTCAGCATTTTGTTATTTTAAAATATATTTTATGGAATATGATATTTTTTATGAATGTGCCAGTGAAATTCTGTTCGTTGAATTTTGTTTGCCAATGCGAAATGTAATCTGGCTTGGAACTGTCGTCTTAACATCTAAAAACCGAAAGAACAATTTTCCTATCACTTGGAATTATAATTATATTTTTATAAAAACGTTAGAATATATAATAATTAAGAAATTGGAAAATACATGCGAGAACTTGATTAAACGAATAGTCTAAAAAAGTCCGTAGAAATTGTAGACCAAAAAATAAAAACTAAATAATATTAAAGAACTATATATGGACAATATATAGAATGGAAATTATAATTAATAATTTTAGAATTAGTGGAAAATATATGAAACCGTAATATAAATTACTCATCGACTTATATTTTTGGTATTTATTAAAACAACCAAGTTTTGCAAAGCTTCAATTGGCAATTTACTTTCAATCCAAATGTTTCTAGTCCAAGCTAAGTTTACCATCAGTGCGCCTCGAAGGTGTGCCGAGAGTTGTTTACAGCGCTCCAAGTGGCTCTTGACAAACTATATCGATCGGTGCATTCTACGGGGAGCGGTGGGTAGAGGGGAAGTGACTTTTTTCGCAGGACGCGCCGTCTATATTTATGACGGGCAACTAAGCCCGCACCGTATCTACGTTTATAATATCTTTGTAACCTTACAGTATGGTTTCCAAAGGTTGAGAAACCAATCGGTGATTACATGTCGTCATTATGGACCAAATACATCATATGTCAAATAGGTAACCTACGTAACAATTCGCAGGTCGCCGCATATGAACACGAATTTAAGGGCCTAAATAACTGGATTGAAGAAGTTCGATGGAAAAGATGTTTTTTACCAGGGATCCGCGGAAATTAGAATTATGATTCAATGAATCATAATCCTGATTTCCACGGATCCCTCGTAAAAAAACATCTTTCCTACATACAAATGTATATAGCCTGTAATGGTAAAACATTCAACGACCGACTGCTTGATATATTTTTAATTTTAGAACTTCCAAATGAAACAATGTATTTATTGTCACACTTCCCCACCCACACACCATGAACAATTTCCCGAAAAAAAACAACCACTAATTATTCACAGAAATTCTTTAAGCCTGAGAGTTTAAACAGCGTATACAAGAGAGCTAGGCAGCACAAATACCAACCAGCATAAGCAAACGAAATCTTGCAGTCGCATACATTACATATTGTTACCAAAGATATTTTACCTAGATGCGGCAAGGGTCAGGAGTGGAGAC
>NC_046657.1:176142919-176144463 GCF_010883055.1 Belonocnema kinseyi | reverse complement strand
TCTCACGGTTGTGAGACGTGGTTATGGCTGAAATTTTACCGCGATTTCGCTGGAAGCGGGTGAAATTTTGCAGATTAGCACCCGCTCCCGGCGAAATCCTGCGGTTGTCCTTATGACAAATTTTTAATTATATATATATATTTTATTGATATAATATAATTAATATAATTATATTAATATGTATACATTACCTATTATATGGCGGGGTGAAAATGATTAAATTAGTCAAATCGTTTGAGCTGATCGAAAAGAATTTGTGGGTTGACATCCAATTGATTGATTAAAATATATTGTGCAAATTATTTTAATATAATTTCTTCTCTAGATCTATTCTTTATTTTTATGAGTCAGTTATAATCCTAATTTTACTTTCCTGAGCTTTTTGTCCATATATCTGTATCCAATAAAACGGTTAAAATGCGTATTGTACATAAACTTCTCATTTTACTTAATAAAAACTAAGAATAAAAAATACACTAAAAACAAAATTTGTTTATGATCACTACTATATCACCTTTCATTTGCTACATAATGATTTATATGATGCTCGATTTATTAACTGAATTGCAAGTAAATATTCAATTTGTGAAATCTGGTGAAAAAATCTTATGTCATTTACATTCTACGTAAATAGCATTAATAATTTTATTTTTCAATATGGATGCACTATTTTTAATATTACTGGTTTCAAAAATGCATTCAAGTTTAAAATTTAACTACAGTTTTATTTTAATTTAACTAGATTGCACTTTAATTTAAAACCATTTAACACCATGAAATATCTACAATTTTTGACTGAACTTTAATTAAACTAAAATTTACTTAAATGCTGAATTTAACTAAATTGTATGTAATCTTTAAATTTAATTTTACAAAATAGTTTTAAAAATTGCACTGCAATAAATGTTAAAGTACGAATAGAATTCTTTTTAAACTTGTTGACGTAGTATGTCGAAAATTTCTCTTTTAAAATACAGCAGACGAGAAATTAATTTAACTAAACTTTATTTAATTTTTAAATTCATCCAAATTTTATTTAAATGTTCAATTTAGCTACAATTGAAACAAATTTTATTTAAATATGGAATTTAACTAAATTTAGCTTAATTTTAAAATTTATCTGAATTTCATTTAAATGTTATGTTTATTGAAAATAGAATTTTTGAAATGTCACTACAATTCTAAAGTACGAAAAGAATTTTTTTAAATCTATTTATTTATTATCCCGAAAATGTCTCTTTTCAAACCAACCGTAAGAAAAATTAATCAATTTAAAAATAAGAAATAGAATAATCTTAGGCTCTCTGTAATTTTAATACAATTAGGTAATTTATCGTTCACAACATTTTTCGCGTACAGAGCCAGCCGACCAACTCAGCTATAGCAAATATTGCTATAGTGATGTCGAAGGCGAACGCGAGAAACAGAAAATCACGTTTGGTTTGGAATTCAACAACTTTCAGTGTGCGCCCCGGCCCCACCCGCACATTAATGTGGTCGAAGGACGCGGTTGCCATAGAAACGACGAAAAGTTGAAGAGGGCA
>NC_046657.1:176141734-176142819 GCF_010883055.1 Belonocnema kinseyi | reverse complement strand
AAAATAACTTTTTCGGATTTTATCAAATGTCGACGTTTTGAGGCCCCGTGAGTCAGAAAAACAAGTTTTTACTTCGGGATCTGTTTGTCTGTCCGGCGTCGTTGTTGTTGTCTGTATACCGGATAATTTTCGAAAGACTGGTCCGATTGGATTGAGCTTTGACAAACTGTTCGAGGGACCAAAAAGAAAGATCGAGTTCGTTAAACAGCCATTTTTGATAAAAATCCAAAAAGTTGAAGCTTTTTCAAAATTTTTGAGACCACTTTTTTCAAAATTTGCAAATTTTATCGACAGCTATTTATGGTACAAAAAAATAGGAACAATTTATCCTGACAACTTTTTTTGATAAAATCAAACTTACCAAAGTGAAAGGATTTTCAAAATCCAAACAACCAAACGAAAATGGACATTTGAAGCAACCAAAGCTTGATATGGAAAAAAGTCAAGAGGCGAAAAACGCTACTTTTTCAAGGCCCCATGATTATTTTATCACATTCTCATCCATAATGAGAAGAGTTTAATGCGAATAATAATTTTCGCGAATTTCATTAAATTTCGACGCTTTGAGGCTCCTTGAGTCAGAAAAACAAGTTTTTACATCGGTATCTGTCTGTCTCTCTGGCGTCTACGTCGTCGTTATTGTGGTTAGTCGGAATAGTCGGATTGGATTGTGCTTTGACACACAGATTTTTTTATTTTAAGAATTGTATGTAAAAATTATACTATTTTTATTTTTATAACAAATATTTTTCTTCAATTAAATATTTGCAATAAAAGTGTTTCGAAGAGATTTTTTAAAAATCTTTCGGGGAATAAAATTAGTATTTATAGGTCGACAAATGTTTGCTTTCTTTACCAAATTTAGCTTTCGTCTAAATTTTTCCAGTTGTTTTTACTATAGTACAATTTACGTTTGCAGCTCGGGCGAAGAAATCCATTCTATTGTTTGACAAATATTCTTTGTTAATCAATATTTTTCACAAAAAATTACCCTGAGTGACAGAACGAAATCGGAAACAATAAGAGTTAATTTATTTAGGAACAAGCTTTTTGAACAAAAATGACCTTGAGTGAACCTTTAATAT
>NC_046657.1:176132460-176141634 GCF_010883055.1 Belonocnema kinseyi | reverse complement strand
CTTGGCATGCAAAAATGAAACCCTTCGTACCAGACTTCAATCCGGGCGATTTAAGGAAAGCAAACGTTAGCTCACAAGACATTGACTGATCCTTCACATTTCACTGGAAGATACCGTGCATCCTCTTATCGAGGAGCTGTTCACGAAAATTTTTCTCTTGTGCTTTCTTAATCCGGGCTTTCAGGAGTGAGCACTCGAGATAGATAAGATTTGATGCATTTTGCTCACCCCTAATACTGAAGTCAAGTCCGAGTGCTTCAGCAGCCTCCTCCGCTGCTTTGTACAGAAACGCTCCTTTGCCCACTTCTTCGTGATTCCTGACCATTTTAAGAAGAGGGTCTCTTCCATTTGCAACTCTATGTGCTGTACCCAGAATAATCCTGTTGTGTAGACATTCAAGACTCAATATTCCGCGACCCCCTTGACGGCGTGAGATGTACAGTTGCGGAACAGAAGGCTTAAGATGCATGCTTTTGTTCATGTGCATAACCTTTCTTGTCCCGATATCAAGAGATCTGAGCTCGTTATTTGTCCATGGAACTACTCCAAATGAATAGAGTAGTACCGGGACGGCAAGCATGTTCGTTGCAGATATTTTGTTCCTCGCCGACAGTTCGGAATACCAAATCTGTCGGATGAGACGTTTGTATCTGCTTCGGTGAGTATCCTTTATAGATGTCACATCCTGAATGCGGCTCTGTGGCACGCCCAGGTATGCATAAGTCTCTCCAGCGCAAAGGTGTCGTAAGGCGCTTTTATCAACGAGCTCAGGTTCTTCAGAGATTCCATTAAGTTTTCCTGGCTTCAAATAAACCTTGGCGCATTTTTCTAACCCAAATTCCATTCCAATTTCCTTGGTATATCGTTCGACAATCCCCAGAGCTAGATGCAGTTGATCTCTGTTTTTAGCATAGATCTTAAGATCGTCCATGTAAAATACATGAGTGACCTTGTACTTTCGATCTGCAGGTTTGCCGCACAAATACCCGTCGGAATGGCGAAGTGCTAGAGATAGTGGCAATAATGTAAGGCAAAAGAGGAGTGGGCTCATGGTGTCGCCCTGAAAGACACCTCTCTGAAAGGTGACCTTGTTAGTTGTCACACGATTTTTTCCAGATGAGATAGTAAATTTGGTTTTCCAAAGCGGCATCAATCTCTCTATGCACTCAACTATTTGCGGATGAACTTTTAAGATTTTAAAAAGACAGATGATAAGTCTATGGGATGTCGAATCGAAAGCTTTCCGATAATCAATCCAGGCCATCGATAGGTCACGTTGGTAGAATGTTGCATCTTTGCAGACACATCTATCGATGAGCAGGTTCTCCCGAAATGCGGCTACGCCTTTCTTTGAGCCTCGTTGTTCATACATTTCTTGCCACACAGGTTCAATTGCCCGAACAATCCTATCATTTAGAATAGCTGTGAATATCTTATAAAGCGTGTTCAGACAAGTTATTGGCCTGTAATTCTTCGGGTCAGTTAAGTTGCCTATTTTCGGCAGAAGTATTGTGCGCCCTTCCACCAACTACTCTGGAATCGGCTCTTTCGACTTCAAATATGAGGTGAAAATACGAGCCAAATGCTGATGGGTTGAGGAAAACTTCTTCCACCAGAAGGTTTTGATACAACCTGGTCCCCGTGAGGACTATTTCTTCACCCTCTTAATACTTATTTCACCTCCTCTTAAGTGATGGGTGGGCATTCTTTATCAGGTGTTATGAGGGCAACACATAACTCCTTGAAGCTCTTTATATTTTCTGAGTCTTCGTCCAGTCTATGCTGAACTTCGTAGACTTCTCTCCAAAATACTTTGACCTCCTCTGGTTTGGGTGGGTGTTCGACAGTAACCGGAAGGGTCTTGGAAGAGTCGAGATGGGTCAGAGAGAAACTGTTGATTTTCTCTGACCCACCTCTCCCTTCGCTCTAGACTTCTTTTAGCGTCATATAGTATCCGTATTCTCTCAACAATATGCTATCTGATGGTCAGCAGCTTTGACTTGTTAAGCGTGTGATAACGGGTCCGGAGTTCGCGCGCGAACTTTCGAACCTTGGCAGTAAAATTCCTGCCAGATGTGATGTAGTCAATCACACACTGAATGCGGGACGCGTACCGGCTTCCCCAGCCTACCTTTAAGGCAAGTTGATGCATTCGTCTTTTGGTCTTATGATCAGCCGTTGGTTTTGTTTTACGGTTCGCATCGGCCAAAGCTCTCGCTGCATTATACACACAATAATTGATAGCCCAGAGGTCGGATTCTCTGAAAAAATGTCCACGAAGCTCGTCATCCATTACAGCCAGATCTTTAGGCTTGGGAGAAACCTTGGTGTTGATGTTTCTCCGGGTCGTAAAGCATCGCTCTTCATCTATTGGATGTTTGCCCGCGGTTGATCTTAGTGTCGCCTCTCTTTCTCTGTTGCCGGCTTGTTCTAGCTGTGGTAGAGTAGGCGTTCCGCTTACATAGCCCCTTTTATGGAGTAGTTCAGCATGGTTTTGCAGACGTTGCTGCGAAAAGTGCGATAGTTCCGGGTGTTTCTCGCACCACAGCGCATGCAGCCGTGCCATGTAACCCCGTTCAGGGGCCGAACTCGCATCGTAGCACTGTAGCAAGTCGTGATTCAGTCGCTCCGTCCACCCAAAGGTTGCGAGGTCCCGCCGATCCATCGCATTGAATCCATTTTCATTGGCTCCCCCAGCTCTAGATTGGTCGGCATTGTTGTCCGACCCATTGTCGGGAGCCCTGCGCGTTCTGTTGTTTTGAACCGCACTTACTACAGCTATGTTTGGTGTTGTCATTTTTGTTCCCACGAGAAGCTAGGGAAAGGGGTTCGTCCATCCTTGCAGAGCCCCGTATGCAAGGATAAGGCTGCGTACTCTGAGAGGTCGCCCGGTATCCCTGAGTCACCGTTCTAGATACCTCACCCAGGTGCCATTCAGCTTTCGGCACGGTTTTCACACCTCCGCTTGGGGGTTAATTCCTTCGGGACCACCCCTGGACAATTGTCCGCGACTGCCTATTTATTTTTGTAACCATATTCAGCAGAAACCCTTGGTACAGGGATATATATATATATATATATTTATATAAATAAAAATAAACTAATAATACGTACCTACTTGCAAAAAATAATTTTGCTGAAATATTTCATTGACTTTCAATTTTGTCAATAATATTACTAATTAAATAAATAATTAATTAGCTGGATATGATATTTAGGTATTTTTTAGTTTTATATTTTTTAAATAGAAATATGAAAATAGAGTGTTTTTTTTTTGCACATGAAAAGAATTCTTGAAATTGTCCCGAATTTTCAGGTAAAAATTCTAAGTGTTATACTTTTTACCAATAAAATAGTAAAATAAAACATTTTTTGATATCATACTAAAGTACTGTTTAGTTTTCTTTTCTTTAAATAGAAATGTGAAAATAAAGTGTATATTTTTTGCATTAAAAGAATTATTTAAAATGTCCGGAATGTTCACGTTCCCAATAATATCTTAAATTAAAATGTACGGAACCAGATAATTGTCCAAGGATTAAATTCCGGAAATTTAATATTGACAAAAATATACTACGTGGTATATGGATGGCCCCAAATAGTAAATTGTTTATCTTGTATCGCTAATTGTAGAATTCAGAATTTATATAATTCGTTAAAGTATAATTGCGGAGATTTTTAAATTGGGTCACTTTGTATTCTCAAAATTTTGTTACGTTAATCTGTATATTCGGCATCTCATTTTGAATTATTTTTTATTATTAGTCCTTTTATTTATTACAGTCAAATATTTTTTCTGCTTCTTTTTCGCATCAGCCATTAAATTTTTTTTAAATTTCCTATTTTTCCTATTAATGAAACCTAAGAAAAAAATTCCCGGTTATAGAAGATGTCTGGATGCTGAGAATTAATATTTTAAAGATCGCAAATAATAATGCAATAATGCAAAATGTAAAATTTAATCATTTCTCTAAATCGCACACTAGTATTAAAAAGAGTATTAAAGATAGTATGTATTACAAGTAACAATGGATTTAAAATTAAAGGGAAGTTAGTATTGATGTAAGACTTTTTCAATATGAAACTTTATTTGAAAATGATTATATATATATAGTATAACAAAAATGAAAAAATTTATCATAAATATATGTACTTATGTAAGTTATTAAATGTATAGAAATTAGGGTAACTATAAATACTATTTGTACAAAAATAGATGGTCGGTTGCTTCTTAGTTTCAACAGTGGAGTTGTGATAGGAATTTTAAGAACAATTTAAGTATTTTTGTATTATACTGTTAAACTCTATGATATCGTTATTGAAAAAAGAATGAACTCCACAGTTTACGCAGCCCTCTCACCAGAAGTGTAAGGTACTAAATTAAATAAATTAATGATTTAATTTGGAACCTATATATACTCCATACGACATGGTGAGCAATCCATCGAGAGAGAAAATGTTTTTAAGCCTTTAAACCCACGTGGCTTAGAATAACATAAGAAAAAATGCAAAAAAAGTACCAAATTCTAACAGATAAAACGGCAGCAAAATAAATTAAACTGCATTTGTTCTTAGGTTTTTTGCTGAAAAACTAAAATATGTTAGTAAAACTTACAATATATATACTTTTTTCTTAAGAATACGATCAATTAAAATATATATACATAATCCTAAAATTTAAAACGTAAATTGCGTGCATAGGTGCTTAATTCAGAAAGTTTCAGAGTTTGGGAATTTCTTAGAGCGATCGACGATTGAATTTCTAAATTAGCTAATATAGCACAAATCAATTTATTTAATCAATGATTTTATTATGACAATTAATTTTATTATTAGACAATTTTATGTTTCAAAATGTTTTAAGAGATTTAAAAAATATGCAAAATAATTCAGGATTTTTAATTTTTGAAATAGAAAAGTTGTAGATAGATATTTATTTATTTTTCAGCCCAACGGCCTTGAAAAATTGGACTTGGTTTACATTTCTTTTTCTTAACCATCCACTCTTGCATTCGAGAATTTTTTTTTGACAACTAAAACAAAATAGAATCTCTATATGGATTAATAGTAACAATTATGGTTCTCTATACACTCATATTATACATTTCTCTACTTATCTAGAGTTAATTACATTCTCTTTTCGCTTTTCCAAAAGTCTTAACCAATTACACACATTCTTATTGCCTGCCCTACCATTTAACATTTCTTCAATTTCTAAATTTGGTCTATCTATTAATTCTCAGTCTCTAATTAAATGTTCCAGTGTACCTTTTTCCCTTTTACATAAAGCGCACATCTGACTTCCTTCGTCTAACCAATATCTAGATTTTTCCTCTAAATTGCCACATCTCGCCCTATCTATTAGTTTGTGACTTCCTTTGTTTCCTACCTTACACAAATATTCTGCTTTTAATCTAGTATTTACTAGTTTGTACCTACTATTGTACCTAGATTCCTGTATTTTACATAGCTGTGTTTGTCTCTGTACTTCGTTGTCTGTCTTCTTTAGTATCTCTTTTACATTAGCTCTCTTATCTTTTAATGTTTTTAAACCCTCTTGACTATAACCACACCTTTAAAGATATTGCTTCCTTTCTTGGACACTTCTTATCTTCAGCTTTCCACTATTTTTTTCTTTTAGGCATTCTTTTAAAATTCTTCTTCCTGCGGAATTTTCTATTCCTTCTTCAAATTTAATAGCTTTTCTTCCTAATTTCACTCTGAGTTTTTCGATTTTGGTCTCTTCTAGATCCATGTAGCTTAGTGTATAACGGTCGAGTTCCAGGGTCCACCTGATATAACGGTCTTGGATCCTTTCTAAACTGGCTTTTTCTTCCCATCCCCATAATTCTGCCCCGTAAGACAGAACTCCAACCACTAAGCTGTTAAAAATATGTATTCTTCTGTTGAAATTGTCCTTAAAGAGTCTTTCTCCTTTCCCCCACGTATGTTTCATAACAATGTTGGCCTTTTTAACAATCTCCTGAATGTGTCTATCACAGCCTCCATTTTTGTTGAATGTGTACCCTAAATATTTGAATACTTTCACTTGCTCTACATTTACTCCTTTCCAATTCCATTTTCTTTCCTTTTCTCTGCCCCCACCTTTTCTGAAAACCATTACCTTCGATTTTTCTATGCTCAATACTAAACTTTTCTTCTCTAAGAGCTTTTCGAATCTTTTCATCATTTCCCTAAAATCTGACCAGAATTTTTCACTCCCAACTTTTATGCCTCCCACAATTTCTTTTCTCATTTCCTCTTCTATGTCAGAGATCAGGACTGTGAATAGTGTATCGCTAAGAGGACAGCCCTGCCTAAGGCCCTCTTCTGTGCAAAATTCGTCTGTGGTATTGCCATTTACCCTCACAGCACTACCCGTTTTTACATAGATTTCTTTCACTCTTTCAATTAAACCTTTTCTTACTCCTCTTATCTCCATTGTTTTCCACAACTTTTCCCTATTTACCTTATCAAAGGCTGCCTTTAAATCAATGAAGAACGCAAAGATCTTTCCTCCCTTTTTCTCTAGTTCTCTCTAATAAAAAGTTGCAATTCCTTGTATAATTTTAAGACATATTTTTAATAAAATTCCTTAAAGTCCCTTTAACATCCTTCAAAATCTTGGTAGTAGTAAAATCCCTTAAAATTACTTCAAAACCCACGAAATCTAAATGCTAAAAAAAGATGACATTATACACATATTACATAACGAGTAAAGTAACTTTTCTGTCTAATCGTTTTGACAAACAAAATAATCTGAACATAGTTTTCAAATTCGGCACATTTACAGAATTTGCGCTATTTCCAAACCGAAAAGATGATTTTTCAACCAGGAACATTAAATTTCTCTGAAAAGATCCTTTTATTTTAATATGTGAACAGAAAATTTTTACGTAAAAAATTAATTTTTAATAAAAAAAAAAAAATTTCAACGAAAGAGATGAATTTTTAACAGCAACAAGTCAATTTTCTGCTAAAATAGTTATTTTCTTAATAAAATGATGAATCTTCACTCAAAGAAATGAATTTTTAACCAAAAATAGAATAGTTACATTTTCATTAAAAAGTCAATTTTCAACAAAATAAAATAAATGTTTAACCAAATAGATTAATTTTAAATCAAAATGATATAATTTCACTACGAAATATTTGTTATAGACAAAACATGTGATAGTTAAATTTTCAGAAAAAAGTTCATTTCCGATAATAAAAAAACTATTTTTCAATCTGAGATGAATTTTTAACAGAAAAAATATTTTTAATTTAGGAAGATCAATTTCCTGCCAAAAATTAATCTTTTTGGCAGAAAATTAATTTTTCTGAGTGAACAATATTTTCACTTTTTTCTGTTTGAAAATTCATCTCTTAGATTGGAAAATAGGTTTTTTCTATAGAAAATTAATTTTTTTGACTTAAAAGTTAACGATTTCATTTTTGGTCTGAAACAGATCTTTTTTTTTAGAGAAATTATATCATCTTGGTTTAAAATTAATCTTTTAAGTTAATAATAATTTTTTTATTAAACATGACTTTTTTCAATTGAAAATGAAAATGATCGAATTTTGGTCAAAAACTTACCTTTTTTAAAGAAATTAAATCTTTTTGGTTGAAAATTTCTTTCAAAATTAAAAAATTTGGTTGAAAATACATGTATTTTGTTAAAATTAATCATTTTTGATAAAAAATTAATCTTTCTGTTAAGAAAGTAAACAAAAACAAATGTTCGCTGCATGCACATTGCCGTTGCGCGGGAGAATGACGTGCACGATATAACTCAGCAACCAGAAAAAGCTACACGGTTTAGAAAAATAAAAAGATCATAAGGAATAATTTGCACACAAAAAAAGTGAGAAAAAAAACGAGCTCAAAACGAAAAATCAGAATGAAACTTTTTTTTAAATTTTTCTACCTGAAATTTTGATTTTTTTTCTAGAATTTCACAGTAAAAAGGGTACTCACCTCTACATAAGATCTATAAATTTTAGTAAAATAGGTTAAAAATGTCTGGGATGTAGTATTTAAAAAAAATCATCAAAAAATTCAATGTGACGTCATTTTTACAATTCTATAATTTTTTCAAAAATATTTTATCACAATACCTTACCTACCTAACACTAATATTTATCCCAGTTAAAATAAAAACACTCTTATAACCAACAACTCTGATATTCCTGACCTGGAACCTCTCTTTAGGTAATATTTTAAATAATTCGATAAATAATAAATTTGGAAATTTCAGAATTTTGGGGATTTTAAAAATTCGTTATTTTTCTAATTAACTGGAGACACGCTAATAATTATTTATTTACTCACCTGCATTTTGGCACCAGACGATAAATGTTTCACTGCTTTTCGGTGGTAAACAGAATAAAATAATCCCGGCATCTCCTCGTGTATTTCGACAGTCTATGTAAGCACACCGATCGGTAGCACTTGGAGACATTATTTTTATTCTGTTATCACTTAAAAACACTTTTTAAATAATTCACTACCAGTAAACTTTTGATTAAGCTCAAGTTCAAGGTAAAAATAATATCCAATCACGTAAATACCAAAGGCTTTAATTGCACCGGCATGTGTGTGTTCCTTTGTTGTGAAATTAGGAAAACAAGTGAGTGCAGGTCTAACATGCGCACGTCGTCGTATTGCGATTTAAAAAATCACGTGATCCAGTTTAAATTTTTTGTAAATTGTCACTCCTGTTTCTAATTGTTATGTTAATAATTAATTTACTTTTTTTCTTTTATAAAACTTTGACTACAATTAGGAAGTACAGCCAGGATTACATTAATAATAAATTTTTTCAATGTGAAATTCGATATGTGTATATATAATAGAGCGGAGTGAGAATGATCAAATTGGTCAAATCGTTTGAGCTGAGCGAAAAAAATTTGTGGGTAGACATAAAAAAAAAAAATAATAATTTTGAAATCGGTTAATATCTTCTGTTCCCTTTTTTTATTTGAAAATTCCAAAAAGTTTCCCTATTGCTTCGAAAATTATGACAAACTTTTTCAATGTTTAGTTTTTTTCTAGTGAATAATAATAAAAATTTAAACATAAACAAACTTTTTTGCTTAATTTAGAATTTTTTGAAAATGGCAAAAAAAATGTTTTTTTTTATTGAGTCCTATACAAAAACTGCACATAGAAAAAATTCCCCATAATTTT
>NC_046657.1:176129840-176132360 GCF_010883055.1 Belonocnema kinseyi | reverse complement strand
ACTCCGCCCTAATATACTTATAATGTATACATAATAATATAATTATATTAATTAATTTATATAATTATAATTTATATGTATATATATTTAAATAAATAAAAAATAAACTGTTAATATGCATCTCCTTGCGAAAAATCATTTTGCTGAAATATTTTCATTGACTTTTAATTTTTTCAATAATATTACTAATTAAATAATTAATTATTTAGCTGAATATGATATTTAGGTATGTTTTAGTTTTCTATCTTTTAAATAGAAATATCAAAATAGAGTGTACCTTTTTTTGAGCATAAAAGGATCTCTTTAAATTGTCCAGAATGTTCACGTAAATATTCGAATTATCCTCTTTATGAATACAATATTAAAATAAAACTTTTTATTTTTACTTTTCACAAGTATTTATCATAAAAATAAAATATGGAATTTCAAGGTCAGGATTTTCAATCAATTACTTCAATTACTTCCATGATATTATTTTTTAAATATTATTATTAAAATTGATTTATGTATAACCAACATTAAAATTTGTCATACAATGGTAAATTTATCCCATTCTTTCTAGATCTAGATTTTATACCTAATTATCTTTATCATCTTTTCAGTGACTTTTTCATTCTTAATTTCTATAACAAAATCTTCTAATTTTTTAAGTATTACAAATAAATTACATATACTAAGAATATGTTCAAATAAAGAAAAGTGACTTTCAGTCCTGAAGAATAAATTAATAATCCATAATAATTAAAAAATATCAAATTCCCGCTGGAACAAAGCAGAGTTTATTGCGTGAGTATGAAGAGTACTAAAATGACGTTTTTCCACTCGAACTTTCGACGGTTTAACGAAAAATTTTTGCAAAATGCACCAACAGCTGTTAGCTAGTCAACGGATTTCGAACTGTTGACTATGAAAACAACAAAATCTAACATTTTAGTGAGTACTAAAATGACGTCCATGGAATTGTCGGGAGCTTCCGGAAATTTTGGAGACTAATAATATCTATATTTTTATCAAATATGTCCACGCCCTACCGAAAGAAATCTCTGAGTTTTCTTTAGCGAAATAGCTTGACCCATTTGAGTCTATAAACAAAGTCGATTTGAAACAAAATAGTCTCGGAGATAGTTTAAGAGATTTGGGTCCTTTTCAAGATCCTTTTAGTGGTCGTGTTAAGAGTGGTGCGACGGTAATATAATGTTCCTTTTGTATTCGTCACATACCGGGCGGGCAGTTATTTACAGTAGTTGGTCGTAGCTAATCCGCTCTCCCTTTTTAAATTTCTCTTCAAATTATTAACACTTTTTTTAAATTGATGAATGTTCTCATTATACTTATTTATAATTATAACTTATATACTGATATACAATTTTCTAGTTGAATTCAAAAATGTTGTCTTTTTTGGCGTATCTCATTCAATTTACGAGAAACGTTCTATTAATTCCAATTTCAAGCATTTAAAAAAAGGTTAGATATCTGAAGTCATCGAAACCCGTAGATTCCGAATTATTATGTTTTAGGCTGTTAACTATGAAATTTAAAAAATCTACTTCTAAATTTTAATCCTAAAGCTTAACAAAGGACCCTTGAGTGTCGGATACTCTATTGAGATAGCCTCTCTACTTGTTATTTATGATCGTATTCTTATTTCAATTTCGGAAAGGATATTTTAAAGCCTTCAGACCATTAATGAGCTTCCTGGACCTTTAAAAATATCTACCTGAGTGTCTGCAGAGAATTTCTCTGAGCTTCTTTTACCTAAAGAATTTTTAGTATATACGCAAAGATTCTTTTCGGTAGGGTATACCTCTTTTCTCTCTTCTCCGATTGTACGACAAGAAATACTGAAAGAAAAAGATGCCGCGCCCAAAACTGGAAACTGTTGAATGGGAAAAATATGGAATTTACATTTATTTTACTGTAATTTTTTTATTCACTTTATTCATTCATTCACTCATTTATTCATTCATTTCATTATTTTAATTTCATGGTGGCAAGTTTCAATTAAAAACTCTGCCATCATAGACAATCATAATTTTCCTATTTTTTTTCTTGAATCTTTATTTGTTTCAAATAAAACTGCTTGCGTCACAATAAATGAGCTCTTAGTCAGAATTGATTCAATTTTTTGCTTCAAAATTCATTTCATGTGGTTCAATTTTATTACTTCTCATTCGAAAAATTAAAATATTTGGGAAATAACAATAAATAATTGCTTAAATGATATAATGTTTGTAGAAAAATGTACTACTCTAAAGAACGACAAACAATTACATTTCAATCAGAAAATACGATTGTTTCTTACATTTTTTGGGATTAAATTATTGTTTCAATAATTTACATTTTTTTAAACAATTTTCAATTGTTCAAAAAGTAATTAGAAATATTCACATTCTCCACTAGTAATAGTCTATATGCAAAAGAAGACAGATATTTGCTAAAAATTAACAATAATGAACGTAAAAATGTAGTTTTTTTATGTTTTGCTCATAATTTGCGGCACTGTAGGGGGGGGGGGGGGGG
>NC_046657.1:176124993-176129815 GCF_010883055.1 Belonocnema kinseyi | reverse complement strand
TGGAAATAAACTGTATTAGTATGGATTTACTTCGCAAACACTCCATCTTGTAAATCGATTGGAAATATACTTATAATTCTTATTAAATTTTAACAAATTATATATAAACAATACACATTGTGCCATTTAATTTTATAATTATATGGCTAGGTCTCCACCTCGAAAAAGAAGGCTCCTCGGCTTTCTGTGAATAATATTTTAATTTTTGGAATAAAACGCAATTAAATTTAACCACATGATATGAATCTTGAAGCAAAAAATTGAATCAATTCTGACTAAGAGCACATTCATTGCGACGCAAGCAGTTGTATCTCAAACCAATAAAGATTAAAAAAAGAAGATAGGAAAACTATAATTGTCTATGTTGGCAGAGTTTTCAATTGAAGCTTGCCACTATGAAATTAAAATAATGAAATGAATGAATGAATTAATTAATTAATAAACGAATGAATAAATGAAAGAAGAAAATAAGAATAAAATAAACGTAAATTCCATACTTCTCCCATTCAACAGTTTCCAATTTTACGCGTAGCATCTTTTTCTTTCAGTACTTTTTGTCGAACAATCGGAGAAGAGAGAAAAAACGTATTACCAGAAATTGAACGGTTAAAGCGATTTTCTTCTTTCTTTTTTCAATCGTCTTATCGTTATGTAATGAACCGACTGCAGAATATTAAAATTAAATTCCTTAATATTTGCTAATTTCTAATTTCTCTAAACCAACTGTAATCTCTAACAATAGGATAGTTGAGTTTGTCATGACAGTCACTCAATCTAAATCCTCGGGTCGATCCTAAGTTTACGATGTTTTAAGTATCGTCGAAAAAATAACACTCTAGACCACCCGCTGTTTCATAGCCAGCCAGAGGCCCCGAGAACTATGTTCGCCATGGGTACGCTCATGATAGTGGGTTGCTACTTCCCAGACACAAAAAATGCATCAATTTTCAATTAATTGCAATAAAACAAGAACCAGGCCATTTTTCGAAAAAAGCGCTCTGGAAGGTTATACATGTAGGCATTTATAGTCTGTGGTTGAAATATGAAACCATACAATTCAGAATTATAGGAAAAAAACTTTTCAAAGTAATACATGGGCTATTTTTCAAGCCTGAGGAATGTAACAGAATCGACTATTCTATTGTAACAGAATCGGCTATTCTCCCCACTTCTTCGTCTAGGCATGGGCCTTAGCGTGACAAAGGTTTCTTAACGCATCCCTTCTGTAGGGAGTCAGTCTGCTTCCTACCTCTGAGCAGTAAAGAAGTTAAATAAAGAAGTCCTGTCTCACAGTTCAGGCACTTATACAAAGAAAAGGTCTATTATTTCTCCAGACCATTACAGGAAGCGCCTTAAATCGTTTTTGTGGCTAATTTATAAAAGTGGACTATGATCGTTTTTTCCAATCACTCTACATGCTTCTCCTTTTACAAAAGAAAAATGTGAATTATTGTTCTGGAATGTTTATATTTTTGAAAATATATAATAATACTAAAAAACATAATCTTTTATTAACGTCACAATTTTTCATAAATATTCAGGTTTTTTAACATGAAATAAAATGTTTACAAGACTTATTACAATGTAGTAATGTGCTCATTTTAATGTAGAAAAAATTATTTTTTTACAATATTTCTAACTTCTTACTTTCATATAGGTGTTTCTTCAGTAAGAATAATACGAGGCAGATAGGAATGTTTATGAAAAAAGTACTTAGAAGCGAAAGCAAATGAAAGAGCATACAGATCAAGTGGCTCTGCTGCATCAGCCAAAAAAGCTCAGCGAAACTTCAAGTTATTCGAAATGATGACATTTCTAGACGATCTGTGTAAACCTATTAAGTATGAGCTTACTCGCATTTTCTTATACACTACTGTTTATTCTTTAAAATTATTTTAGCTTCATGCAAAAATTATTAAGAAGCAAGAGCAATATTTTGATGTTCAATAATTTCGTAATGTGCAATATTCATTTATTACTATAAATGTGTATCTGATATTTTTCAGGATAGTTACTACCTTATCATCGAATTCTGAATCAGAAGAGGTTGACGTAGAGAATACTGAAAAAGAAAATTGTGACATAACAGAAAATAGTGGTAAGTTCGCAGGAAACAGTGGTAATTTTCTACATTATACAAAATTGCGAAGTTTTAGCCAAATCCACGGAAAGCTATCATGATTACATTTAGTACAGTGTACTTTTCGCACCTGAAATTACGAAATTATTTAATTATTATTATTAGGTAAAACGAAAATAAATTTTAAATGTTTATTTTTAAGAAGATCTAGATACTCTTCAATTTTACGGGACCCTTATGGAATGCTTGTCTCCGCCAATGACTTCTAACCGGTTTAATCCCACAAACAGTCTCTTATTATCATTCGGACAAACTTTACGGAAACTAGATGCACATAGACGATCGAGAGTTCAGGAACAATTTCTTCAAATTCTACAGGATGAATCGGAGGATCAAGAAGAGAGTGGTTAATGTCATATAAATACCATATCTTCTTCATTCATTGTAATTTTGAGGGAGTTTTAAAAGTTTTTAAAGATTTTGAAAATTTTCCAGGGTTTTTAAGAAATTTCAAAGGATTTTAAAAATCTTTAAGGGTTTCGAAGAATTTTGTAGAATTTCTAAATATTTCTAAATAATTTTATTGTACTTTGGAAAATGAATTCAATTTTGAAGTGATTCCCAACGATTTAAAACATTTCAAGTGATTTTAAGGTATTTCAAGAAATTTCACAACATTGAAGGATTTATAAGGATTAAAACGTTTTCTCTTAGAGAACTTTAATGAAGAAGTTTAATTTTAATCAATTTCGTCACATTTCATAAAATTTTCACGGGATTTGCAATCTTTCCAAACATATCAGGAGGTTTGAAGTAATTTAAAAGAATTTAAATCAATTTTGAGAGATATACCTGGATATTAGGACTTTTAAAAGGATTTTTTGAGATTTCTAAAAATATTTGCACACATTTGAAGGAATTTATGAATATTTCAAGAGTATTTTGATGACTTTCACGTTTTTTAAAGATGTCAAGGGATTTCAAAGAATTTTATAGGATTTTATTACATCTCCAAGAATGTATAGGGATTCTAACATTTTTCTAGAGGACTGAATATTCAAGGGACTTCCTATAATGGTTTTTTTAAAATGAATTTTCTACAATCTATAGAATCGTTAGTGATATCATACGATATTTGGCAATCCCATCAAATCTTGGAATCTACTGTACAGCAAAAATCCAAGTAATTAACTCCTAGAAACGTTCCTTGAGAAGAATTTTATGTTTTGTAACTTGAAATATGAAGTCATCAAGTAATGTACAATACAAAGTATGAAGTAATTGTGAATTACTAATTCGTCACTGGATTATTCAAAGAATGTATTATATAACGGTACACAATTAAATAAAAATTGTTTTCTGTAATTTTTTATAGAAATTTTATGTTTACAAAATTTCTACAAGAAACAAATCATAACCTGACCGTTCCAATATTGTTTATAGACATATTTATAAGAATAAATCTTTATTTTGTATTATAAGTTTTTTATTTTATTGATGTATTATTTTTATTTATTATAAATATAAATATTTAGACGGAATTTATTTCTAAGATATTTTGCACTATTATGCTTTAAAAAAGTTTATAGTTATGTGTAAAAAATATTAAATGCAAAATGAAACATTTAATTATTTTCTGCTTTGCGCAGCGCAAAGCGTCAAAATATCTACCACATTCCCATGACAGCGTAAAACTGTAAATGTCGTCGGCGGGAAAATTAAAGAAACAATGGCAACACGCACCTTCTTTAAAAGCATGCATCCGATTGGTTACACAAAAAACGGTCCTCTTTCTACGCCACCATGGGACAGTGGGAAAACATTTGGCGCGTTGTGTCGCGTAAACCGCAAAATCGAAAAGAAAGCCGGTTATCATTTCTCAATTCTTTTATTATGATTTTTTCTTAAAATGCAACTGAAACTTATGTTTAGCGACATTACTTTGAAAAGAATTTATTTTCCGTTTCAAGTCTGCTAGTTTTATAGATTTTTTTTGCTAACGTGAAAGAGAAAAAAGAATAAGAACTATTCTAACCTCCTATACAAAGGTAATTGTACAAACCGATATTAAAGTTAGAAAACAAATGTACTAGTATATTTCAAAATTAAATTTAATTCTGACGTATTCTACAAAGTCTGTTTACAACTGAAGAATTCCAGAGCAGAACTAAATAACGAAAAGAAAGGAATTTTTAAGGAGCGAAATAACATTTTGTAAAATCAAAATCACCATTTAAAGTTAACACAAAAGTAAACTCCCGAACTAAAGTGCTTTTAAATTGAGGCAAAATAGTATGATTAAAAAAATTATCCAAGTCCGAGAAATATAATGTACAAGTTCACAATCTCAAAGCGATAGAAACCTAAAATTGGAATAGGCACGGTTGCGAATCACGATAAAAAGTGCAATTGTCAATTTCAAAAAATAATAAAATCTTACTCTCGATATATTATTATAAAAAAACATTCCAGTGTTGAAATGTTGTCACAGGCTTATACTGCCCAACATGTCGAAGGCATTTTTGGTTAGACTTGAATTTTTTTTTTATTTGATCATTTTTGCATGGGGCTGTCCCGGTATATATCATCAGTCACGGATGCATTTTTATAATGCAATCAAGTGACCTGATGAGATCAGTTTGCCCAGACATATTGGACAAAGCCTGGTTTTACCCCATCATTGACGGACTGGGTTGCAGTCGAGTACACGATGGGGGGACCTACAGCTTAAGGTGGGTTCCG
>NC_046657.1:176114410-176124893 GCF_010883055.1 Belonocnema kinseyi | reverse complement strand
AGAACCTCGGTAAAGGTACATTGAAAAATTTCCAGAGGTACCGGCTCAGGGATCGAACCCCGGACCTCTGAGGTGAAGTCCAAGTGTCTAACCAACTGAGCCTCCGAGGCTTATTATTATTATTATTATTATTATTATTACACCATTAAGCCATTTCCCTTTCGGGATAGGCGTGACCCAGGTTGCTGATCAATCTCTCTAGCAATCACCCCAAGCGAAGAACCTCACGAAGTCGTTATGTAAGGTTCCCCACTTGGGTCCATTAATAGCCAAGGTCTTTGTTTCAGGCGTCACTCACTCTACTGAAACTCTTTTTATTAACTATTTTCCGCCATACTTTCCTATCCTGGCTTCCTTCTCTAGCTTCTTTTATGTCCATGCATTTTTTCATGCAGGCTCTCGTGTTTCTGTGACTTCTTATGTCTCTTCTAAGTAGGGTCTCATTCACACATTCTAAACATTCTTTCCGCGGTCTACCTCTGGGCACGCTGTCATTTACTTTACCTTGATACACTTTTCTTGATACACGTTCATTTGGCATTCTCTCAACATGTCCGAACCATCTTAACCGATTTCTTTCCCATGTGTCTACTAGTGTCTCTTCTGCACTACATTCTTTTAGAATTATCTCGGTACTTACTTTGTCCATTAGGGTTTCCCCGCTTATTATGCGCATGAATCTCATTTCAATTGCGTTAATTTTACTCTTATCTTTTTCTTGATAAGTCCATGTCTCGCTACCGTATAGTACAGTCGGTACAAATATAGAATTATTTATTGCCATTTTAGCTTTATTTGATATATTTTTACTTCTGATAAGGGGGCCTGCTCTACCAATAACCTTCTTACCTTCATTTATTCGTCTATCTAATTCCTCATCTATCTTCCCGTCCCTAGTAAATAAGATACCAAGGTATACGAACTTATCAACTTGTTCAATTGTCTCATCATTTAATAAAATATTGCATAGTGTTTTCTCACTCTTTCCTTTAAACACCATAGTTTTTGTTTTATTTACTTTAATTTTGAGGCCCATACTCTTCATGCTTGCATCTAGTTTATTCAACATTCTTTGTAGGTCTTCGATAGACTCTACCATAGCAACCTTATCATCTGCGAACGCTAACCCTCGTACCCTTACTGTTTCGAGATCCACACCCTCTTCGTCGAAGAGAGCCATTCTTAAACACTTGTCCATAAATAATATAAATAACCATGAAGACATAACGCATCCTTGTCTAACTCCTTGAATAATATCGAAGCAGTCACTCAGTTTCCCATTCACTCTTACACTCGCTTTGCTACCTGTATATATTGTTTTTATAGCTTGTAGGGTCCATCCATTGACTCCATACTCTTTCAGGACTTCCCAAAGTTTACTTCTATCTACTTTGTCAAAAGCTTTTTCTAGGTCAACAAATGCACAAAAAACTTTTTTTCCTACTCTCAAACTTTTTTCTGTTATTTGCCTTAAGCTAAATATTTGATCCGCACATGATCATCCTGGCATAAACCCACTTTGGACTTCCCAAATCTTTGCTTCTGTTATTTTTATTACCCTACGTATAAGTATTTTTAAATATATTTTACTTACGGTGCTTAATAAGCTAATCCCTCTGTAATTATTGCACTCGCTTTTGTCTCCCTTTCTCTTGTATATTGGTACGATAATAGCTTCTTTCCAATCGTCTGGGACGTCTCCCATCTCGAAACAAAAATTTATCAATTCGCAAACTCTATGTGGTATGTACTCGCCACCGTGTTTAAGCGTTTCAGCGTTAATACCGTCTACCCCGGCAGCCTTACCGTTTTTCAAGTTCTTAATTATATCCCTAACCTCAGTGACACAGACTTTTTCAATTGAGTTTTTCATCGCATCATGTTCAACATCGCAGTTGTGGTGTCCTATAGCTTCATCTCAGAATTGTTTCCTAAAATAGTCTCTGAAAGCCTCTAGTATTCCGTCTGCATCATATACCATTTCCCCCCTACTATTTCTCATGTTGACAATTTCTGTACTTTTGTTTCCTTTCATTTTTTTATAAAGTAGTTTCCTGCTTCCTTTAAAGTCGTTTTGTATTTTTATCTCTTCTTCTGCTCTAATTGTATCTTCACTTTCTTTAACAAATCGTTTAAGTATCCTGTTTTCGCGTCTATAATCATTTCTACGTCTACTTATTTCCTTATTGCTAAGACCTGCGATGTTCAAAGTTCTCTTGTACGCTTCTCTTTTTGCTTTTTGGGCTTATTCCAAATAAACCATTGAGGAATTTGGTGGTTCAAACATGGGTTTGGAAAATCGTCCTTGAATAGCACCTTATAATCTATTTTTTAATTTTACGAAGATAAATGTGGTCAGAAAAACGTTTCCAAAAAGGGTAAGAGATTAGGCAATTAAAGAAGGAAAAAAATGGGAGACAAGTACAGCGAATTAGTTATCTGATTTTGAATTACCAATCTTTTTAAATTACTATACTAAAAATGAGATTTTAAACAAATTCTTTAAACACAACATGAATTTGATTATTTAAGAATTTTGTTTGCAAAAAGCCCTTTTTCTGCAAAATTGTTATCAAGTTCTGTACTAGACTGAATCCGTTTCAAGTCAGGCAGATTCTGCACTTAGAGTGACAGAACTTTCCGGGGAAATATATTATGCATATTAAAATTTATTTATATATATTTTTTAAATGTCTTTAATCTTCCATAACTTTTGAACTGATTAAGAAATTTGAGACTTTTTTTCTTTGTAAATTTCTTATTTAACTTGTACTTTCTTAAGGAAGACATTTTGTAAGTTTTGTGCGGGCAAAATGATTTTTATGAACAGGAGAATTTTTTTTCATGAAATCGAATTTTCAGATTTATTTGCAAGCAACATATATGAACAAATGTTAAGGAAAGATTTTGCACAGTTATAAAGTTCTACAAATAGTTCCTTTACTAATTTATGATATCTTGCACTATTTTCGAGAATAATAAAAAATTCTCTTGCCCACAACAAATCTAGAAAGTAGAAAAATCTGAAATGGGTTTTTTGAGAAAATCGAGTCCTAATATTTTCAGATTGAATCTGCGATTTTAAAAACAGAATCTGTCTGATTTTAAATGGATTCAGTCACTTCTGTACATTTCAGTCACCTTCTGTGCATTGACTTCCTACTAAGTACATGCGGAAATTTGGGAAAAACTCAAGATGAAAGGAGCGATACATTTGATCACATATTAATTATGTATGTTTTGTGTTCTTGGAGATGGATCAGCAAGAAAAGTTGGCACCATAGAAAAGAGAATTTTGGGCTCGTCCCATTTTTCGAGTTGAGGGGCGGCTTGCACAAGGTGCGAGTAATAATCTGTTGTAGGAGATGGAATCTGAAGACAAAAAAAAATATTTGCAATATTTATGGTTTAGCAACAAAAAATTCAAACAGCTCTTAAGGAAGGTAAAATCTTATATAGAGAAGGAACGATGCATTCGCCAGCCGATTCCTGCCCGGACGAGATTAGAAATATGTCTGAGATATCTTGCTTCAGGAGACTCAATGACTTCGATTTCCTTTGTATTTCGTGTCAGTCCGAATACAGTTTCTAAAATTGTTTGGGAAACATGTAAAGCAATTTGGTTGGCCTTACGATGTGAAGCTTTCCTGCGCCTAAATACTGCACGATGATATATAATTGCTAAGGACTTTGAAGACACATGGAATTTTTGCCATTGTATCGGCGCTGTTGATGGAAAACAAGTTCTCATGCAGGTATAATAAAAATCATTTAAATGTAAAATTAAAAAAAAAATCGTAAAAAATGTTTGCCTCTACAGGGTGGACACTCGAACTTGAAAAAAAACTGCCAGCCCTTATAGCAATAATATATCCTATTTGATTCCATGTATGGCCCGGCATTATCCACGTTCTAGGGTATTCAAATATTCTACGTGGTATATATAACATATTTCAATATCCCACTAGGAAATTTCAATATCCCCGAGATATACAAATTTTCTTCTAGCACAATATTCAGACGGTTTATCCCTGGGATAACCCGGGGCAAATATGGGATCATCAAATGGGATATCTTGTTAATGTGAGGATGGCTACTTCCCAGTTTTACACGTCAACAGTCACATATTTCTCGGATGGCATTAAGCGTCTCTAATAATACAAATTTGATACTAATTGGTTTATTACATAAATTTTAAAAAGAATTTAACATTTTAGATCTCCAAGGTAAAATATAAAATGTGGATTATTGTAAAAGTGATTTCAGACTGCACATCCTAAAATGATCTCAAAGCAGGGGAAAGAAGATAATTTTTTTATGGAAATAGAGGAACAATTATTCGGAACAGTTTGAGTCGAAATATATTGCATTTTATACAAAATGGAGGAATTTTCAACAAAAAAGATGAAGTTTTAATCCAAAAAGACAAAATTTAAAAAAATAGTTCAGTCTTCTACCTAAAAAATGGAAATTTTTAAGCAATATTTTACTTTTAAACCTAAAACGATGAATTTTGAACAAAAAAGTTTCTTTTTAACCAAGAAATATGAATTTGCAACCAAATTGTTGAAATTTCAAGCAAGAGGGACGAACTTTTGTCAAAAATGTTGAATTTTTCAAAAATAGTTGAGTTTTCAACCAATGAAGATGAATCTTCAACCAAAAATCGAATATTTCAGCAAAAAGATTAAACTAAAACCAAGAGCAGTTGCATTTTTAACCAAATATTTGAATTTTCAAGACAAATATTTCAGAAGAATATTTTCAACCAATAAAAATGACCTACCAAAAGATGAAATCTCAATCCGAAACCCGTGTGGAAGTAGCCCAGGTTAGCCCTGGTACAACAAGATTTCTGGTCGGGGACTGACCGGGCTATGTTTGTTTTTTAAGAGCCTAGCCGTGCTCTGGTCGGAGAATCGCTAGGAAAAATTTATGTCAAAACCCCAGTCGAGGGCTGACTGGTCTCTGTTCGGACAAATCTAATGATCGAATGCTCAGACGGTAGCTGGCCGGGCGCCCGCATGGATGTTCCATGCGTAGAAATATATTGGGTGAATATCTTTTTGGCACTACAAATTTTTAGGTTTCAAACTTACAAACAATGCATTTTGTGACAAAAATTCGATGATACTTTTTCGAAATTCGAACTGTTTTTTTTTTTAAAGAAAAAAATTCTAAGTTCCATCTTTATGAAAAATTGCAAATGTTCAGAAAAAAATTACATTTTATATCAATCTTAAACGTTGTAACATAGTATAAAACACCTAAAAACCAAACCTTACACGAAAGTTAAAAAAAATGTATTATAAAAAAATTTCTAACATTCACGATTACATTTCTGAGTTCCGTCATTAAGAATTTTAAATGTTTATAAAAAATTACATTTCCTGTCATTGTAAAAAGTTGTTGCAGTGGTTAGCACTCCCGACTGCTAGGCGTTAGATTTAGGTATAGATATGCAGATTCGATACCCCGTAGCGTTAGAAATTTTATTTGAAATATAATGCTTAAAAATGTAATATATGTATTTACTCTAAGCAGGACTATTAATATATAAATTCAAAATACTCGCAATCATTTAATATTTATTTTTTAAATACCTTTTTTGTCTCTCAACGACTACGTGAATATAGTGGATATTGTCTGTTTGCTGGGCGTGTGGAATTTCATATATTAATATGCTCTAATTCTACAGTAAAAAAAATTGAATTGATTCCCTAATTTAGTGATTGATGCTCTTCATACAATTGAAAAACGAATCATTTAAATATAGTAAAGCACCAATTAATCTTGTTCGGGCTACGGTTGGGCTTCCCGGCCAGCTCCCGGCCATGCTCCATGGCCGGACGCTGGCCAGTGCAGCATGACGATGCTGGTCGGATTCCGACCAGAAACCCCGGCCACAGCTCGACTTAAAGTCGGGCTTTCCGGCCGTAGAATGGCCAACCCCCGGCTTAAATTTCCACCCGGGAAGGACGAATTTTCTATCTAAAAAGACGGATGTTCGACAAAACAGCCGAGTTTTCGAAAAAAATATGACTTTGATAAAATATTGAAGTTTTCAGCAAAATAATGAAATCTTCAACCAAAAAAGATGAGTTAATATACAAAAAGATGACTTATCAACGAAAAGTTGAATTATCAATCTAAAAGAATGAGTTTCGTGTGCAAAAGACCAATGTTAAAAAAAACAGTTGAATTTTGAACAAAAAAAGATTACTTTTTAACAGAGCAGTTGCATTGTTAACCAAATAGTATAATTTTTAATCAAAAGAAAATATATTATTTCAATATTTCTATATTTTAAATAGTGCCATAGGAAAAGATAAATTGTTAATCCAAATGGACAGACTTTCTAACCAGAAAGATGTTCAACGAAACTGATGAATTTTGGACCAAAATACAATAATAATAATATTTTCCACCGAATAGAAGAATTTTTTACTAAAGAGATTAATTCTGAATAAAAAATGTAATACTACACTTTTAAAGTAAAAAGAAATAAACTTCTAACTGTACAAGATGAATTTGCGACGAAAAAATGACTTTTCTACCAAAACATGAATTATCAAGATAATGATAAATTTTTTTATAATAAAGAAATGAATTTTCAACAAAAAATTTCAATTTTCAACAAAAGAGTTGACTTCTTAACCGAAAATATAATGGTAGACCATTAAAATTAAAATAATGACATTTAAACCAAGAACCATAACTTTTCAACAAAATAGTCGAGTTTTGAACAAAATAATGACATTTTCAACCAAATTTTACAAATGTTAACCAAAAGTGTTGAATGCTGAACAAACAATACAATAGTAGACTTTGCAATGAAAAAGAATTCACTTTCAACCAAAATATGATGGAAAATAAATCAAAGCAAAATTCTTCTAAGAGTATCGACTGAACACCCCATTTATCTGGTTCAAATTAAGAAAATTTCATATTCACAGGCTCTACCAAACACAGGATCAGCATACTGTAATTATAAAGAAAGATTTGATATCAATCTTATGGCTCTAGCTGATGCACACTACCGCTTCATTGCTGTGGATATCGGTGCACTTGGAAGAAGAAGCGATGGTTGGGTTTTCCGAGAGAGTCGAATCGGACGAAGATTTGAGAGGAATACTCTTCACGTGCCGCCACCGAGTACAATAGATGAGAAAGGAACGAAGCTACCCTATGTTCTTGTCGGGGATATAGCATTCTCCTTGTCATCTTTTCTTATGAGACCTTACCCGAGAAGCGGAGTACTCAATCGGCAGAAAAAAAATTTTAACTACTGATTAAGTACGAGGTGTGTTCAAAAAATAAGGTGACTTTATGGTTTTCTCAAAAAATATTCATTTATTCCTCAATATTTATGTTGTCCCCTTCAAAGTAATCCCCCTCAGATATAATGCACTTTTGCCAACGCTTTTCTCAATCATCGAATCACTTCTGATAATCAATTTGTGGTATAGCCTTGAGTTCTTTCAGCGATGCAGTTTTTAAGTCCTCAATCGTTGAAAATCGATGTCCTTTCATGGGCCTCTTCAGTTTCGGGAAAAGAAAAAAGTCACTGGAGGCCAAATCCGGTGAATATGGAGGCTGAGGCATGACCGTGGCGCTGTTTTTGGTCAGAAAATCTTTCACAAGCAACGATGAATGAGCAGGTGCATTATCGTGATGCAAAAGCCACGAATTGTTTTTCCAAAGTTCCAGACGTTTTTTGCGTATCACCTCTCGCAAACGGCGCATAACTTGTAGGTAATACTCCTTATTGACCATACGACCTTGTGGTAAGAATTCCTGATGCACTACGCCACGGTAATCAAAGAAGTCAGTGAGCAAAACCTTCACATTTGACCGAATTTGACGTGCTTTTTTCGGTCTTAGAGACTCAGGATGCTTTCACTGAGACGATTGGGCTTTAGTTTCGACGTCATAACCATATATCCACGATTCATCCCCAGTTATAACCCTTTTGAGAAAATCAGGATCATTATTGACTTCATTCAACATCTCCTGAGCGATGGTCATGCGATGGATCTTTTGATCAAAATTAAGCAGTTTTGGAACAAATTTCGCTGACACACGTCTCATGCCCAAAACGTCCGAAAAGATAGCATGGCATGAGCCAACCGATATGCCAACATATTCAGCAACTTCTCTAATGGTACTTCGGCGATTTTTCAACACCATTTCTTCCACAGCTTGAACGTTTTCATCTGTTGTTGACGTGCTGGGACGTCCAGGGCGAGGTTCGTCTTCGATATCCTCTCGGCCTTCTTGGAACAGCTTGTACCACTTATACACATTTTTCTTACTCAGAGTAGACTCGCCGTATGCAACTGTCAACATTTCAAGAGTTTTAGAGCACTGGATTCCAATTTTCACACAAAATTTAATGCAAACTCTTTGCTCCATTTTTGTTCGAAAGAAGAAAATCGCCGAGCACACCAAACCCTTCTAACCTTTTAAAGAACCAAAAAGGAAACTTTATTTGACGAAGACAATTATTGTCACGTGATTTCCAACCTGGGCATAGTATATATGTTATATTATACTGTGGATGAAATTAAACAATTGAGATATCAGATGTCTCATGAAATCCTAGATCTCTGACGAGATTGAAAACTGTTGTTAAGTTGCTGAATCTTGGGATCTCCGACATGTTGCAAACCTTAATTTCGTTACAGCCTTCCAAAACTTTGAATATCAAAATAAAGATATTGTCTTCCAAGGTACAAATAAATTGAATCCCGTTCATGTGCGAAAAACGTTTGCCCTTTTGAGTCAGAGGATGGAGCTGTACCATGGCAGTTTGAAAAAGTTTTACAGAATTATTTTTAATTACACTGCGCATAGTTTATCCAATAAATTATCTTCCAATAAATCGTGCTTGCACTGAAACAAATGTACAACTCAAAAAATCGGTCGATTTAAAAGTCGATTTTTCTGGTTTTTTGTAGTTTTTTCAAAAGGAGTAACTACGTTACTTTTACAATAACAACTCATACAACCCATACAAGATAGTTATTATTTCAAACCACATTTTTTCGATGCACCTCATTTAGTTAAATAACTTACTTTCAACGTAAACAAATAATACGTATACAAATAATACTGAATGATATTAATTATAATTACGCTGCGCTCTCTCGTACTCCTGTTGACTGTACTCTTCTTCCAATATTTCGATAAATTTCCGATGTTTACGTCTATGCGTTAACTGCTTAAAAGTATCCGATAGGCTCAAAATAAATAGATCAGTTGGTTCGGGTTTTTCCACTTTATGTGACCTTATTTTTTCTAGAACCAACATTTGCAGCTCCTCTTTCTTAATTTTTGATGCATCTGCAAGTAGCCAATAAATAATTTTTAATGAAATAACACATATCTTGATATTTGATTCCAAATATATCAGAATACCTATCAAAAATACTGTAAAGATAATTTTTTGTTTGAAAATTCCAACTATATTTGAAATGAATTAAAAAACGTTATTCTCCAATTTGAATTTTACGTAATAAATCAGAGAAAATTGAAATACAAAAATATAACAGCAACAACAGTTTCCACTAGAGGAGAAAGGTTTGCCTTTTGGGGGTTGATGATGTATTTATTTGGGGCAGAAATATATTTCTGAGTTTTCCAAAGACATATTCTATGTTAGTCCTTAATTAGAATTTTTCACCTTTTTAACTATAGCTAGGAATACCAGTTTAAAATTTTTTCCTGATTTTAATAGAAATTCCCTTACTTCCTCTACATTGGGCTGAAAAACAAAAATTAAATCCCAACCTTCTTGGAAAATTGCGAACAAACTTCTCGAACGTCTTCAGAAGGAAGAGTATCCCTTAAGGGATGTTCAGGAGGACAGTTTTTTTTCGCTGCACCCTCCCGAAATTTTTAATGTAACAGGTCGCTTTTCAATAAATTCGTTGCTTCTTGATGACTTCGATGGAATATTGTTACTATTTTTCTGCAGCGGAAGTCGTTGACTGTAACAATTTACATAAATTCTAATGAAAGGAATTTTACATCATACGAGGTGTGTTCAAAAAGTAAGGTGAGTTTTCAATTTTCGCGGGCTACGTACATTCAAGTTTTAAATTTTTTGTTCTGTTGTGTTGGTACACTCGTCAAGATCATATGTTCACAGTTTTAACTATATAGCTCGTGTTGTTTTTCTGGCAAAGGCGTAAAAGGTTAGAAGGGTTTGGTGTGCTCGGCGATTTTCTTCTTTCGAAAAAAATGGACCAAAGAGTTTGCATTAAATTTTGTGTGAAAATTGGAATCCAGTGCTCTAAAACTCTTGAAATGTTGACAGTTGCATACGGTGAGTCTACTCTGAGTAAGAAAAATGTGTATAAGTGGTACAAGCTGTTCGAAGAAGGCCGAGAGGATGTCGAAGATGAACCTCGCCCTGGACGTCCCAGCACGTCAACAACAGATGAAAACGTTCAAGCAGTGGAAGAAATGGTGTTGAAAA
>NC_046657.1:176113172-176114310 GCF_010883055.1 Belonocnema kinseyi | reverse complement strand
GGGGTTAATTTTTCAGTTAAAAAAGTAATTTTCAATTAAACCTTAAACGAATTTTCAATAAAGTAGTTACATTTTCGATCAACTAGTACAATTTTTAACCAAACGAAATTAATTACAAACCAAAAATATAATGGTAGACTTTTCAATAACAAAAAATTTTTTTTACCGAGAAAAAAGTTTATAGACGACCCCTATTCTGTCAACAGAATTTAATTGAAACTATTCTCATACTGCAGTATAAACTATTTGATACCACGGTATCACATAGTTTATACTCATTACTTATTATTCATTGTTCGACTGATAGTTATATAAAACTCCATTTATATTTCGAATTTAAAAATACGAGGTGGGTCAGCTTCAGTCTCAGGAGAAACAGCAAAAATCAGATGGAAGTCTGCGTGACCAATACACACGTGCTCAGGCGAGTGACAAGCCGACCAGCTTCCGTTATTACCGACACATGCAATTTTTAGATGAGCAGTCTAGTGAAAAATATGTGGCTTAGAAATTCATTATTAAATTTAATTTTTCACAGCTAAATAAACTTCAATTTCATATACGAGGTGTGTTCAAAAAATAAGGTGACTTTATGGTTTTCTCAAAAAATATTCATTTATTCCTCAATATTTACGTTGTCCCCTTCAAAGTAATCCCGCTCAGATATAGTACACTTGCGCCAACGCTTTTTACAATCATCGAAGCACTTCTGAAAATCATTTTGTGGTTTAGCCTTGAGTTCTTTCAGCGGTGCAGTTTTTATCTCCTCAGTCGTTGAAAATCGATGTCCTTTCATGGGTCTCTTTAGTTTTGGGAAAAGAAAAAAGTCACTGGGGGCCAAATCCGGTGAATATGGAGGCTGTGGCATGACTGTGGCGCTGTTTTTGATCAGAAAATCTTTCACAAGCAACGATGAATGAGCAGGTGCATTATCGTGATGCAAAAGCCACGAATTGTTTTTCCAAAGTTCTGGACTTTTTTTGCCTATCGCCTCTCGCAAATGGCGCATAACTTGATGGTAATACTCCTTATCGACCGTACGACCTTGTGGTAAGAATTCCTGATGCACTACGCTACGGTAATCAAAGAAGACAGTGAGCAAAACCTTCACATTTGACCGAACTTGACGTGCTTTTTT
>NC_046657.1:176110764-176113072 GCF_010883055.1 Belonocnema kinseyi | reverse complement strand
AAAGTGTGGCAGCTAAGGGTTTGTTGAATATTCAGATTTTTTACTTGAAATTTTAAGTACTTGGCAGAAAATTCATATATTATATTGACAATTTATCTTTTCTTGTAGATAATAAATAATCCAATAGACTAAAAAATCAACTAGGTAAAAAATGATTTTGTTTGTGGTTGAAGCTTCATGCTTTTAGTCGATAATTCAACTATTTGTTAATAAATGAACTTTTTTTGAAAATTTACATTTTCTAGTTAAAAATTCAACTATTTTGTAGATGACTCGGCTTTTTTACTTGATAATTCAACAACTTGGTAGAAAATGAAACTATTTGGTTAAAAATTAAACTATTTCTTTGAAAATATAACGATTTTATTGAAAATTCATTTCATGTTAAATTGAAAATTAATTTCTTAACTGACAATTTAACTATTCCACTTTTAATTCAAAATTTATCTTCTTTAGTCCTTAGCTGCCACACTGGGGTCCAGCCCCGTGTTGAAACTATGTTTTTCCAGGGAAGTGTGGCAGCTAAGGTTTAGTTTAAAATTCCGTTTTTTAGTTTAAAATTCAAGAACTTGGCAGAAGATTCATATATTATATTGACAATTTATCTTTTCTTGTAGAAAGTAATTAATCTATTAGACTAAAAAATCAACTAGGTAAAAAATGATTTTGTTTCTGCTTGAAGCTTCATATTTTTAGTCGATCATTCAACTATTTGGTCGTAAATGAAGTTTCTTTTAAATTTATATGTTCTGGTCTTTTCTTGCATGTTGTCGAAAATTCGTCTATTTCGGTAAAAAGTTAATCTTCTTTTTTTAAAATTTATTATTTTCGTTAAGGATTAAACTATTATATTTCAAATTCGTCTTTTTTAGTTGAATTAAACTGGTAGATAATCGCTTATATTTGTGCTAAAAATTAATTTTTTAAAATTTTAATTCAACGATTCCAATTTTGGTTTAAAATGTATCTTTTTTCGTTAGAAATGTTTGTTAACAATTCTGTTTTCTAAAAATGCGCCTTTTTGGCTTAAAAATTAAACTATTTGGTTGAAAATGCAACAACCATTTTTTTGTCGATAATTTTAGTCCTCTTTAGCGCATCAACTGCTTTCTGTAAATCTACGAACCTGGTGATAATTCGCTACCAATTGCTTCCCACATTTTCAGATTCTCAATAACCGAAACAGAATGTTTTAAATCTTTTTTGTAAAGAGCAGGTCTTCTTTGGACAGCTTTTATAAGTTTGAGGTTGTCAAGAAATTTCTTTTTCTTAACTGAAAGTTGACCTGAAAAATACATAATGACATTCATGAGAATAAACTGGCCATATCCTATGATAAATTTGAATCATAATTACTTACTTATGCTGATCATTCCGTGGCCGTCAATAACGATAGCATGTTCCTTCTCATTGTATTCCTTAAAAAAGGAATGAGCAAGCATAAGCTGTACGTCCGTTTCGTGGATTACCCAACCACAATTCTAAACTTTTAATACGTTTTTCCTGAAGTAATATATATTAGAACCGAATTATACTCTAATATTAAATCTGTTTTCTCTATTTTTTTACAAATATATTATCCTTCTGCTTAAAGTGTATTAATCAAATTTTGAATTTATAATTTTTCAGGTTTTTGTATATTATTTTATGTAAAAAATTGTCTTTAATTTCTTCATTCAATATTTCATACTTTTATAAATAATACATTTTACAAAATGTTTTTTGTCTATACTGACAGATTACAAAGACTTTAAAAAACAGCTTAATTTACTTGCCTCCACGATTCCTTCCTCTTCCGACATTGTTCGGAATTTTCAGGTAGTTTGAAAAATTGAAAGCACTCAACTTTACTTAACAATATTCAGAAACCAATTTGTAAATAAATGTTTATAATTCCATGAAAGATTTTGATTCAAATACAAAACAAACAGAACGTCGCGGAACGTGGAAGTGGAACGGCATTTATATCACTATCTGGTGATTTGACGTTTTACACTTTGCCGTCCAGTTTGACCCTCCATTTACTGTCGAACACCCACCCAAACCAGAGGAGGTCGAAGTATTTTGGAGAGAAGTCTACGAAGTTCAGCATAGACTGGACGAAGACTCAGAAAATATAAATAGCTTCAAAGAGTTATGTGTTGCCCTCATAACACCTGATAAAGAATTCCCACCCATCACTACCGAGGAGGTGAAAAAAGTATTGAGAGGGATGAAGAACTATTCCGCACCGGGACCAGATTGTATCAAAAACTTCTGGTGGAAGAAGTTTTCTTCAACCCATCAGCATTTGGCCCGTATTTTCACC
>NC_046657.1:176098780-176110664 GCF_010883055.1 Belonocnema kinseyi | reverse complement strand
GTGTCAACAATATGCTAGAACACTTGCGGGAAAAATGCAGAAGGCGGTTGTCCTTGGGTCACTCCGTATTCTTAGGGTGCACGAGGCTTTTGCTGGATCGTCATATTGATTCCTTTACAGACTGTAACCACCTATCTCACATATTTCTGTGTCTATATTACAGTTCCTCTGTCCTTAGGCTATATTTATCCTCTATATCACTGTTTTATTCGATATTATAATTGTATTAATATTAATATTAATAAGCTGTAAATGATTGTGCTGGGATTTTTAAGCGTTTGGTTTATCTATTAAACCAAAAAAGTTTAAACTTTTAAATCTGAAAATGATTTATTTGAGGTGAAAATCTTTTGAATTTTAAACTTTTAAAACTGCAGCTTGACGAATTTTTAATTCAAAATATTTCATTTAAACGCACAATAATTCATACGTATAAAATAAAAACTTTTAACACCTTTTAATTTTACAATTTTTTATCAAATTATGTTAAAATATGAAATGACAAATTTTAAATTTTTATGACTTTAACATTTTAGAGATTTCTGGTTAAAAAATATAAATTACGCTCATATTTTTAAGGTTCAAAATGATAATACTTCAAGAAAATTTCAGTTCTTAACAATAAAAATTGAAAGATTAAACAAATTTTTCAACTAAAAACTTTTTAAAATAAAATTTAAATTATTTTTATTTTAAGTTGTTTCAGATTAATATTTCTGCATTGTTATTTATAGATAAAAATTTGAGTTTACCAATTGAAGATGTTAGAAATTAACTTACTATAAAAATAGATGAATTTTTAACTGAAAAAAGAGAAAAACAAATTTCCAATGAAATAGTTACATTTTCAACCAGAAAGATGAATTTTTTAACTGAAATTAATAATCTTCAACCAAAAACTGGAATTTTTTTATTGAATTCTAAGCCCAAAAAAATTAATTACAAAAAAAAACTTTCATTTTCAAACAAATAGTTACATTTTCAACTAAAATGATGAATCTTCAACAAAAAAAGTTTAAATTTTTAATTAAAAACTGTTAATCTCATCCAAAAATATATCAATTTTACACAATAGTTGACTTTTGAGTCAATAAGGATTTTTTTTAATTGTTGAATTTCAAAGCCAAAAAGATGATTTTTTTACAAAACAGTGTGAAGTTTTTTTAAACGGAATTACAATTCTTTTTTAATTAGAAACTTTTTAAATTATAAATTGAATTCTTTTATTTTAAGTAGCTTTATATTATTAATTTTTATATTTTTATTTATAAATCCAAACTCAAAACTTTTATTGACGAATTGACAATCTTGAAAATCGAACTGTCTAACAAAACATTTTAATTTTCAACTGAAAAAAAAATAATAGCTTTAGTTTATATTTTTTAACCAGAAGTCTTTGAACTATTCCATTTAAAAAAAAGTTTACACTGTTTGGTAAAAAATCATCTGTTTGGCTTTGAAATTCAACAATTAAAAAAAATCCTTATTGACTGAAAAGTCGACTCTCGTGTAAAATTGATATATTTTTGGATGAGTTCAACAGTTTTGAATTAAAAATTTAAACTTTTTCTGTTGAAGATTCATAGTTTTAGTTGAAAATGTAACAATTTGTTTGAAAATGAAAGTTTCTTTTAAAATAATTTTTTCGGGCTTAAAATTCAATTGTTTTGTGGCAAATTTTTCTTTCTGGTTTAAAAATGTAGCTGCCTTGGGAGAAATTTCATCTTTTATGTATAAAAACTAAACTATCTGACTGAAAATCTATTTGTTTTCATTGAGAATTTATTCATATTTTTTATAAAATTTGTCAAAAATAGTGATATAGAGGAGTAATATAGCTTAAGTACGAGAGGAACTGTAATATAGACATAGAAATATGTAATGATTTAATGATTAAATTAGTATCTGTTCAGGTAAAAATTCTAAGAGAGAAAATATGTAGCTTCGTTTTTTTTTGAAAATTTAAGAGAGCAAAAGAATATTGTAGAAACTTGTAAGAGTATACAATGAAGACAATAAATTCTATTCTATATATAATTATAATATGACATACTTAATTATATAATTAATTTTCATTATGTACATTAATATACACAATATAAAGTATACAGTATAATGAACACAATATAATCAAAATTTACGAAATTTAAATTAGACCAAAATCCAAATTAAAAAATCCCATTTAACGTCCAATAATCAAATTGATGCAAAATCCTGTTATACAAAACAAGAATCCAGCGACCAAATTTGGACCACAACGAATAAACGAAAACCAAAAAAACCCTATTGTAATCTGAAAAAACCCAAAAAAAACAACAAAATAAAATAAAATTTTCGGAAAAAATTAAAAAAGAGGAAAGAAAAATGAGAAGGCAGCCAATCACATCCCCTTCCTTCTCTTTTTCGTTCTTTCGTCTTTTTTATTTTTATGACCATCAAATTACAATAAAATGAAAATACAAAACATAAATAAATAAATTTGCATTACCAACGTTTCGGTACTCGTACAGTACCCTTATCAAGACAAGAAAATTTTAAAAGGTAGAAATTGACAGCACCCACGAACAAGTGCTCTCTCTTTGATATCTGAGAATCGAATGAATTTGATGGTCATAAATATAAAAAAAGACGAAAGAAAGAAAAAGATAAGGAAGGGGCTATGGTTGGCTGCCTTCTCATTTTTCTTTCCTCTTTTTTATTTTTTTCCAAAAATTTTATTTTATTTTTTGTTGTTTTTTTTGTTTTTTTGGGGTTTTTTTGTAGATTACAATAGGGTTTTTTTGGTTTTCGTTTCTTCGTTGTGGTCCAAATTTGTTCGTTGGATTCTTGTTTTGTATAACAGGATTTTGTAACAATATAATATACAACAAAATATTAATTACGGTATTAATATTCTGATATTGTATATACATTTTTATTTTTCAATTGTGCGAAATATTCAAATATCATTAAAAACGCCAATTTGCTTAATTTCTTCCAAATTCGGATCAAGATATAGATAAGACTATTATAATATAACATAATTATAATATTATCATTAATAATATATGTATATATTTATATGTATAATAGTATTAACATTTATATTACTTGTATTTTATGCCTGAAATAACGTAACCTCAAAATATGCGCATATAAAGAGGCGCGAAGTATTCAAATCATGAGAATCGCCAGCGTCGAAATCTGGAAATATTAAAATCCCAATCTCTTAATTTTATTTCAAAGCAGATAGTGGTATAAATAGAACCGCCGAAGTGTTCCAACCGGCAATCGTGCACATTCCAGTTTTCAAATTCAGAAGAGGAGAAATGGGTTGCGCGCGCATTTCAGTCATTTATACCGTCTCCTACTATATTCACACGCCCATAGCCCTGTCATAGGATTGGACTACATCTCGTTTCAGATCTGTGATCACTGGCGGGGTGGGGCCGGGGCGCACACTGAAAGTTGTTGAATTCCAGACCGAACGTGATTTTCTGTTTCTCGCGTTCGTCTTCGCCATCACTATAGCAATCTTTGCTATAGTTGAATCGGTCAGCTGGCTCTGTACGGCCTGTAGCCCAAAAATCTTGTAAACACTGAATTACCTAATTATATTAAAATTAAAGAGAGCCTAAAAATATTCTATTTATTATTATTTTTTAATTTCGAGACAAAAAATAAATTTAAAAAAATTCTTTTCGTACTTTAGAATTGTAGTGAAGTTTCAAAATTTATTTTTGAAATTAGTATATCCGCAATTAAATAATTATTCCATTCAAAATTATTCAGTTTCAAAAATTGGATTATAACTTCAAAGCCTTTGAAATTACAAGGTTTTAAGTGAGAGAAATTTGAAATGAAAACAAATAAAATTAAAGTGTCATTGTTTTCTTTTAGAAGCGTAAAAATAAAATAATAATTATTAAAAGAAACTAGTTTATAAATTTAAAATTCAAAATCTCAGTATTTGTAAAATTTCGAATATTCTTAGAGTATAACATGTCAATTCAAATTATTTAATTTTAAACGTTTTTAATGATTCGGCAATACATTTTTTTGCAGCTTTAGGATATAAATAATTTAAAGCTGCAATAAGCAGATTATTCGATGTAAACCTCGTGAAAAAATTGAATAAATGTAAACGCTTCGAAATCGAAAACTTTTTATAATGATAGGAAGTTTTAATTGAAAGGTTTTAATATATTTTAAATTTAAAACATTCAAATTGAGTAATTTTATAAACAGAAAATTCAAGAATTGTATTATTTAACATTTTTTTTATAGAGTTGATAAGTTAAAAATGCAAACATTAATATTTATTAGATTTTGAATACGCTTCAAGTATAACCTGATAAATTCAAGTTTTTTAATTTTGAAAGTTTTGAATTGAAAATTGAAATGCAGAATTCTAAATGTTTGTATTTGGGGATTATCAGATTTTGGAGGCCATTCATTTAAGCGTAATCAGGTTAGAAGGCTTACAGTTGTTAATATTACGATATTGAACCCTCATATTCAAAACCAAATTAAATTTGAATGTTAAACTTTCAAATTGTTTAAGATTTGATTCTTAAATTCAGAATTTTTTTAATGCTTTACATTTTTAATTGTTTTTTTTTTTTTTTAATTAATATAGGAAATACCCCGTGCACCAAGGTGAACAATCCGCTGAGATGGAAAAATGGGTTAAGCCAAATCTGCTGTTAGCGTCAAGAAACTCTCTATCTTCGTTTTGACTTAAGTCTTCTTTACGTATACGCTGTAACGCCAAAATGACCCTTACGTCAAACTCTAGAGAGTAACTATTTCTCCAAGACAGCAGAAATAATCACGGCTTATCACATACAAAAAATGATTTGATAACAATATATTGATTCTTAAAGAACAAGGAGCTTTAAGCATTATAACGCTAGGCGTAAATAATTTAAAAATATCTTCCTTTTTAATTTGATAGGCTCAATATTAAAATGGAAGTTTAAATATTGTCAGAAAGAAATATTTACTTGTTCATGTACCTAGATGACAGTTTTGACTTGTCATGTTCAATTGTAATTTTTACATTATGTCTAATTGCCTACTGTGTTATGAATCGCAGTTAGAAGAAAGTTGTAAAAAATACAAAAGAGCGGAATTAAACATCGGTTTTTAATAAAGATCATTGAAAAGGAGTATGAAATATTTGAAAAAATAAGTCTAACAAAAAAGTGCTAGATCGTGTATCTTTTGGTTTGATTCATAATTTTATTCAAATATGAAATTAATCCAAATGTCTTTTTAATTATGCAAGAAATTAACATTTTTAATACCCTTTTTTAAATGAAAAAGTCGGGTTTTTTACATGATTGTCGTCTTTTTTCTTTAAAAAACCTTTTTTTTGTTAATGAGGTAATTAATTTATAATGCACAAGCATTTAAAATTGTATACAAGAAACTGAAAGTTAATGAAATATTTCAATTATTAGAAAATAAATTTATTTACGAACAAATTTTAAAAAGCAAGATTTTTATTAAAGGAAATCATTGAAAATAATTATTTTTGCAAAATTAAAATTTTTTAATGGAATTAAATATGTAAACAGTTAAACAAGTAAAATGCAAACAAAAGCTTAAGGGCATGTGATACTTATAGTTTCAATGACTTTCTTCCACAAAAATGAAAATTATTGTTGTGCTAAATAAAAATTTTATGCATATGCATTATTTTGAGGTTACGTCGTTTTTCATCTCTGCCTTTCCGATAATTTGGAAATTATTTATAAAATAAACTTTTTTGATTGCCTGCAAACAAGGTTAGTTCCGAGAGAGTAGTTACTATGTTTCTTTGTAAGTCCAAAGTTTTCGTCCAAAAATATTGTGTAGTTTGAAAGTAACGCTCGGGTAAATTGTAACACACATAACCTCGAAATATACGCGCACGTTGTTAGCAATACCACATTTTTTTATGAAAAAACACAACAAAAGTGTGCGGGGACGTCCGTTAGTATGTTCGCTATCATTTCCCAGATTTTGAAGGCAAAATATTTCTTATCCTAGAAAAAAGCTGGGGGAATATAACACTGAAAAAATCGAAACTATTTCCTAAGCGCTATGCAAATTAATCACATTTTTCTAAATTAAATTTGTTTTAATGAACCCACAAAAAAAGTGTGTGGGGACGTCCGTTAGCATGTTTACTATCATTTCCCAAAACAAAATATTTATTATTCTAGAAAAAAGCCGGGGGAACCTAAAACTGGCAAAATCGACAATTTTCTAAATATTACATGCCCTTAATCGACCAGCTGGAAAATATATTATTCTATACATACATGACCGGTGGAGAAAATTTTAAAGTTTCAACTTATTTTTCTCAATAATTACAAAATAAATAAATAAAGGAAATAATTAAATAAAACTAAATAAAAAAACGAAGGAAAGTTATATATTTATTACAAAAAAAAATAAAATAAGAACGGCGTTAAATTCTTTGCAAAAAATATAGACTATTGATGTGCATAATAGTTCTGTGAATTTCTAGCATTGATTTATATTATTTTTCATGATTGCGGTTTAAAAAATGTAATTAGCTCAGATATTAAAACAACCAAAATACAAAATTTATGGTAATTTTTATGTCGAGTTTTAATATTAAATGCTAATAAACAAAATTAAGCAAACTTATATTTTTTCTTATAGTTTGATTTTTGGAGTATCAGGGAAAATGTCATTTTTGTAAGATTGAGTTACTTTTTATTTCAATTTGAAAAAATGGTTCATATTTATAACATGGCCTTAGCGAAACTGTAGAAGGAAGCCGTAATTTCCTTTGAGTTTCGAAAATGCTTCTTACACTTTAAAATTGTTTAAAAAGTCATATTTCACTAAATTCACAAATATTTTAAAAATGCAACATTTCAGAAGACATTTTTCTAGGTCTATAAAGAAATTATAGCTTGCTTTTCAGAATTTTGATTACTTTAATCAGAAAAAAATAGTAAGGACATATTTAACCACAATTCTTGTTGATTTAACTAGACATTTTTTGTATTGTATTTAAATATAAATAAAAGTTAACTGTAGCTTTAGATTCAGTTTCCTACTAATTTCTAAAAAATAAATTATAACTTAAATAAAAAAAAAACTTTTTAATTCAAAATTGTTATTACTATTTTATACTAACCTCTTTGCTACAATTTGGGCCTAATTTTGATTACAAAAAGTCTTTAGAGTTTTCGAATTCCTTCAAGACCTTTTCTACTCAATTAAAAATTTTCGATTTCAAATGCACTATCATTTGGCGCGACCACAATCTGATAGAAAATTGTATATACATAGTTAATATTAACTACAAGAACACAAACATTTTTTTTTGTTTAAGGGAAATTGCAGGAAAATCTTGTCGTGTTCAAAAAATATACTTACAAGAAATTAAAATTAGTATCTTTGGATATGACTAGTATCAGAGAAAAATAGTAATAATTCTATTAGATTATATTGCAAATGCTAAATAATTTTCATAAAATATACCAAATTAATCAGATATAAATAAGAATTGAAACCAATGTAAATAGAACTTTTATAAAGTATAGCGTATAATAATTAACATATATATTACTTTATAATTTTAATCTAAAAGTACAATTTTAGTTTACTGCACACACAATATTGCCTCTGGCGAAGAATAAAACGCAGGTCCTGAAAAAATATTGAAATACATTGTTAAATTAAAAAAAATCAAAATACCTTATGAGCTGCTGCGAAGTTTCAAAATTGTTTAAATAAGTTTTTTTCACGAGTAAAGATAGAAATAGAAACAAAAAATCTTTCTCATCAGGATATGATTATCTTCTTAACGATAAGGCATTGCACACTTTCGGCTTCTAGGATGTGGAATGTACCACATTGATCACATAATTTTTTATCTAAATAAAAGTTCTAAGGATTATGTGAGTCGATGTACCTGCGCTCCACTTGGAAATTTGTGCAATTAATTCCTTGTGCTCGAAGACTAGACCGAATTATACAGATGGCTGAAAGAAATTCAATTGAGATTTTATTTCTTGTTTTGGTTTTAATATGAGTAACAATTGAAAAAATTCATTCTGCAGGAGCATTGGAATGTGATTATGAAAGAATGTTATCCACTAATATTTTCGAGACTGGAAAAATTTGTTGACAGATTTTGTAACTGTATTCGTTTATATAAAATAGTTTTCTTTTATCAAGCATCATCATTTTATTTTCCTCATTGTAATTCTGCCAAAAAATAATAAATTGCAAATTTCCGCACTTAAGAGTTCCTGCCAACTTCCCATTGGCTACTAAAATAGGTGCCGCCCCGGCGTACTGCGCATGCCAGAGATATCCGCGTTCTGGCACCACTGACCGACTGAGAAAATCGGAATGGGTAATTTCCATGGACATAAAAAACAAGGGACTAGGCATGCCATAGCGGGTGTTATGCAATGAGGGGGGGAGATCCGCCACCTTTTGATGTCCCGCAACAAACATGGCAGCACCCACATGTTTATATTTGCATGCACAGTTTGTCGGCAACAATGCTCGTGTGCATAATCAAATGGCACATCGTAAGATGGCGACTCTATCCACTCATGGAATTCTCTCCCCTCCCGTGGATTCAACCCCGCTCGCCCAAGTTAGTATGGCATGCCTAGTCCCGTGTTTCCTATGTCTATGGTAATTTCGCGTATATTGTCTATTCTAGTTCGTAATTTGGCTAATCGCATTTGGGGTGCATTAATTAAAAAAATGTTCATAAAAGAGTTTGAAAAATCTGAAGGTCATGTGATACACTCACATTTCTATATTGCCGACCTCACTTTTTTAGTTCACTGAATATTTTTATTTAACTTAAGAACTTTTTTTGTAAATAAAATATCGGGACTGAAACCTTGGAAAATGTATCAGAAGATCATAAAGTACGTTTATGTGTTTCGTTTGAGTAGGATTTCGATAAAAATTATTTCCAAAGCAATTAACTGGCCGACCTTACTTTATTATTCAAATTTGTTGTTTTTTAGTAGAAAATTAATCTTCTAATATTTTTAAATGTCTTAAGGTTAAGACTTTCGTTAGTCACACATTTTGAATTTAACTAAGCAAAGTGAACACTTCTGGCATCATTCTCTTGCTTTTTGATACACGCACGACCACCTTTAGAACACATTTTATCACTGTGCACAAACTATACCTTTTTAGGTGAAATGACATTTTGGTGAATTGAACTTTAGGCGAATTGGATACCTATCTGAAAATCTATTAACCATGCCCTTACTCGCTCTCTGATTCGCAGGCCTTTTTCACGGAGCGCGACTCTCATTGGCGGGCGCTTTGTCGTTTGAGCCTTTTGTCACGGATCCTCATTTGTAGATGCTTTGTTGGTTTATGGCAAATTTGATTGGTTGGGAACCTAGATACGAACTCGATGTGTCAAATAAATTCATCAGTTTATTCAAATTCAACCTGCCTTACCTGTCTATTCGTACCCTTACCCTATTATTTATAACACAGGCACACAAAAAAAAGTGGTCTGTCCGGTAGACTACACTACCATATCTATATGTTTTTGAGGTCTCTGATTTCGAATCCGAGATTCAAATAACCCAATCAGATCATAGTTTCCCAAAAAATGCAAAAAGAGACGTAAAAATGACTAAAACAGCGTTTTTTCTTGTTTATTTTGTATAAATTAAAACAGTTTCATGCCTGACCGACCATACAACCATATCTTTATATCTTTTGGGTCGCTCAATCTGAATCTGGGGTTCCAATAATCCCATCTGGGTGTTCCATGAGCATGATTCCCCTTGCCTGAAATTGTAGGATCTAAGAAAAATAAAACACTTTTTTTGGAACAAGTTTTATTTACTTTCAGCATTACCCAGGAACAACGGCGTGGACGTAGTTAATTCTGTTCCCTTTGGGGTGCTGGATTAGCGTGAGTCCCCTTGCCTCTCACGTTATGGTGATATATTAGCATTAGTCCCTTCGTCTTTCTAGATCGGGGTGCTGAATTAGCGTGAGTTCCCCTTGCCTCTCACGTTGGGGTGCTAGATTAGCGTGAGTCCCCTCGCCTCTCACGATTTTATTCGACAATATCGGACTTTTTTTTCAAAAGATCTACGGAGTGGGTGTCCCTTCCGTTTAGTTCCCTTTGAAACTTGATTTCGTTTTAATGACCAACAGTAGTCAGCCATCATATTAACATCCCAATGTCCCTGATGTCTACGCTCTATCTCTATGATGTCTTGGTGAAAACGTTCGCCTTGTTCTTCACTAAAATCTCCCAGATTCTTTGGAAACTCGTCAATGTGAGAATCAATAAAATGGAGCTTCAAGTTCATTAGACAACCCAATTCACCAAAATTTGAAACCATATCAGAAACAATTTTTTTGAAATCTGCACTTTTGTGATTGCCTAAAAAATTTTCAACAACCATCTTAAAACTGAGCCAGGCAGCCTTTTCAGTGTCTGTCATTTTTTAAATGAATTCCGGATCCCGCAACATTTTTCGTATTTGTGGTCCATTAAATACACCCGCTTTCAACTTCGCTTCGGAAAGTTGTGGAAATTGATTGCTCAAGTATAGAAAGAAGTCACCGTCAATATCAAGAGCTTTGACAAATTGCTTCATAAGACCAAGCTTGATATGAAGGGGTGGAATTAAAATATCTTTTAGATTGACTAAAGGTTTTTCAATTATGTTCAATTATCCTACGTCAAATGATGTTCTTTTTGGCCATTTCTTTTTTTTATAATGCTTGATGCGATTTCTACTGTCCCATAAACACAAGTAACAGGGTGTTTTTATAAACCCTGATTGCTGTCCTAATAAAATCCCAAGAACTTTCAGATCTCCACACAACTTCCATTCATGCGTTGAGTAGTTAATTTTTTCCAGGAGAAGTTTAAGAGTACTATAGTCTTCTTTCAATTCCGTAGAATGTGCAACTGGAATTGGAGCATAAACATTAGTATTGTGCAGCAGTGATCCCAGATCTGAAACGAGACGTGGTCCAATACTATGACACGTCTGTGTCCGTGTGAATATGGTAGGAGAAGATATAAATGCCTGGGTTGCGCGCGCAACCCATTTCTCCTCTTCTGAATTTGAAAACTCGAAGGTGCACGATTGCCGGTCGGACCACTTCGGCGGTTCTATTTATATCTCTATCTGCTTTGAAATAAAATGAAGAGATTATGATTTTAATATTTCCAGATTTCGATGCTCGGCTGGCGATTCTCATGATTTGAATACTTCGCACGCCTCTTTAATGCGTGTATTTTAAGATTACGTTACTTCAAGTATAAAACATAAATTATATAAACATTAATACTATTAGATATATATATATATATATACACACACACACACATATATATATATATAATATTATGTTATAATTATGTTATATTATAATAGTCTTATTTAAATCTTAATCCGCATTTGCAAGAAATTTAAGAAATTGGTGATTTTGGAATTCATCTCGTTTGGATAAAAACTCAATTATTTGATTGAAAAGTTAATTATTTTGTTGAAAATGTAACTGTATGGTAAAAAAGTCTTCTTTTCTATTAAAAATTCAACTACTTTGTTAAATTTTTTATTTCTTTTATTTAAAGGTTCATCCCTTTCGTTGAAAATAAATTTTTGAAACTGACAATTAATCTATACCATTTTTGGTTAAAAAATAATGTATTTTGTTAACAATTCGTCTTTCTTTGTAGAAATTAAATTGCTTTATGAAAAATTCATACTTTTTGATTAAAAATTACATTTTTCGGTTGAATTATCAACTTTAAATATTTTTTGGTTGCAAAGTCGTTTTGTTGTAAAGTCAATTATATTGTTAAAAATTAAAATCATAATTTTTGGGTGGGAAATTCGATTATTCACTTAAA
>NC_046657.1:176097103-176098680 GCF_010883055.1 Belonocnema kinseyi | reverse complement strand
GAATCTGAATCCGGGGTTCAAATAACACTATTAGGTCACAGTTTTCCAAAAAACGCAAAAATATACGTAAAATGAGGAAAACAGCATTTTTTTGTATATTTTGAATAAAAATTAAAGATTTTTATGTTCTGGCAACTCCACAACCATACCATAATGCCTTTTGGGTCGCTAAATCTGAATCCGGGGTCCAAATAACCCAATCAGGTCATAGTTTCCCAAAAAATGCAAAAAGAGACGTAAAAACGACGAAAACAGCGTTTTTTCTTGTATATTTTGTATAAAAACAAAAGATTTGTATATCCCGTCGACTTTACAACCATATTTATATGTCTGTTGAGTCGCTGAATCTGAATCCAGGGTCCGAAGGACTATGCCAGTTCAGATTTCACCGTAAAAAGCATAACTATAGTCGAAAATTGGCCATTTCGAATTTCTACGTTAATATTTGTATTTTAAACTCACGCAAACCTCAATCTTAAACATACAAAGCCCAAGTGAAAGAAGGCAGAATTCATAATCCTAAATCTGTCAAGCCCAAACTCAGAAATTCTTAAAACACATATCCTGAATTCATACAGCGTAATGAAGCGCAAATTGTCAAAAATGACAGCAATTCTATCTGTTGAAAATGTAAAACTTCTGCCGCGTTTTACATAGGTTAAATAAAGATTCAGTGATCGATAGACCGGTCAAGCACTTCATATTTAAGAGGCTGTAAACATTCTTCTTTTCCCTTAACTTCCAAAGACCTACGAACTCACGGCAATCCATCTCATAAATCCTTAATGTACTCAGCAATACCCATGAATTCCAAACCACACTGAGAGAAATCGGTAGAGATTAATTCACGGAACGGCTCCTCGATCTAATAACTAGCTTTTGCCGTGAAAAGACAGTAAGGAATAGAGATACAAGGTCATGCTTTCGTGCGAGAACTGTTTTCTCAGAAGCTTCGACTTGAGAGGGAAGGTGTTGAAGTTTCACGCGTTAGGCCACGCCCCTTTGCTCGCTCAAGTCTCCAGCTCATCGCTTTTTGATCAAACAACGCGAAATAAAATCGAGCGCGATTTATATTCGCGTGGCTATTTATATCCGGTAACTATAACAGTGATCCAACGATCTAAACAGTTATGGCACGTAAACAGCTCACTAATTCCAACCAGTCAACTACTTTTGAAGCACATCAATGCCAAAAAAATTCAGATGCATTTTGCTATATATGTGGCAAATTTGATGTGCCAGTAAATCGTAGATCATTTAGTGATGACCTTATATCAATGTATGAAGACTATTTTGGTATAAAAGTCCAAAACCAAACTGAAAACTGGGTTCCTCATAACGTTTGTGGTGCATGTTTTCAGTCACTTACTCGTCACAAAAGTAATGAAGGCAATAAGAAAACGCTCAAAATTAGAAAACCAATGATATGGAGGCAACCTTTGCGAGATGAAGACTGCTACTTCTGTATGACCAACCTTAATGGAATAAGTAGAAAAAATAAAGGTAGTGTCAAATATGCTGATGTATCTAGCGTCACAAAACCAGTGGAAGATAACGATACTTCAAAAACCTTCAGG
>NC_046657.1:176090145-176097003 GCF_010883055.1 Belonocnema kinseyi | reverse complement strand
GTTGTAAAGTCGACCGGACATATAAATCTTTTGTTTTTATACAAAATATACACGAAAAAACGCTCTTTTCGTCGTTTTTACATCTCTGTTTGCATTTTTTGGGAAACTGTGACCTGATTGGGTTATTTGGACCCCGAGTTTCAGATTGAGCGACCCAAAAGGCATGAAGATATAGTTGTAAAGTTGCCAGAACATAAAAATCTTTAATTTTTATTCAAAATATACAAAAAAACGCTGTTTTCCTCATTTTTACGTATATTTTTGCTTTTTTTGGAAAACTATGACCTGATAGGGTTATTTGAACCCCGGATTCAGATTCAGTGACCCAAAAGACATATAGATATGGTTGTAAACTCGACCGGACATGAAAATCTTTTGTTTTTATACAAAATATACACGAAAAACCGCTGTTTTCGTCGTTTTTACGTCTCCTTTTGCATTTTTGGGGAAACTATGACCTGATTGGGTTATTTGGACCCCGGATTCGAAATCAGCGACCCCAAAAACATATAGATATGGTAGTGTAGTCTACCGGACAGACCACTTTTTTTGTTGTGTGCCTGTGTAATTATTCATGTTTAATGATGGATTTCCAAAACAATCCAAACGATTGGCGAAGAAAAAAATTTGAAATTTGTAGTGCAACTAGATATTTTGAAAACCCGATGACTGTTGAGATTTTCATGTCCAAAAGATAAAAATTGATTTCCAAACGTTAAAAACAATTCCAAGTGATTCCATGAAAAAACATATTTTTTTTAAATGTAGTGCTATCTTCGCGGACGCCATTAAATAAACAAAAATGATATCTGTGAAATAAAGAAATGAAGTGCTGTTTTACGATTAAAGAATGATTACAAAATGTTAAGTAGATACTATTGAAGCTAAAGTGTGATTTCAAGATATGGTATTAATGGCAAAAATTCAATTTTCTGTAATAGACCTTTGCATTGAGAAAAACGACATGCGCAAGCGCGAAAAATATATAGCACTTTCATGGGAGTTGAGGACAATTTTTCACTGAAACGTATATGGGAATAGTAAACAATGACGAAAAAAAACTATTTAGAACATTTGCAAGTTAAAAAACTTCCCACGAAAGAAATGTCTCATATGCCAGGAGAAAATCCATTGAAAATAAAGAAGGTTGGTGCGCACAAGAAGTGCTGTTTTGGAAAGGGTAAAAGTGACAGTTCGGTGCATGTCCTACTTTGGAATGTACTTATTACTTTATTACATTTCCAAAACCCTGTTTAATATTACGAAAGGGTGCCATTTCCGATGGTTCATTTAAAAGGCATATTAAAAATTGCGCAAAATTAAGTGGACGTGATACGTGGGTGAGGTTATGTGCGAATAATAAATTGTTGTGACTACAAATTAATAATTGTTCTATGTTTTTTATGAATGAACCTTCAATACAATACAATGCTGAATCGCAAATTTAATTTGGCGAAATTCCAACAATTTAAGACTTTATTTTAAACATTTCAGTTTCGAGTTGTTTGATTTTGAATATTTGATTTATAATTACTCATTTTATATTAGCAACCTACTATCGCTTAAATTGACCAAACTGCCACTTTCTTTCATTACAAAATTATCAATTGAGTGAGTTAAAAATTAAATATTTTAAACTAAAATAACATTTTAATAGTATTTGAAAATGAATTAAAGTGTTCAATTATGAATCTATTAATTTGAAATTATTTTCATTCCAAAAAGTTTATGAAAGTTCAATCAGACGATTTAAATATGTTTATTTAAAGACGATATTAAGTAATTATTGTTTAAATTATTACTGCCGAGACTGCCAGTAATAAATATACAAAACCACAAAACATTTCTTTGGTAAAGAATAATCAATCGAAAGTATAATAAACATGCCGGGCCGATCTGTCATTATTTCGAGGTTATGTTCGGATTCACCTTTTCACCCAAATCGCTGTAAGATATTGTAGGTAATTTCAATTGAAAGTTTTCGCATATAATATTTTATTCACTTTATTTAAAACATATCCTGTCTATTTATAACATACCTTTTTTATGTCGCAAATAAGCGTTAAACACAATTCACTCTTCGCCCACTAAAATCGCAGAATATTAATACCATTTTATAGTATTTGTCAGTCAGCAGCCATTCCATAATATTATTGGCACAGAAGAAAACTGACGTTTACTTCTCCGGTCACATGTCTCACTTCATTATTAATTAAACACTTTCATTATTTGTAATTACTATGTAACATAACCTATGTTGCTTTGATACTTGTATCCATTTGAAGTTTCGAACGCAACCATGGAAACTATGATAAACTTGATTCGAAGATGGACGGACTTGGCCGAATGGCCGATCCGAATGCAATTTTAAGGGCGCGAAATATGAAAATATCCCTGTATAATGGCATCTCCCCTGCTGTTGCGCAATTCGGGTAGCATTCAGATCGCCATGTATGTAAGCCCCAGCGTGTCCACCCTGTATATAACAATAATAATAAAAATAAATAGCTGTAAAAAATTTTAATTAAGCTTATTTGAAATTATAGTGTGATATGAAATTCGTAATATTTCAAGTGATTGAATGGATTTTTTTCTCAAAATTTGTCAAATTCCTAGTCAAAAAATAGATTTAATGACATATTTCTCGTATTTTACAAAAAATTCCTTCCTTTCCGGTCAAGCGGTCACCCTGATTTAAAAAGTACTATATAAAATCAGCAATAAAAAAATATTTCCATTCCTTTCAGTTTTACGTATTTATTACAAACAATTTTTTCACTATTTTCAGATCATATTTCTTTTATTGTACGAATATAACAGACAAATGGTATTTTTTCCACCTTTTTATGCAATAATTTAGCACCACCATGGTTTTTGCCCATGGACATAGGAAACAAGGGACTAGGCATGCCCTTGTGGGGGTGATGCAATGAGGGGGAGGTCCTCCACCTTTTGATGTCCCGCGACAAACATGGCAGCGCCCACATGTTTATATTTTCATGCACAGTTTGTCGGCAAAAATGCTCGTGCGCATAATCAAATGACACATCGTAGGTGGCAGCTCTCCCCACTCATGGAATTCTCTACCCTCCCGTGGATTCAACCCCGCTCGCCCAAGTTAGGATGGCATGCCTAGTCCCGTGTTTCCTATGTCCATGTTTTTGCCATAATATACTTCGATAACAGTAGAAAAATCCTGTGAGTTACGTTTTCAAGATGACCGACTAGCAAAATCAGTGTTACCAGCAGCCTGTTTTTTGCATCTTTTGCATTGTTTTGTATTGGCAAAACCGGTAAATTTCCTATTAAAAGTGATTTATTTGAGAAAAATGTGTAAAATTGAAAGTTTAAATTATAAGAGATTGTAGCCGAGTAAATTATTTATTGTGTTGAGAGTTTTTTCTAATTGCTAGTACTAAATAGTGGGATTAAAATGTGTAGCTCCGGGTTGTACGTCTGGCTATACCAGCAATTCGGAGAAGTTTCTTTTTTTTCTTGTGCCAAAAGATCCCAAAGGAATTAAACGGTGGCAACAGGCTATTCGTAGAGATGACAGAAATACAGTTTGTGAACAACACTTTTGGGAAAGTGACATAATTTGAAAGGCAGAAGTTAAAGGCCCAGACGGAAGCGTGATGTCCACTGTATGTTAATTTCGTTTCTCATTATTTTTCTATATTTATTTTGTTTAACTACATGGTTTTTAATAATCTAAATCACATATTGATTTGATCAATTAAAATTGATTTTAAAGAGACATTTTCAAATAAATATTTAAATTTTTTACTAGAAAAAAATTTTTAACAGAATATGAACTAGTTACATTTTTAGTAAAAAAAGTAACTTTCATCTTAACAGATGAATTTTCAACTAAAATGGTGAATCATCAACTGGAATAGTTAAATTTTTAACAAAAATATGGGTTTTTAACTGAACAATGAATATTAAATTGAAACCAAAAATTGAACAATTAAATTCTCTGTCAAAAAAATCAATGTTCAACCAAAAAAGGAATTTAAAATAAGAATGATGAATCTTCAATTTTAAAAAATTAATTTTCAACAAACGAGTTTACTTTTCAACTAAGTAAATTTATGTGTAGCCTAAAAGATAATTTTTTAACTAAAATAATGAATATTTCACTGGTAAATACTTAAATTCTCAACCAAAAAGAAAACTTTTTTAATAAGAAGATTAGCTTTCAAAGAAAAAACTTATTTCCTACCAAAAAAGTCGATTTTTTAACAACATACGCGAATTGTTCACGAAATAAATAAATTTTTTATTTAAAAAGATGAATTTACATCCAAATTGTTGAATTTTGAATTAGAAGAGGCCCATTTTTCACCCAAAATAGTTAAGTTTTATACGGGAATGTCAAAATGTTTAGATAAAAAATTGATCTTCGACAAACTAGTCACATTTTTAAAAGGAGTTCAATTTTCTATTAACATGATAAATCTTCCAACAAAATTAATTTTTAACAAAAGAGTTCAGCTTCTAACCGCAGGTAGTTGTATGTATTTAATCTCTCCCTTTTACGGGTTTGAGGGCCTCCGCTTCCTATACATATATTTACAATTCCATCCTTAGTCTAACTTAACTACTACTTATTTTACTCTTTCGCATGACGTAGGATAAACAATAGTAACAGTAGTGATATTAATTCCTAAAATGAGCGAGCTTCCAGGGCTTCCGTTTCCTCTTACCATAAAAAAATGCATTTTCCACGATATTGAAAACAATTTTCGTTTTTTACTGTCCCTTTTCAGGATCACCCGTTTGGCTCTGCCCTACTCCCTTGCTTTCCCTTACTTCATCTACATCACTCTCTGTCCACTACCATCCAAGATCCATCTTACATACTCATCCACACTCAACTGTCCCTCTTCCTCTCCTGTACATCTCTCTAATACATGTGCCCATGACTCCATTTCGTATCCACATACTCTGCATAAATTCTCCTCTTCATTCATCCAATATCTGTATGCTCTCACTAATTCTCCCATTCTGGACCGTACAACCCTACTCCATTTTTCTTCCTTTCTTATTTTTTGCAGATATTCTGGTTCCGTCAACCCTTTGACCATCATATACCATCTATTGTACCTCGAATCTATAATCTTTGTCCATCTCTCTTCTCCTTGTTTAACCAATAGCTCTAACTCTATGTCCTGCCACTCCATAACCCCTTCTCGAATATTACACACCCTTCTCATTTTTCTCCTTTCTACCTCCCATTTTTAATTTCCCACATTACCTCTCGCTTCATTGTTCCGAATTTCGCCGAAACATGCTTGTGCAATTTTACTTCCCTCTCCGCTTTTTAGCTTCTCTTCAAACATCCATTCTCTCTTAATTTGTCTAGTAACCATATTTTCTCTTCCTAACTCTTCTTTTAACATATATCCTGGGCAACTCCAGCTAACCCCCATTACCTACCTCAGGGATCGCTCATGCATACCCTCTACTTTCCTATGTACCTTCCATCCCCAGATCTCCACACCATAACACAACACCGCCCACACCTAACCGCAAGTAGTTGAATTTTCTAAAAAAAATGTTAATTCTTAACGAAAATTGTAAAAAAAATTTCTATTGTAATTTAGAAATATTTCCTTTTCGCAAGAATACTTCTACTCTAAAAACTATTTGAAGCACTATCTTTTTTTTAAACTTCGGAAGAAGGGAGCAGTGATTTTTAAACTCCTTTCTCCTGAATCTCAGTTTTATTTTTTTTTTAATTCCCCATCTATGTAAAAAATTCCCTGTCCCAAGGAAAATTTAATTTCTTCACTGAAATTCCCTGTCCTATAATAAAAACAATAATTATTTTCAATCATATGCTCTGCAACTGTAGACAAAGTAAATTAACTATTTTTTAATTCAATTTCTAGTCATTTCGTGGTTTTTTTCAAGTCTTTCCCAGTTTTCCGCTCAAGTCGCCACCCTGATTATATACAAATTATATGTAAATATATATTTTTTACAGAGTGGAAATGTGTAGATGAATTGATAAAAGAGTTATTATAAGGTTAATGATTAATGTTTAAATATTGTTATTACTATTATTATTAGTCAAGTAATATTATCAGTCAATCTTTGAAATTTGCAACAATTACTGTTGTTTATAAAATTATTTAATTAATGACACTAGCGAAATAAATAATGGAAAAATATTAATAAAATTCAAACTGTTTTCAGAATACTCATCCTCATATTCAATTTTCCTAATATTAAATTACATGTTTTGATGAAATTTTTTGGCTAACTAGTTACAACTGCTCTTATTGTTACTGAAAACGATGTTATTCCTTTCATATTCATTAAAAGTATCAAGTTTTTAATGAATTTTTTGTAATTTTGCTATACATAACAATGGAAAAACAGGCTTACCTGGTCGGAGCACCATCTATTGGATTTATCTGAACTACGATACCCCTCCGGATGCTAAAATAACGACTACTACATACACATACACAGGTGATGCATAGGGCTGGTTACCAGTGGCGACAAGTACATAGCCTCATTTTTGAAATATAACAATTATTAATAATTCTGTAGAATGCGTTATAGTAATTGAAAATAATAATTATGCCCAGACGCGATATTTACGAGGCGAATAAAATAATATAATATAACACGAATCGATAAACATAAAACTCTAGAAATTTGTCTCGAATTCTAGATTCTGTAATATTGTGAATTATACCATCACAAATCATGCACAAAGCAGATTTTTTCCTTTCTGCACTTAAATGAATTTGTAGGACAATTGGTTCCACATTTTTCCTTTAGGCCTATTCTCTCGATACATTTATTTAAAACAATTTACTGGAATGAAAATTTGAAAAGCGA
>NC_046657.1:176073948-176090045 GCF_010883055.1 Belonocnema kinseyi | reverse complement strand
CGCGTAGAACACCACGTATAATCGCGCGGGAATTTTAAATATTGTTAATTTTTTTAATGTAATAAACCAAACTTTTATAGTTAAAACTGACAATTATAATAATGAGTTTCATTTTTATAATATAATGTCAAAATAAGAGATAAAATACGCTGCCCTGAATTGAGTTTTTCAGAAATTTTCAAATGATTGCAGAAAAGTTGTTTTGTCAGTTGTAGTGCTTTTTATTCTTATTCGGTGTTGATGCCCTGTGTCGCGCAATCAAAGAAAATATATTGCTGTAAGTAAAATAAATAAGTTTTTATGCTCTTGTACAAGGTAAATATTGTTTTAAAGGTCAATTTCCTATTCGTATAGGAACCGTCAGCTTACAGCAACCTAACCTGCAAAATGCAATGTATATACATATATTTTGGTTTTAGGCGATATAATTTTGGTTGCATGATATAATTTTGTAACTTTGTGCAAAATTGATAGAGTAGAATGGACAATGTACGAAAATATTTTTGCAGTGATCGAATGAGTAAGTTAGAGAAATGGGAAAAATATTAAATATATTACGCCTTAAATTTTAGAACACAACTTTGTTTCTTCGACGCCTGAAACCAAGATATATGTATATACATTGCATTTTGTAAGTTAGGTTGCTGTAAGCTGACGGTTCCTATACGAATTTGAAATTTCACCTTTAAAAAATATTTACATTGTACAAGAGCATAAAAACTTATTAATTTCACTTACAGAAATATATTTTCTTCAATTGCGTGACACAGGACATCAACACCGGATAAGAATAAAGAAACACTATGACTGACAAAACGACTTTTCTGTAAGCACTTGACAATTTCTGAAATACTCAATTCAGGGCTGCGTATTTTATCTCTTATTTTTACATTATATTAGAAAAATAAAACTTATTATTACTATTGTCAATTTTAACTATAAAAACTTGGTTTCTTTCATTAAAAAATTTAACAATATTTAAAATTCCCGCGCGATTTAAAGATTTTCCACAACGGAAAACCGAAGGTGTGAATGGTCTCGGGCAGCTGCCTGTCTGTACCGGGCAGGCAGACAGAGGTGTGACAGTACCCTTACACGTTACCAACCCTGCATATAGGCTTCAGTCTATGGTGGAAATCTATGGGGGGGGGGGCAAATTTGATGATCAGATTGGTCACACTTAGCGCGCTGATTTTAAATTATATAAATATTCAGATTTAATATTTATAGTAAATTATGAATGGATAAAGGCATCCAAAGCAATTTCCTAATCCTAAATTAAAATTTTGGAGTAACAGATGAAAAAATAATGTGATTCAAAGTGTAAAAAAAATATAACTTTTTTAATTTTGCATTTTAAATGTTTCAAAATGTTAGTAAAAAGGTAATAAGAAGGTTTAGTTTTAGGCAAAAAATATCAGTTTTAAGGCTGTTGGAACGAGGCGCCTAAAAATGGTGAAATCTATGATACGCTCAAAACTTATCAGCGGTCAAGGATAATTCGGTTTTGAGGTTTAAAAATGCACTCTGAATATTTTTCCGTCGCCGAAAGGGGTTCCACGGTTGTGGGATATGTGTTTGCTATCTGAATTTTCGAAATAAATCGCGTAAGAGGTAAAAAATGGGAGTAAACTGGTTGACAAAAATAAACGAATGGAGACAAAAGCGACTGACAGCTGTTTGGTGCTGATCGATAAGCGTTACTTGATCGTACTACCAACCATATGTACTGTCAGTAAAGTTGCTCCTCTTGATGGTAATTTTAAATTAGAATAAAAATTCGATTTGTGTTCTTAATTTTGCAATTGTTTAATAACATATCTTACTAGGCTTCGGATTAAGAAAACTGTTCAAAGTGATAAAAGGATGCCGCCGTAAACTCGCTGATAATAATTAATAGTAATTTTTCAATTAAAAAAATATATTATTTAATGATTTATTTATGTATCTTGTTGGGTTTTAACATGCAAAACAAATGGAAATGGCACATTACGTAGAATCGTTACACAGCAGACGTCGAATTTAGTAACAAGTTCTTGCAGGAAAAAGTTGCAACAAATAATCTAATAACTTAATTACAGGCAAAACAGCATATTTGCTGATAAATCAGCGAGTCTGGTAACCCGAGAAACATATAAGGCCAATATTCATTTTTTTCTTCCCATTACACAAAAAATGCAAAATTAGCACAATCAAAATTTGGTTCAATTTTCGATTTTAAGACCGGTATTCATAGTTCATTAATAATAATAGTTACAGCGTTGTAATCTCATTTTTTCCACATAGCACGGCTTCCGAGCCAAAAATAAAGAATTGATATTGATTGGGGCGAACATGGAGAATAGGCATAAGGAGCCCAAAGTAGTGTAACCGGAAATGAAAAAATTTTTGTCGTATGGGCATGGTTACAATAGTTCCCGTTCCCGTGTATGAAGCTAATGTTGTACGGGGATAAAATGACAGCTGCCTATGTTTACATCGTTGATATTGGCACAGTTTGCATTACATATTAGGCATTGTGATATTTGATTTAAATAGATCAATTATTATTTATATAATAGAAGATTTTTTAAATTTGGTTTGTCGCGAAACATTTATTCGTTGTGATCCTGCAATTGACCAGGTAAGTTACATTATATGGTGATATGAAAAATAAGCACATAACTTACAAGTTTTAAATCTTGTATGTTTACGCAGCAAAGAACTGGTACCAAACTTTCACTTCAATGTAGCAGTTTTTATATTCCAATAATCTTGGCATTGCTCAAAGAAATTAATTCAATGATGTACGAATTTTATATTTTTCTTTGAGCCTTGAGGTTATATTCACACAAAACCATGTCGGCGGCCATCCATACCCATGTCAAACTAGCGCCACGCTCGGGAAGACCTAGCATTTCGATGCGTTATTGTCAGCCCCCTGCCTCGACCGTGTATGTGTATGGAGTAGTAGTTTTCTTACGATCCGGAGGGGAAATGTCGGTCAAACTAAGCCAACAGATGGCACTACAAAAAGTAGGTCTGTCTTTTTCATTGAATTGCATTAAGAAAAAGCAAAAGTATTTAAAAACTTGATGCTGTTTGCAAATAAACAAAAAAGAATATATGAAAAAATAAGTGTAACTATTACTAATTATTTAGAAAAAGAAAAAGTCATGAAAATATGTAGTTTAATATGAATACAATTTAATTTTGAGTTACATTTTGAAAGCAGTTCGAACTTTATATTTTTGTGATTTATTTTACTCATATTATATTATTATATTATTTATTTTACTCATATCATAGGGAATCATTTGGTAAAAAGTCAATGACACGAATGATAAATGAGAAAATGGATTTAATATTATTTAATATAATGTATATATTTATTTAAATTGAACCAAACATCATATATACATTTATACAGTTTAATCATTTATTTGTTGCTTAATCTTGAAAGCTTTTCCCTCGCTGCATTCAGCCCCTAATAATCTTATTTAAAAATTTTAATTTGAAGGAGCTTTTGAATTAAATAGTTAATTATATGATTGCAAACCTCATTTCTAAAATAAACAGACTATACACTATTAAAATCTATAAACAAATGTACTGTACTCATCACGCACAGCTGGAGGAAATGCACTTTTTTCATTCAAAAATGTCCAGAGCCTTGAATTTTCTTGCGATTTTGATTTTTTAGGTTTTAAATTAAAGATCATTAAATTCTATAGATCTTGTCTCTCCGAAGTTTTGTCTCCTATATTTTTTTATTAATAATTTTTCAGTCAAAGTATGAACAAAGTCTTATTATAGGTGAAAAAAATTTTGTTGCTAAAAGTGCTTCTCGTTAATGTAGGAATGACAATTAAAATTTTTGTAAACAAATTAGATAAACAAATATAAAATGTTTGCCCTTTCGCATAGAATTTTTTCACTAGAAATGTTTTAAGCTATTGGACGAATGACTGCTAGTCACAAAAATATTAGAAGAGTTAACAATAACCATTGTTATTAACAATTCTTGTGACAAAATAATAAAACTTAAGGTTTTATCAAATTTAAATTTTCTTTGATGGTCAAATCGGTGGGTTATTGTCAAAAGACTTTGTATGGAGTTAATCTTAGCATGCAGTGTTATGATTCATTTCTAATCTATTACGATTGAAAACCCGACTTTTTCCAAGTGAGACTGCCAACATTGGGACATTTTTTATGTAAATTGTTTATAAACATGAAAGTTGTTATATTCCACTAAATATGACCAAAGATACATTTTTTAGGAATATCCGTAGCCATTGTAGCGATTAAAGAAAATAAATTTTTTGATAAAACCTTACATTTAAATATTTTGTCACGAGAATTATTCATAACAATGGTTATTGTTAATTTCTTAAATATACTTGTGACTAGCAGTTATTCGCCCAACAGCTTAAAATATTTCCAGTGTAAAACAAAATTTCTATGCGATCATAAATTAATAATATAATTAACTATTTAATTCAAAATGTCCTTGAAATAAAATTTTTTTAATAAAATTATTAAGGGTTGAATGCAGCGAGAAAAAAGCTTCCAAGATTAAACAACAAATAATTGATTGCAGTGTATAAATGTGTATATGATATTCGGTTCAATTTAAATAAATATATAAATTATATTAAATAATATTAAATCCACTTTCTCATTTATCAGTCTTTTCATTGACTTTTTACCAAATTATTCCCTCAATATACGATATACGTCATATATTTTTTATTAAATCTTCTGATCATGTATATGTTTTAAATATTTTTGTCATTGAGGTCTTTAATATTATTAATTTTTTTCATTTGCTACATAATAATGTTAACAAAAAATACATTTTTTAACTTTAAAAGATAATAAAATCAATAATATGAACAAAATAAATCACAAAAATATAAAGTTCGAACTACTTTCAAAATGAATCTTAAAATTAAATTTTATTCATATTAAACTACATATTTTTATGACTTTTTCTTTTTTTTAATAATTAGTAATAGTTAGACTTATTTTTTCATCTATTTTGTTTGGTTTATTTACAAACAGCATCAAGTTTTTAAATATTTTTGGTTTTTCTTAATGCAATTCAATGAAAAAGACAGGTCTACTTTTTGTGGCGCCATCTGTTGGATTAGTTTAACCGACAATTCCCCTCCGGTACGTAAGAAAACAGAAAAGTGGGGGCGGTGCATGGGGCTGGTTATTGTACATCCGACAAAGAAATTCTCAGTTCTGCATGGGGGCGAGTTAACATTTTTGAATTCATTTAAATGCATTGAGTTGCATTTAAATAATTTGAGACTGCGTGAACTGAATGTGTGATCAAGGTCAATTTGAAAAAAAAAATAAAAAAAAAGTACATGCGTAGAGACCTAATCCAGCGATCCCTCGTGTATCAGTCCACTATGTTGCCACTGAGTTACGGAACAATTTAACAAACATCTACAATCAATTTTATATGCACCGCATGTTGGTTTTCCTGTCACGGATTGAATTGTATAGATCAACATTTGCTGAAATTCGCCGGGAACGATTGGGGCAAATTCGAGTGTGTATTTGCTCTCACCAACTTAGCCGCAACCAAAGATATTCGCAACTGATTTTGAAGCGTTTGCGTGCTGACACATTGAACTGAATTCGCTGACTTTAAACTTTTACATCGTATTTGTACGTATAGAAAGATTTAAAATTAAAGTATCGTTTTTTCGAATTTGCACGAATTGGCACACAGCTTCAATGCGTCATTTTCGCAAAGCGTGATATGCAGAATGTCCTAATCTTTTCAATTCAATTCATATTGAATAATACCCTTGAACAATACCCTTCTTTTTTGCTGGATTCAAATCGTTCAAATCAGACTAAACATTTCAACTGTATACTCTTTATAGGGTTTTAAGCTTTATAAGTTCTACATAACCTCAGCCAAGGATCCATTTCGTCAATTTTTTAATATAATTTATTTTATCATAACTTAAAAATAGCGCGTAACCAAAAACAGAACTTTTTCTCTTACCGAGAATAAATCTGACAACCGATGTAATTTTAAATTCGATTAAAAAAAGCAATCATGATGATTGTCATAAGGACTGTAATGCATTTAGCATACCCAATATTCACCATAGCAGACGATACGTAATTATTTACTGATCAGATAGTGATAGGAAATAACCGAATAGCCATTAAGCCATTCCTATCATTGCCTTTTTATACCGAAACGAGTAGGCAATGATATAATTATTTTTATAGAGTTAAAGAAAAACTATTAACAAAGAAAAATAATAAAGATTACAATGAAGAACGAAAGTGGTAAAGAAGAGAATAAAGAAAAACTGAATGATTTACCAAAGGATTTAGCAGACGAAGACAAGTCACTTTGGGGTTATGATTTATATCCTGAAAGGAGAGGTGCAAAATACAAACCTTCTTTAATTAATACAATGCTTGGTATCGAAGGTCGAGAAGACATAAACAGAATAAAATGTGAAAGAAACGTCTATAATGTGTTCCATAGTAGTGAGTATATCTTCTTTATTTCTTGCCAATAAATCATTTAGGTAGTTATCAGATTGCCTCCCGGTAAAATAGACCGGATTTTAAATGTTCTCTTCCGCAATATTTTATATAGTCAAAGAATCCCAAAGAACATAGTCGTTAATTGAAGACATTTTTTAAAGGTTTTTGCATAGTTTACCTTAAAATATAAAAATCGATTATCATTTTGACTATATCCAGAAACGGATTGTTGCTAAGTCTTTTTTTTATTTCATTCAAAAAAATGTACATTTTTAAATATGCAAATAGTCACTGCTTTATAGGTAAAAGAAACTAATTTATTATTCAATTTTCTCCAAAGTAAAGTTTTTAAACCACCCTTTCTTTCACCAATATAAAGAGTAGGTAATTTATTATTGACAACTGTAATTGTGGCAAATTATGCAATGACCCTATTCATAGTGAATTTCAAAGACCCGATGTGAGTGCTGACATTTCTCGGTATTGATAAAAGTAATAAAGTAAAAAAGATCGCCTGCTGAAGGGAATGCAAAAATTCGAGAATGCGAAATTAGGAATAGAATGGTCTTAAATTAATGAAATTTCAAAAAGGCTTACTTAAATTAAAATTATATATCGTATAAAATTCCTGCAGAAATGAGTTATATTTCACTATGTAGAAAAACGTGTATTATTAAATTCAATAAACTGGACGCTAATTGCGTTAAGGTAGGAATTTTTCAAAAAATAAACAATCTAGGAAGGAAAGGTTTAATTTTTGATCTATTCAACTTGTGTAAAATCAAAACTAATGGATTAATATTTCATTAAGTTTTGGCTAGTTTGAAATAAGTGTTTTATTGATATAATAGTATACTGTGCAACAATGGGGAGAAGAGGGACTTTATTGGCATGTTTATGTTTAAGCACAAGTCGAAAACGAGTACTAAAAAAATAAACAAGTCAATAAAGTCCCTCTCCATGATTTATATAATATTTTATATAAGAAATACATGGAAATGCCCGTTTTTTCATGCCTGTGGAGCCGACTTTAAGTGCCGCTTTTCAAGGTCAAAGGTATGTGCTATGCCGTTTGCTCAACATACATAACAAATGGTGGAATTCATGCATATGTTCTTGGTAACAAGGGGTTGGTTGGAACGCATCGGCTGCTATTAAAAAAGTCGGCATTTCCATGCCTTTTTGTCTGAAACAGAATTAAATCGCATTGACAGTCATATATTCTATTCAGTATTCTGTCAACAGCATTTAATGGCATTGACTCTATTCGATACTTGTTTTTTGAAAGGCCATGCATACCCAGTAATAAGCGTTGAATTCAGAAAAAAATTTAGAATTTCTATTCCTATGAATACGCGATTTTTCCTCCGTCTAAATATCCCCCAACGGGAACAGAAAAAGTGCAAATCCTATTCCTCTCAATCGACGTAATAAAATTTAACGTAGGAATTTATTGAACTTATTTTTCATTATTAAATCTTTTTATAACTTATAAAATCGAAAAATATTCAAATTTATGATAATTTATATAATAATAATTTATTTAAACGTGTTAAAAAATGCATTTAAGAAATCTATTTAAATGTGTAAATTAAAATAATTTCAACTCTTGAGAGGTGCACTTGAATTGATTAAGATTAAATTTTCAAAACTTATATTCCACATGAAGGAATTCAAACAATTTATTACACATATTTTGTGAACTTATTAGAAGGAATTAAATAATCTCAAAATACAAACTCTTTTGGGGAATAGAAGACAACTCCCTGAGCTGTATCTACCGGTACAATTACAAGGAATAAAATATATTTAAAACATGTTCTCTTTTGGGGAATATGAATCCATGCGGCGGCCGCTATGGAAAAAGAAATAAATTAGTTTTTGAGATATCCTATTCTTATAATGGCATTTTAGGCAGATGGAAAATCGCGCATTCAAAATAATAGATTAATCTTCACTTTTACGCTGAAATCTGAAAATATTAATTTTTCTCTATTCAACGCTTATTACCAGGTGGCCTACATTTTGGCGGTTCGTCGAGTAGCATTGAATGGCATCTCATTTTATTCCTTTAAAGCTTTTGCGCATTAAAAATTATATAAACGAAACGGTTTTTTTACAGTAAAGGGCTTTCAATGGCTTCTAAATTTCAGTATACGCCTCCCAATCAACTCCTTATCGGTTTATATAAAACTGTATTAATGGTGGTGTGACGTAATCATTATCCATTAATTGATTAATTACTCAATTATTTATCTATCGGATATAATTATTTAATTTTGTTTTGATATTTACTTTCACGTTATTTTTAATTAATGGTTATGATTAAAATCCTTTGAAGAAATTAATTTATGAATTAATTACACAGGCCTTCAAATAATGGGGTCATGTGAGTTGTTTGAAAGTGGAGGGTTAATTTTGAAGTAATTTTTTACGTAGAATCCGAATCCGGGGTCAGAATTGGCCCATCACGTCAGGATTTTAAGATATTTGAGGTTATGTACCCACAAAATCGCGTTTTTGGCTACATTTGAGGTTGTGTACAGAAGACACCAATTTTTTGGGGATTTTTTTTTAGTCGTATCATATAGTACTGCTCTTTCTCTTTAATTTGAGAGTCGCAGAATTTAATTACCTTTTTTTTACCAAGTTACGCCAATTTGAAATTACGAGATATGTTCCATTATGTATTGAGCATTTGCTTTGAATATCACAGGCCAACATAGTTTTGTTGTTGGATAGTGGAGGGTTATTTCTGCAGTAATTTTTTGCGTAGAACCCGAATCCGGGGTCAGAATTGGCATATCACGTCAGAATTTTAAGATATTTGAGATTATGTACCAAAAAATGGCGTTTTTGGCTACTTTTGAGGTTATGCACAGAAGACACAAAATTTTTGGGGATTTCAACAACCCAGAACACCCCCAAGTACAAATTTTAAAGAGAAAACACCCAGTAGAAAATGTCTGCCTCAAAGTATTTAAAGCAAATTCTCAAGATATAATGGGACACAGCTCGTAATTTCAAATTGGCCTAACTTGGTAAAGAAAAATGGTAATTGAACTCTGCGACTCTCAGATTAAAGAGAAAGAGCAGTACTATATGATACAACTAAACAAAAAATCCCAAAAAATTTGGTGTCTTCTGTACATAACCTCATGAGCAGCCAAGAACGCTATTTTTTGGGTACATAGCCTCAAATATTTTAAAATCCTGACAAATAATCTTCACTCATGTTTTTTGCCTTACAGTAAGTCCTGCAAATTAATTTTTAACGTACATTTAGGATTTTTGACTCTTAAATATTCTTTTTTGTCGTTCAAAAACTAATGGAACTAGATGGACGATAAAGTATAATTATATTGCTGCAGTTTTACGAATCATCGTTTTCGTCGCCGTCCTCTTCTGCATCTGCTCCCGCATCGTCTACGATGTCTTCACCCTTTTCGCTTTCAGGTTGACTTTCTTTATTACTGGTTGAAAATTTAACTATTTTGTAGAAAATTCGCCTTTTTGGCTTGAAAATTCTACAGTTTGCTTGAAAAATAAATAAAGATTTAGAGAACTAATCCTTAGTGATGGCACGAGCATCACGTCTACGTGATAAATTCATAAATAACAGATTTGAAATCCCTACGATTGACGACCATTTACTTAGCTATATAGACAAACTGAAGAGAAACCAATGGTCATTACAGAATTTTCAATCTGAGAGACTAATTAACTTGATTGAGTTTGAAATTCCTTATTATGGTTGACATACAAAATCGTAATAAATAAAATACAACAGTTCATTTGAAGGATACAAAACATGGTGAATAGACAAAGTATAAAGTTAGCTTCCAGTTAAAAGAGAGATGAAATTAACTGTTACGACGGAATAATAGTGCTTCTGCTATGTACCATGGCTTATGTTTTTAATATCTTTCTGACACTCGTCATATCGATTCATTTTTGATAAAAATTTAAGAGTTTAAAAAAATTTGAATTTACGTGATAATTAATTGACAGCATGTGCGTAGAATGTGTTATTAACTGTACAATACAACTAAAAATTTATCATTGACTCATTATTTGCATTTCATCCTTAATACTACTGTACATAAGACAGATCTGCCTTTGCGCGTTCTCTATATCTCTGGGGCTACTACAAATGGTTCAACATCCGTTGCATGGAACTGAGGAAATCCAGAAAAATTCAACCAGACTATTAATAATTTAAACATGTCAAATATTTAGTATAAACATATCAGTTCCTTCAGTCCAGACCCATTCCTGTTCTGAACTCCAGGAATTGTACTGCTGGCAGTGGCTTCGTTAGTGCATGTGCCAGTTCGTTACCTGTAGGAATAAATTTTAGTTTTATTACATTTTTTTCTATTTGTTCTCTTGAGATATGATATTTTATATCACTATGCTTTGATCGTTTATGATTGCTTGGATCACCTGCTATATTGATGCAGCCTGTATGGTCTTCATAAATTATAATCGGATCTCAAAAATTTATATTAATGCTCATTGTTAACGATTTTAACCAGAATGCCTCTTTTACAGTCTCATGCAGAGCCATATATACTCTGCTTCTGTAGAAGAGCTTGCTACTTCTGCTTGTTTTTTTGTGTTCCAACAGATCGTGCAACCTGCATACAACTAGAAAAAATAACCCATTGTTCGCTTTCGATCTGTTACCTCACCACCGCCTCAATCGGAATCGAAAAAAGGGTCTTTAAAGTCATTCTTTACATAAATATTTCAAATTTGTTCAAAAAATAATTTTTTAAACTTTTCATTGTTTCATTATCAGCTGTTGCACTCACGAGATCGTCTACATATAATACCACATACATATTTTTCGTTATATTTCCTTTATCAGGAATATTTATGCAACGATCAACTGATGAATTTTGGAAACCTTTTTCTATAAGAGCTTTTTCAAATGTTTTAAAATTAACATCTCGCAGCTTGTTTTAGAGCATACAAAGCTTAATTCAAATTTGTAAACCTGATTGCCATTACTTTCCTCTTTTAATACGCCGTTTAAAAATGCAATTTTCACATCCATGTGATGAATTAACAAATGATTATGGTTCTCAAATGTAACTAAAAATCTAAAACTCGTAATTTTTACTACTGATGCGAATATCTCATCGTAATCTACTAAATACGTTTGACTAAAACTACGAGCCACTAAACGAGCTTTGTATTTCAGTGGATTACCAAATTCATCGTTTTTTATCGTAAATACTTATTTACCATCTACAATGTTTTTTTCTCTTGGCGTCGTTACTAATGTTTAAGTTTTATTGATCATTAGTGAATTTATTTCATCTTGAATGGCTCTCTCAAATTGAACTCTATCGTCCCTTGTTTTTATTTCCTCGAACGAGGTGGGCATCTTCTAAACAACTGATTGAGCGATAAAGAAATTTTCATTGTATTCTGTATTTTCACCATCAGAAATATAAGGGTGTAGTTTCATCCTGTCACTCCTTCTAGTCGCGACTTTATTTTCCGGTAATACTTGATTTTCTATCCGCTTTAATCACAGATTTACTAGTTTTTCAATTTTCAATTACTTTTTTATCTATCGGCTCCAGTATATCTGATTTACCACTGTTATCAGATTTATTGTCTTAAACCCATCTGATTTCTCAACATCAGATTAACTATTTTACATTTCTATTGATTTTCACAATACGTCAGATACATCAGTTTCACGTCTGACCTTTTTATTCACCTTTTTTGTCACTGGCCGAGATTTCAAGTAATTTACCTCATCTACAGTTACATCCCTCAAAACACAAAATTTGCATTATCTATATCCCAAACTTTAATCCCATTCGGTGCAAAACTAACTAATATTCCTTTCCAAGATTTTTCTTCGAATTTTCTTTTCCCGGTTTTATTATGAATGTAAACTGTCGAACCGAATACCTTCAAATATTTTAGTTCTGGTTCTTACTATGCCACAATTCAAATGGGGTTTTATCTACTTTTAGAGTTTTTGTGGAAGTTAGGTGAATTAAATAGATAACAGTTATCGTTCGGTTCATTTTTTGCGCCACAACATCTAGCTGAGAAGTTCGTGGAACAGTCAAATGATAAGTAATTCCCTATTGTACGCAATATTTTTTCATTTTAGTCCATAAATGTTCCCTACCGATATCGCAATGCAAATTCACAACTTTTAAATTAAAATGAGCTTCGCTCTTTGTCAAACAGTATTTAAAAACTGAGAAAACGTACTTATCAAAAATTAAATACGACAAAACAAAGTGAGTGAATTTATCAAGAAATTATACGTAATAGTTCTTGTCGTTGAATGTAGGAGTGATTGGACGACACATATCTGTATGAACTATAAACAATGGTCTTTTTATGTGACGGATCTTTTATTTTCTCGAAGGGCGACCGAGCTTGTTTACCATAGATACACGCTTCGCACAATTCATCTGTTGGACTCACTTTTTCGAGATTATCTAAATCTACGACCATGTGTTTATTTATCAATTCTAAGAATTTCGCTTTACCCATGTAACCAAAACGCTTATACCACATATCATAATTATTGCCGATTGCATTATATATTTGAAAATTATTATTGAAATCTACCCTTTTCGTAACTTGAAAATAAATAGCTGCTAAATTATTTGAGGGCGCACCATACACTACCATAACACCTTTTTTTGTTGATGCTTACTCCTCCTTTCTCATCAAAGATAATACTCATCCCCTCCTGTTGCAATTTTTATAGGGTATTTATATCCGCCTTTATCATCTTCAGAGGTTCCCAAACGCTGCTAAAATTAAAACACGTATTTTGGTAACTGTAATATTTAATATCACAAACCTAACGAACCAAAGTGCCTTCAAATCCCATATTGCTCGCCACGTGGATTTTTCCTTTTTTTTGTTGCTTTAATAATAAAATATTCATTTTTAGCTATGGAGATTTTCTTCGGTGGATGCAACTAAATCGCACTTGAGAACACGTTGTTATGATTTATAAGGTGATCTTATGCTCCAAAGTCCAATAGAAAAATCAGCTTGTCATTTCCGGTAACTTAATACTTACAGGTTTTATAGGCAAAACCCGATGTATTATTGTCACCCGACGCCATCTGCGTCGTGTGGACTTTTTGAACCGTTCTGTTCCCTTAAGCTTTGTATTTTTCTTATAGTAGTACCAGTCTTTGATCTTTTGGCCCTTTCGCCCACAATAATGGCATTTTCCATAAGTTGAATTTTTATTTGTCTTGAATCCCGATAGAATCGTGAGCCTTTTCCTCTCCTATTTGGGCTTCCGTCATTGCTTCTGGTTTTCTTTGAATTATCATGATCATTTCCCTTCTGAGTTTCAACATTTATTTGCAGCACTTTAGCCTCGTATTTTCACTTTCATTTTTCAGCTTTGTCTCATAATCTAAAAGTCTCGTTTTCAAAAAGTCTAATGTAATTTGGACTTTAGTCAGTCTCAAACGTTGAGGGAAGACTCGTCAACAAATATGACACTTTTTGGTTTTCATTCAAAGATTCACCTGCCGCTGCTAGCTCTTTTATTAAATCAAAAAAGATTTCAAAAGGGTCTTTCAATGCTGTGTCACCCTTTATTTTTAATCTGCACAATCGGTTACGAACAGACTCTTTAGTAGCAGCACTTCTTCTTTCGTAAATGGCATCTGAACTTTTCAGGACAGACAATATATTTACTGCCATTGAATGGCTGTATATTTCTCTTGTCCTGTGTCATTTTCACTCGCACTAGGAAGTTGACAGTTTAAATAAACTAAATATTTTTTATATTTTTTATAGACACAGTGAATGAACAATGTGATCTGGGTTCATAACCTATTAAAAATGGTTTAATAAATAAAGAAAACGCAGTGAATTACATTTTTTTAAACTACTTTCTTTGTCAATATCGCACGAGGAAGGAACGTCAGTATTCGAAGAAGAGTTTCTCAAGACTTAGTCGTTACAAACAATGTAGAAAAAGTAGTTTAAATTGATCTGAGGTTATGTTTCATAAATACAATAAATATTTTACGTACCGCCGGAGATTAAGTGAAGTGTTGCCATATCAGTACGCACTCCACGATTTTATTAGTCTTGAACAAGATAAAAATATTCAATAGTACATCTACGCAAACTCTAAAAAACAACAATTGAGCTAACTCGAGGAAATACGCGAAACGGAACGTGAAGTCGTGGCGTGTCGGGCAATCACCCTTTGACTGACAGCGGCTGCAAAATATAGAAAATTCTCACTTGTGACGACAGGCACTCCGACCGACCACTGAGAGAATAACATTGCCCGTATGCCTCTATGATTTGCATGTGTTGCTGAAGTTTTAAAAAATTGTTTTTGTTTTTTCGAAATGCAGAGTCAATATTTGGCCAAATTTAAGGCCATGTGACGAGAGGGTCACGTGACCAAACCTGGTCTTCGATTTTTCTTTCCCAGCTTACGTCTAAACGAAATGGGGTATCGCTCTGAAAGTTTGTGAAATGAAAGAGGAGGTAGTAAAGTCCATGTCTCTGCTTTGTTCCGGTGAAAATTTCGAGAAAAAATTTTTTTTTGAAGAAAATACCAGTGAAAGTTTTTTTCCCAACTTACGTCCACACGGAATGAGATATTGTGTTAAAAATTTGGCACGATGAATAGAAGGCATGCAAGAATTTGTCTCTGCTCCTAAATAATTAGAATAGTGAGTCAAACCCTGCAAGCAATTTGCAATGTTGTCAATGGGCTAGTTACGGGGTTTTTATTTATCAAAGTGGGGCAAAACAACAAAAATCGCTCACGAACATTATGCACCAATAATGCAAAAACTAGTGTTTGCACTTGAAATGCATGATTACCGTCAGAGAAAGTTAAAAGTCAAACTTTTGCTATAAAAACTAAATGTGTCCGTCGATAATCATTATTTGCATAAATAAACATTTTCTTCCTTTAATTCTTTGCAAGGCCACAACCGATCCTTTAATATTTATTAACATTTCCCGAAAAAAATTTCCGCCTTATTTAAACTTTTCTTTTTCAATATGGGTGAAAAAATATTGATCTTAGGGCCACTTGATCAGCTGTTACACTCATCACATGGCCTTAAGAGAACCTCTAGATCCTCTCATATATATATATATACATATATTCTCGACAATTGTTTCTGTTGCTCACTCTAGGCCTGACATGGTTCTTCTTGACTTCGAGAAGCGAACCATGTTCGTTATCGAATTTTCGGCATCAGCTGACAGAAACATCATAGCCAAGGAGAATGAAAAGAAAGAGAGGTATCGAGACCTTATAAGGGAGTTGCAACGATTGTACCCGGAATATTCTGTTAAACTGATCGCCCTTATCATCGGCGCTCTTGGAGGTGCCAAGCTTTCACTTGCTAATGGCCTAAAAAGCATCCCTGCTTTTCAACAATATGCTAGAACACTTGCGGGAAAAATGCAGAAGGCGGTTGTCCTTGGGTCGTTCCGTGTTCTTAGGGTGCATGAGGCTTTTGCTGGATCGTCGTATTGATTCCTTTACAGACTGTAACCACCTATCTCACGGTTGTGAGACGTGGTTGTGGCTG
>NC_046657.1:176061927-176073848 GCF_010883055.1 Belonocnema kinseyi | reverse complement strand
CCTCGGATTGCGGATAGAGGGTCCCGGTACCAAGGTTTATGCTGAATATGTTACAAAAAATAAATAGGCAGTCGCGGACAATTGTCCAGGGGTGGTCCCGAAGGAATTAACCCCCAATTGGAGGTGTAAACACCGTGCCGAAAGTTAAATGACACCTGGGTGAGTTGTCTAGAACGGTGACTCTGGGATATTGGGCGACCTCTCAGAGTACGCAGCCTTATCCTTGCATGCGGGGCTCTACAAGCTTCTCGTGGGAACAACAATGATAACACCAAACATAGTTATAGTAAGTGCGGTTCAAAGCAATAGAACATGCAGGGCTCCCGACAATGGGTCGGCCAACAATGCCGACCACGCTAGATCTGGCGGAGCCAATGAAGATAAGAGTCAATACGATGGATCGTGGGAATTTCAGGACTTTTAGGTGGACGGAGCGACAAAATCACGACTTATTAGAGTGCTACGCTGCGAGGTTGGCCCCTCAACGGGGTTACGTGGTACGTCTGCATGCTCTGTGGTGCGAGAAACATCCAGAGCTATCGCACTTTTTACATCAACGTCTGCGAAACCATGCCGAACTACTCCAAAAGGGGGCTATTTAAGCCCAACCACAGGTAGGCATTCAATAGAGGAAAAACGATGCTTTATGACCCGGAGGACATTTTTCTGAAGAATCCGACCTCTGGAATATCAATTGTTTTGTATATAATGCAGCGAGAGCTTTGGCTGATGCGAACCGTAAAACAAACCAACGGCTGATCATGAGACTAAAAGACGAATGCATCAACTCGCCATAAAGATAGGATGGGCAAGACAGTACGCTTCTCGCATTCAGTGTGTGATCGACTACATAACATCTGGCAGGGATTTTACTGCCAAGGTTCGAAAGTTCGCGCGCGAACTCCGGATCCGTTATCACACACTTGACAAGTCAAAACTGCTGATCATCAGGCAGCATATTTTTGAGAGAATACGGATACTATCTGACGCTAAGAGAGGTCTAGAGCGGAGAGAGATGTTGCTCAGAGGAAACCAACAGTTTCTCTTCGACCCGTATTATCAACCAATCACTTGTCTGTACACACTGTATAAGATATTCACAGCTATCCTAAGTGATAGGATTGTTCCGACAATCGGACCTGTGTGACAACAAATGTATTGCTTGGATTGATTACCGGAAAGCTTTCGATTCGACCTCCGATAGACTTATCTTCGGTATTTTAGAAAGCTTAATGATCCATTTGCAAATTGTGAGGTGCATAGAGAGATCGATGCCGCTTTTGAAAACCAGATTTACTATGTCACCTGGAAAAAATCGCGTGACAAGTAACAAGGTGACACAAGGGACAACTAACAATCTTCCATGGAAGATTGCTTTTTAAAGAGTTGTCCGAAAGGGTCCTGGAAGTGTGATGGGAAGGCTTCCCGTTCCGTCGCCCATAACTTCGGGACCGGTCGGGGGGTTTCGGCTCATCTCGGATGCGGCCCAACAACCCTTTCGTGCAGGGTCGTACCGAGGTCTATTCTATGGTAACAGTTCTGTTACTTATGAAAAGGAAACTGATCATTCTTTACCTTTTTTAAATGTTAAAGTCATAAAAATTAACGATGGAACTATCATTACTGATTAGTATAGGAAGGGCACTTATTCAGGTAGATATATAAATTTTCTTTCTAATCATCCAATTCAACATCAAATAGCTACTGTTAAAAATTTAGTTGACACTATGTACAAATTATCACATGAGTCTTTTCACAAAACTAATATCGATTTCATTGAAAATATTTTGTTTTTAAATAATTATCCTAAGGAATTTGTTTAAGTACATATTAGAGACAAATTAAATACATTTCAAGAACACGATACTAGAAGTTCCTGTTCTATCAATGTTTTTCCGCATCTGATACTCCTTAATAATTAACTTCTTTCTGAAACAAATATAAAACGAGAAACGAAGCGCTTGTCCGTTTAGTCGATTGTCGTGTAAATTTCCTGTTTTTGGAGTCGATTGTCCTTTAAGTCTGTTTTTTTATTGAGTTGAGTTAGGTTGTGTCATTAACTTACAAAAATTTTCAATCCAATTTAAGGTGTGTAATTTAGTTTATTAATAAATAGTCAGAGTACTTTGTTTTCTGGTATAAGATTTTAAGTTCTGCGTTTTGCAGTTAGTATTTTGGTATTTTCAGTTTTTGAGTTTGGAGTCAGCTGTTGTTATTAATGCTATTGATCCCTTACCATTTTGCCATATTTTCCCTATAAATATCCTAACATAAGTTCATTAGTATTTAATGCTTCTATTTGCCAGTATCTGTACTAGCGTTTTCTCATTTAAAATCATTGACGTTCCATTCACCTATACTTTTTCCTTGATGGTTTTTTAATTCGTATATAGTTGGGAAAATTTTCTTTTTGATAATGAAGGATTCTTCGCACTTGTCGTAAAACTTACCTGCTTTTTTGTCTATCTTATTTGATAGTTTTGTTACTACTTCTAGTACCCTATCACCTATTTTATATTATATCGGTCTTCTTCTTAAATTGTAACTATTCGCTTGTCTTTTAATTTGCTACGTCCAAATTCTTTTGGACTTCTTCTTTTATAATTTGTAGCCTTCTAAGTCTGTCTGCCCATTTGTCTACGCTTTAAAACTCTATTTCGCTTTCGTTTTCGAAAATTTGTCTTAGGGACTGCAGTGGTTTTAATTCGCGACCTAAGTTTAAAAAAGCTGGGGTGAATTGAGTCGACGAATTTTTGCTAGTGTTTACTGCAAACTGCAAATAATCTATATGTTCGTCCCAGGTAGAGTGATCGTTATCTAGGTTGGTTTTAATCATTTGTTTTATTGTTATATTATAACGTTCCATTGGATTGGCTTGGGATAATATTTAGATGTTTTATTATGCCTAATACCGAATTTTCCTGTGAAATCTCTGAGGGTTTTATTGAAAAATTCTGTGCCATTATCAGTGTGAAGAATCCGCGGTGTTCCCCAACGCGAAATGACACGTTTGTGGATTTCTGACTCTATTGTGCTCCCGTTAGCTCTTTCAATTGGGGTTATTTCAACCCATTTTGTAAAAAGGTCCAGAAACACTAAAATGTATTGATTTTTTTTCTTTTTAGAACTTGGTAGCGGATCCATGATATCAGCTGTTACAATGGTCCATGGTTCTTCGATTACACTTTTTCCCATTAGTCCTATCTTACTTTGGTTACTTTGTTTTACTCTTAGACAAGTCTGGAAATTTTTTACGTATTTGATCACGTCCGAATATACCCCTGGCCAGAAGTAATGTTCGGACATTTTCGCGTAAGTTTTCTCTGAGCCTAACTATCTTGTCTGGGTTTCGTCGTGGGTTTCCCGTAAAACTTGACGTCTCAATCTTTGGGGTACGACTAATTTCCAAGGGATTGAGTCTGGTAAAAGAATAGATTTGAGTGGGTCATTTCGGTAAAAATAGAGTTGTGAATCTATGATTTGCCATTTTTCATGTTCTTCGGCTCTTGTTTTTAGGTTATGAAGCCAATTTAATGCTAAGTGGTCCGTAATGACTTTGAAGTTGTAACATTCGAGATATGGCCTGAATTTCCTAATGGCCCGAACCACGGCTAGGCACTATTTTTCTGATGACGCATACCGAGATCCTGCGTTGTTTAAACTTCTACTCGCGTAAGCGATTACGTAATTTACGCCCTTGATTGTTTACATAAGTACGGCTCCCAACCCTGCTTTACTCGCGTCAGTTTCAAGTTGAAAGGGTTGTGTAAAATCTGGACATGTCAAAATTGGCGCTGATGTTAAAAGGTCTTTGATTCTTTCGAATGCATCATCCTGTTCTAATTTCCAATCCCACCTTTTATCATTTTTAATTATTCTGTTTATTGGTTCTATTATTTCGGCAAAGTGTGGAACGAATTTTCTGTACTAACTTGCCATCCTCATTATGCGCTGTAATTGTTTAGTATTTTTAGGTTTCGTCGTCTATTTGGAGTCCTTTGTCGTTAACTTTAAGAACTAAATATGTAATTTCTGAGCAGCCGAATTCACATTTGTCCGCACTGATCGTTAAGTATGCATCGTTTATTTTATCTAATACAATGTTTCAGTATTTTAAATGGTCGTCAAAATTTTGAGTAACTATAGAAATGTCATCTAAATAACAAAAAACTTTTGGTTTCAAGCCTGGAGTGATAATTTTGTCCATAAGTCTCTGGAAAGTGGCTGGAGCATTGGTCAAACCAAATGGCGTCGTTTTAAATTGATACATGCCCGTTCTAGGAACTGTGAATGCTGTGATTGGTTTTGAACTTTCTTCTGATAGAATTTGTAAATAAGCTAGTTTTAAATCGATTTTCCAAATTAATTTTGCTGATCTTAATGTGTCCAATATTTATGTCATGAGTGGGATTGGGTAGAGGTCTTTTTATGTTGCGTTAGATGAGTTGCCCTATGTTCTTTCCCCCAATCAATTTTAATTTTGTTCTCAAGGAGTTTTTCTAATTGGGATTGTTAGTTTTCTTTAAGCTCAACAATACCATCACAAATTTCCGCTGAACCATTATCTTGTTCATGGATTTTTTCTAAACTATCCGTAATATTATTTTATTTAATCGTCTTATTTTTAAAAGAAACCCATTGATTTCTATTATCGCTTTCTAATATCTCATAGGCTTTTTAAGATTCAGTTTTTGATTCTTTCCGATTTGTAACTGTTATTTTTACAAAGTTTACAATCACTATTTTTATATTCATTCTTGTATTTCCTATTATCATAAATTTTTCCTGAATAATTTTTCGTACCCTTTTCCCTAATTCTAGGTTTATCTAAATTAAGTGAGTCTTTTGTGCTAGAGTCGTCGCTAGTGCCATACGTGAGGATGACCTCTAAGGTTTGGAATTTATTGCTCGTGGGGTGCTTATTAAGCTAGGGATATGCTTCGTAGGATTTTTGCAGGAACTTGGGAGTTTTGTATTTTTGGGGGTTGTGTAGAATTGGTAGTTTCTAGGGGAATTTCGCTGTCTGGTAACCTTGAACTAGTATTTTTATGCTCTCTAGTACTTTTGAGGTTAATGCTACCTCAAAATTTTGGTTTCCTGTTTGTATTGCCATCTCCTTCCCCTTAATCAATAATTTTTCCTTAGTATTTACATTTCTACTTTCCTTGGTGTCCTTGGCTTTAATGGCAGGTTTAATTTCTATTTTATTTTTTGTTATAGAGAGACTGTTATAGGGTAACCACCAAGTTTCTGAGTCATAGCTTAGGGTCATCCGTAGGGCTTTTGGCATGTCTGTACCTAAGATGCCCACGGATTTTAGTTTAGCATAGGGTCATCCGTAGGGTTTTTAGCATATCTGTACCTAAGATGCCTACGGAATTTAGGTTTGGGACTAACTTGAACATTAATTGCTTTGTGTATTCACCGATCATAATTGGGATTACCACTTGCACAATTATCTCAACCGTTTCACCGTTTGCAACCATTAATTTTCGTGAGACGGGTTTAAAAATTGAATCACTGGAACTCTGCATTTTTTCCAGTAATTTCTTGCCAGCGTACGAATGTGTTACCTGTATCAACTAAAATTCGAAATAATTTACTTTCGAATTTGACCATCAAGTTAAAACTTGTCTCTGTTCGAATATCCACCCTTTCACTTTCCCTGGTTGCAATTGTAGTATGAGTATTCTCTTCTAAAATTACCTAATAGACCGCAATGATAACAATTTGAATGACTTGTATTTTTATTCGCGTTTGTTTTATCTTCCTGTTTTCTATTCGAGTTTGGACTTGTTTTATCTTGTGAGCCCTTGTTAGAATTATTAACCGGTTTTTGGTTTTTATTTCCGTAGTTTTGTTTTTGGAAATTTTGTTTATTATAATTTTCTGAATTATGCTCCGCATTTTCTGTTGGGAAGTCAATCATGGGGTTACTTTGACCTTTAATTGAGCCTAATGTCATTCGGTTAAACATAGGTAACATTTTGTCGTAGGGGTTGTAAGGATATCTTGGTCTATTGTTTTGGAATCTAGGTTGAAAATTTGGTTGGAAACCAGGTGAAAATCTAGGTCTGAAGTTACATCAGAAATTTGGTTGATGTTGGTTTGAAAAAGGTGGGTATGGAAATCCAAATGCTGGGAATGGAAATCGATTCTTGTAAGGTTTTTTGCACTGGTTACTTTGGTTGTGGTTTCCGTTTTGTTTATTGTTTTGTCCATTTTTATTTTTCCTTAAATCTTCTTTTTAAATTTTTATCTGCTATATCATCAGAGATTGTACCTTACCGACAGTAGATCAACCCTCCAAACCATGAAGGCAGAAAATCTACACATATCGATCAAGTTAAGAATCTTCAATAACAGAAAATGCTTAACGTCTTAATAAGACTAGATGGAAAATAATATTTTCAAATTAAAATTATTTCTTGTAAAAAAGATCCTACTGCATCTTCACTCCATTGGGAATTAATAAGAACTCTTAATTCAAGAAAATAACGCCAATTTTTAGCCAAATGTTAATAATATAAGTAATTATTTTTAAATTTGTATCTGCTATATCATCAGAGATTGTACCTTACCGACAGTAGATCAACCCTCCAAACCATAAAGGCAGAAAATCTACACATATCGATCAAGTTAAGAATCTTCAATAACAGAAAATGCTTAACGTCTTAATAAGACTAAATGGAAAATAATATTTTCAAATTAAAATTATTTCTTGAAAAAATATTCCATCTTCACTCCAAAATAAAATAATATCAAAATCCAAAATAAAATAATATCAATCCAAAATAAAATAATATTTTCAAATTAAAATTATTTCTTGAAAAAAAGGTCCTACTCCATCTTCACTCCAATGGAGTGAAGATGGAGTAGGACCTTTTTTCAAGAAATAATTTTAATTTGAAAATATTATTTTCCATCTAGTCTTATTAAGACGTTAAGCATTTTCTGTTATTGAAGATTCTTAACTTAATCGATATGTGTAGATTTTCTGCCTTCATGGTTTGGAGGGTTGATCTACTGTCGGTGAGGTACAATCTCTGATGATATAGCAGATAAAAATTTAAAAATAATTACTTGTATTATTAACATTTGGCTAAAAATTGGCGTTATTTTCTTGAATTAACAGTTCTTATTCTGATCCCTCTAATAGCCTAATTGGAAAAGCACCTGACCGGAAATCAGAAGCTTTGTGGTTCGATTCCCAATGGAGTGAAGATGGATTAGGATCTTTTTTTCAAGAAATAATTTTAATTTGTAAATCTTCTTTGTTATCCTCGAATTATTCCTATCCTCGTTATCGTCATTGCGCTTTTGTTTGTTTTTATCCTCAATTTTTGGTTCTGTTATTTGTAAAACTTGTTCTCTAATTTTCGACTTGGCTAACTTAGTTTCCCATTCTTTGCTTTTTGTGGGATATAGTTTTGTAAATAGTTTCCTAATTTCTGCCAGGTATGAGTGGTTGTCTTGAGTTCTTTTTTGGTTAGAAAATGTTATTTTTTGCCTAATTTCTTCTGAAAATCGCTCGTCGATATACGCGTTTTTGAAATCCTAGGTAAAATTCAATAAATATCGCCAAGAATTTTTATTCATTTCGCTCCAATCTGATTGCCAATAGTGCGTCTAAGTTTTCTAAGATGTCTCGACCATTTTTCTTATAACCCTTTTGAATCTTCTTCATTCTTCCAGAAAATGCGCGGGGCTGTCTTCTTTATTATTCCGGAATTTAATGGGCCAATTGCTCATAATTTGAAACGGTGCTTGTATCATGCCGAAAGGAAAATAAGTAGCTGGTATTGTTTAATTATTTAAATTATTGTCGGATTCGTAGTCTATATCTGAGCTATTTGTGTGGAGTCTAGAGTGTCTGTTTGATCTGTTACTTGTTGTCGAATGTCTACCTGATCCGTTTTGTTTTGGGTTAATTCTATCCTCTAATGGTTCGCTGTCATTGGTATCCAGTAATTTTAAATGATTAATTATTGATTTACTATGGTTTTCCGTATTATTGTGAGAATGTTTATTAGTTTCTTTAAATTTTTCCCTTAAATCGAATTGAACTGACTGTCTATTTCGAATTTCACTTCTATTTTTCCTGTGATTAGGTTCCATTGTTTCTTATCTATTTTCAAAAGAACTATGAGCTTATGGGTGTAATCTAGACCTCAAGTTGTTTGCTCTTTCTTCCCTTTCTCTAAAAATCTTTCCCTTTGTTGGTTCAAAAATTCGTTGAACTCTGCGCTTTCTATAAGTTCATCTGTTTCTAAAACGAATTGTGTGTTGTTTTCTAAAAAAGAAATCCCGTTCAAAAGCTTCGTTATCTATTTGTCTCGTATTATTTATTTGCATTGGCGCGCCCATTGTTGGTAAATTTTCGTTATCCCAAAAGAATGTATTGTTTGTAGTTTGAGTTGTTTCTACTTGTATTTGTTTCTACTTGTATTGCCTGAATGAATACATCTTGGTTCGACCTGTCTCTTTTCACTGTGTATTCTGTGTTTTTTTTATCGCGAAACCCCTACCGCGGCATATTGACCTGTTTGTTGTTTTAGGTATAGTGCCAGTGTTTTTAGATGACATTACTTCTATGTTTCCTAATATTGGTCTTATTGTGACCATGGTTTAATCCGCGTTTCTGGTTGAAAGTGCAGCGGCACCTTCCAGGTGTAAACTATCATGGTCGCTCTCCATGCTGGTGAGGTTAGTAATTATTATCTTGACTGTACCCGATCTGAGTTTTATTTAATTTTCATTCATTTTAAATTTGTATAAATGTGACACCCTATAATCCATTCCTATAAGCGGTTTCTACTTCATTTTCTTTTCGATGAGAATATGCAAGTTTATTTTGGAATATTTTAATTAAGATTGTAATTCAATAGTAAATTGTCGCACAGTTCGAAAATATGTTTGTTTTCATTCTCTGACCCTTTGTTTATGATATACGTCGCGTGACCTTACCTCGACTCGCGAGTATTACTGATTGCACTTGCGAACTTGTTTGCGCGCTTGGAAGATTCGTCAAGTCGGGTGCTTGGAATATTCATCCTTCCTGATTATAATATTTCATTTCATAATTTCATGCCCCATAGGAACGAACAATGCAAAATACAATGGTGCGCCCAATACAATGGGGCGCCAGGTATTACGGAGCTAATGCCGAGGAGGTAATTAGGGAAATGGAGTTCCGTGAATTGGGTAGAGACACAATAAAACCAGAGATTGTGTTAAAAATAATATGGCATTTATTGTCACTTACAGTAAGGTGAGGCCCGATACCCGTGGCGTGTTAGGCGGGCCTTAGGTGGGTGGAAGATACCTTTTTAAAGAGTGGTCCAAAGGATCATGGTGTTCATGAGTACGAGCTAGGACTGACTGCCGGCAGGACGTTCCGTCGCCCATAACTTCAGGACCCGTTGGCGGGTTCCGGCGCATCTCTGATGCGGCCCAGCAACCCTTTCGTGCAGGGCCGTACCGAGCTCTATTCTATGGCAACAGTTCTGTTATAATGGATGATGTTAAGATCTATGCTAAAAATAAAGAGCAGCTACATCTAGCTCTAGGGATTGTCGAACGATACACTAAGAAAGTAGGAATACAGTTTGGGTAAGAAAAATGCACCAAGGCTTATTTTAAGCGAAGAAAACCTATTGTCTTCCCTGAAGACCCTGAGCTAGTCGATAGAAACGCTATACGACACTTTGCGCGGGAGAGACTTATACATACCTGGGCGTGTCACAGGGCCGCATTCAGGATGTGACATCTATCAAGGATACTCTCCGAAGCAGATAAAAATGTCTCATCTGGCAGATTTGGTCTTTCGAACTGTCGGTGAGGAACAAAGTATCTGCAACGAACATGCTTGCCGTCCCGGTTGTACTCTATTCATTTGGATTGGTTGCATGTATAAAGTCTGCACAACAGAATACAGCGCATAGAGTCGCAAATGGAAGAGACCCTCTTCTTGAAATGGTCAGGAAGCACGAAGAAGTGGGCAAAGGAGCGTTTCTGTACAAAGCAGCGGGGGAGGCTGCTGAAACACTCGGACTTAACTTCAGTATTAGGGGTGAGCAAAATGCATTAAATCTTATCTATCTCGAGTACTCACTCCTGAAAGCCCGGATTAAGAAAGCACAAGAGAAAAACTTCCATGAACAGCTCCTCGATAAGAAGACATCTTTCACAGAAATGTGGAGGATCAGTCAATATCGTGTGAGCTAACTTTTGCTCTCCTTAAATCACCCAAATTGAAGTCTGGCACAGAGAGTTTCATTTTGGCATGTCATTTCATTTTCAGCCAAGATATTACCGATGATATCTGCAGGGCGTGCCATGAACACCCCAAGCCTTTAGCACACATTCTGTCTAGTTATCCAACTCATGCGGGAACGATCTACATCCAAAGACACAATGCGGGATTAAGAGTGCTTTATTACCATTTCTGTCACTCTTACGGCATTAGCCTTAATATCGCTCCTCTAAGTTCTCCTAGGGAAATAGAGTCAATTGTCGAGAATAAGAAGTGCTGCATATACTGGAATTTTGTATTCTCGACAATTGTTTCTGTTGCGCACTCGAGGTGAACTGGTTAATAGCGTGAAAAGCATCCCTGCGTGTCAACAGGATGCTAAAAAACTTGGGGAAAAATGCAGAAGGCGGTCGTCCTTGGGTCGCTCCGTGTCCTAAGGGTGCACGAGACTTTTGCCAGATTATCGTATTGGTTCCGTCACAGACTGTAACCACCTGTCTCACAACCGTGAGATAGGTGGTTACAGTCTGTAAAGGAATCAATACGACGATCCAGAAAAAGCCTCGTGCACCCTAAGAACACGGAGCGACCCAAAGACAACCGCCTTCTGCATTTTTCCCGCAAGTGTTCTAGCATATTGTTGACAAGCAGGGATGCTTTTTAGGGCATTAGCAAGTGGAAGCTTGGCACCTCCAAGAGCGCCGATGATAAGAACGATCAGTTTAACAGAATATTCCGGGTACAATCGTTGCAACTCCCTTATAAGGTTTCGATACCTTTCTTTCTTTTCATTCTCCTTGGCTATGATGTTTTTGTCAGCTGGTGCCGAAAATTCGATAACGAACATGGTTCGCTTCTCGAAGTCAAGAAGAACCATGTCAGGCCTCGAGTGAGCAACAGAAACAATTGTCGAGAATATAAAGTTCCAGTATATGCGGCACTTCCCATTCTCGACAATTGACTCAATTTCCCTAGGAGCATTTAGTGGAGCGATATTAAGGTGAATGTCGTAGGAGTGAAAGAGATGGTAATGAAGCACTCTCAGTGCCGCATTGTGCCTTTGAATGTAGGTCGTTCCCGCGTGAGTTGGACAACTAGACAGTATGTGAGCTAAATGCTCGTGCTGTGCATGGCACGCCCTGCAGCTATCATCGGGAATGTCTTGGCTCAAAATGTGGCAAAGGTATGTTAAGGTGGAAATGACACCGTCTTGGCATGCAAAAATAAAACCCTTTGTACCAGACTTCAATCCGGGCGATTTAAGGAAAGCAAACGTTAGCTCACAAGACATTGACTGATCCTTCACATTTCTGTGGAAGATACCGTGCATCCTCTTATCGAGGAGCTGTTCACGAAAGTTTTTCTCTTGTGCTTTCTTAATCCGGGCTTTCAGGAGTGAGCACTCGAGATAGATAAGATTTGATGCATTTTGCTCACCCCTAATACTGAAGTCAATTCCGAGTGTTTCAGCAGCCTCCTCCGCTGCTATGTACAGAAATGCTCCTTTGCCCACTTCTTCGTGATTCCTGACCATTTTAAGAAGAGGGTCTCTTCCGTTTGCAACTCTATGTGCTGTTCCCAGAATAATCATGTTGTGAAGACATTCAAGACTCAATATTCCGCGACCCCCTTGACGGCGTGAGATGTACAGTCGCGGAACGGAAGA
>NC_046657.1:176059835-176061827 GCF_010883055.1 Belonocnema kinseyi | reverse complement strand
TTGTAGTAAGTGCGGTTCAAAACAACAGAACGCGCAGGGCTCCTGACAATGGGTCGGCCAACAATGCCGACCAATCTAGAGCTGGGGGAGCCAATGAAAATGCATTCAATGCGATGGATTGGCGGGATCTCGCGACCTTTGGGCGGACGGAGCAACTGAATCACGACTTGCTAGAGTGCTGGGATGCGAGTGTGGCCCGTGAACGGGGTTAAATGGCACGGCTGCAAGCTCTGTGGTGCGAGAAACACCCGGAGCTGTCGCACTTTTCGCAGCAACGTCTGCGAAACCATGCTGAACTACACCGTAAAAGGGGCTATGTAAGCGGAACGCCTACTCTACCACAGTTAGAACAAGCCGGCAACAAAGAAAGAGAGGCGACACTAAGACCAACCGCGGGCAGGCATCCAATAGATGAAGAGCGATGCTTTACGACCCGGACAAACATCGACACCAAGGTTTCTCTCAAGCCTCAAGATCTGGCTGAAATGGATGATGAGCTTCGTGGACATTTTTTCGGTGAATCCGAGCTCTGGGCTATCAATTATTGTGTGTATAATGCAGTGAGAGCTTTGCCCGATGCGAACCGTAAAATAAAACCAACGGCTGATCATAAGACCAAAAGACGAATGCATCAAATTGCCATAAAGATAGGCTGGGCAAGACCGCCAAGGTTCGAAAGTTCGCGCGCGAACTCCGGACCCGTTATCACACACTTGACAAGTCAAAGCTGCTGACCATCAGGCAGCATATTGTTGAGAGAATATGTATACTATCTGACGCTAAGAGAAGTCGAGAGCGGAGGGAGAGGTGGGTCAGAGAAAATCAAAAGTTTCTCTCTGACCCATCTCGAATCTTCCAAGACCCTCCAGTTACTGTCGAACACCCACCCAAACCAGAGGAGGTCGAAGTATTTTGGAGAGAAGTCTACGAAGTTCAGCATAGACTGGACGAAGACTCAGAAAATATAAATAGCTTGAAGGAGTTATGTGTTGCCCTCATAACACCTGATAAAGAATGCCCACCCATCACTACCGAGGAGGTGAAAAAAGTATTAAGAGGGATGAAGAACTATTCCGCACCGGGACCAGATTGTATCAAAACCTTCTGGTGGAAGAAGTTTTCTTCAACCAATCAATTGTCTGAACACACTGTATAAGATATTCACAGCTATCCTAAATAATAGGATTGTTCGGGCAATTGAACCTGTGTGGCAAGAAGTGTATGTACAACGAGGCTCAAAGAAAGGCGTAGCCGGATGTCGGGAGAACCTGCTCATCGATAGAAGTGTCTGCAAAGATGCAGCATTCTATCAGCGTGACCTATCGATGGCCTGGATTGATTATCAGAAAGCTTTCGATTCGACATCCCATAGACTTATCATCTGTCTTTTGGAAATCTTAAAGGTTCATCCGCAAATAGTTGGGTGCATAGAGAGATTAATGCCGCTTTGGAAAACCAGATTTACTATCTCATCTGGCAAAAATCGTGTGACAACTAACAAGGTCACGTTTCAAAGAGGTGTCTTTCAGGATGACACCATGAGCCCACTTCTCTTTTGCCTTACATTATTACCACTATCTCTAGCACTGCGCCATTCCGACGGGTACTTATGCAGCAAACCTGCAAATCGAAAGTACAAGGTCACTCATGTATTTTACATGGACGATCTTAAGATCTATGCTAAAAACAGAGAGCAACTGCATCTAGCTCTGCGAATTGTCGAACGATATACTAAGGAAATTGGAATGGAATTTGGGTAAGACAAATGCGCCAAGGTTTATTTGAAGCGGGGAAAACTTAATGGCATCCCTGAAGATCCTGAGCTCGTTGATAGAAGCGCCATACGACACCTTTGCGCTGAAGAGACTTATACATATCTGGGCGTGCCAAAGAGCCGCATTCAGGATGTGACATCTCTAAAGGATACTCTCCGAAGCAGATACAAACGTCTCATCCGACAGATTTGGTCTTCCGAACTGTCGGCGAGGAACA
>NC_046657.1:176049967-176059735 GCF_010883055.1 Belonocnema kinseyi | reverse complement strand
ATTACACATTTTTTTATTTTGAAATAAAGTGATTCTTAGAACGTTGTAGGGTGTTTTGAATTTTTCTCTTGAGGTACGATTCAAAATAGAAAATTTTAAACAGATATTATTAATATTTAATTATTAAACAATTATTTTGATTTTTTTTGGAATGATTATAAATTCATTAAAATTCTAATAATCTATACATATATGATATTTTTTGCATACATTTAGATTATTTAATTATTAAATTTAATTAATAATAATTATTATCATTAAATTAAATTAAATTATGAGAGAAGTTGAAGGCTGCAGGAAGCTACGATCATGGTTCCTTAAAGCAGCCAATACCGTCGCAACTGGGACGTTCACGTCATCCACTTCTGCTCCTTCTATCCTAGGAGTTTAAGCAAGAACGGGAAATTTACGCAAGATAATTCGTAAAACACTGTTCCTTAGATTGCGGTCTCTAGCCGCGGATAAACTTACGCGGCAGATGGAACAGTTGGAGGTGAAGATTTCACCTCTGAATACTTGTTTAGAGTTACCAACCTTTGTACAATGTTAGGAGGAACAGTGTTGTCGGATCAGAAGCAGTGATCCCAGAAGAAGAGTCTTTTGCATCTGACTTCCGAACGTCTGATCCTGATGCTGGCAAGCTGGAATTTTGTTGAGTTGGCTAAGAAATCAAGCTTTTATACCTCTAAGGCAGCCGATTGTGAGAACCACAAGATAGACTTTGTAGCCTTGATACAGCCTGCTCAGCTCGAAAAGAACAGCTTGATACTTCGCCCGTTTTTGTTCCTTCTTTGTCGTGATATGACCATCGGATGCTGCCGAGGATTCAATCACGTAAATGATCTTGGTCTTTAGATCTTGGATGAGAATATCAAGCTTTGTAGCACTGATAGGTTGAGTGATGGAAAATGAGAAATTCCAGTAGATCTGTATGTACCCGAAGCGTTCTAAGAAGTCTTTTTGTTTGGTTACATTTTATATTTTTTTCTCTAAAAATTACACTTTGCAAAATTTTTTCTTGTCCTTCAAATAAATCCAGGCCAAAAATACCGAAAGAATCACCTAAAATTTTTTAAAGGACAGAAAAAATATCAGCCAGTGATTACTTGCAGAATATAATCCTAATCTTAATCCTCTTACCTTACACTTCATTCCAGCACCCATGTACCGTACACAGGTGCAAATTGGGTTTTCGCGATTCCAACAGCTGATTTAAAGATTAAGAAATGTTCAAAACATATCAAAAGACCTGTGTTTTTTGTGTAGAATTTTGCATAGAATTAATGCTGCAATTGAAATTAACAAAAAATAAATTTTGTTATAAGAAAATTGTTTTAAACAAACTATGTTTTGGAAAAAATTATCTTTTCTTTTGAAAAATATTTTTTTTTTTCATTTAAACAAAATTCAACGAAACCAACGCAATTTATTAGCTAAAACATTGTTTTTTAAGAAAAAAAATATTTAATATAATATAATAATACTAAGTATTTTTCCCATGCCCCCGAAGTTACTATATTTCCAATGAGGGAATTTCGTGCTTTCAGGGTGGGCAAGTATGAGTAAATATATTAAATTATAAGAAAATATCGTAAGACCATTTATTTATCATAAAAATTATGTCAATACTTTAAAAAAGACAAGGAAATACTTAGTTCTCGGCAAAACGTTCGCATTCAGTGGATACAGGTGCACAATGATCGTCACACATTCTGCGCATGCTGTTCGGGCACCTCATGAAGAATTTAAAAATATTCTATCAGTCGGCAAATAAAAATAAGAATTGAATAAATACATATTTTGAGGGCCTTTCATAAAAACTTTGTTATTATATGTTTCATATATTAAAAAAAATATTTTTCTTACCTCACAAAATACTGCAGTTTTTCCAACTTTTTTCTTACAACTCTCAGTTTTTACAATGATTGATTGATTGATTCATTTATTGTCTCCATTCTATACTTTTGCAAGCTTTTACAATATTTCTGTGTCCACCTCAATGACAATACCTAACAATTTACATGAATTCCCCTTTCAATTTTACATGGAAAATATTAACAGTTAAATTCCAGCTGAATACATTAGGTGAATACATTGCAGTTAATTCATTCCCTTACATATTTATATCCTTGATTCTACATACTATATCACAAATTTTCCATCTTCCAAACTCATTCTTCCTCTCATTCACTCTGGCGCGCTCTCTCTCTGATCTCCTCCTCTGACATTTCTCTCGCTTTCTTTTCGAACTCTGGAAAATCGGCAGAGGACAGGGTTCGGTTTTCCCTTAAATATTTCGATGACAAATTCTTCTAACTCCCGATCTCTCTTCCCGTCCTTCCATTTATCAGCACCGTCAATCCCAATAATTTTCTCTCCCCAAGTTGGTCTTCCATTTTCTGTATCCACTACCCTAGTTCGAGCTATCTATTTTCACCCAGTCCAACTGTATTTCCTGCTCTATTCTATTCTTCTTCGAATGCCCAATCCAGCGTCTCTCCATCTCCTACAATTCAGCATGCTTTCTGTAAACCCTTACCCTATGCCGACGGATTCCCATTCTTGATTACCCTCATTTCTTCCTTTAGACATATTTTTGGCCATTTCTCCTCTCTCGTTCCCAAAATTTCTATCATATATTTCAAAGCTCTCATTCTTGTTTCTATCTCTAGGCTTAACCTCCCTGACTCCATTCTCCAAATGTATCCAGGAGTTGTCCTATCTACTTCCATTGCCATCTTGACTAACCTTTCCTGCATTTTCTCCATTTCCTCCCCTATTTCCCACCCCCAAATTTCTACTCCGTATAGCCCCCCCCCGCCTTAGCCAGTGTGTCTAGTATATACAATCTTTTCCGGAGACTATCGAGACCCGCCCTTTTTATCACTCCCCCCCCCCCCCCCCCCCCCCCCAAGCTGCGTTCGTGGCTGTTTGCGCTTTTCCAGCAATTTTTTATATATGAGTTTTATAAGCCCCTCGAGTTGAAAACCAGAATCCCAAATATTTGAAGTTATCGACCACTTCTACCTCTTTCCCTTTAATTTTCCAATGTTCTCCTTTTTTTCCTCCCCCTTTCCTAAAAATCCTTATTTTATTCTTCTTTACATTTATCTCTAGCTTATTTCTTTTTACATATCTTTCCAAGCTTCTAATCATTTATGTTAAACCTTCTGCTGTATCTGCCACTAATACCAAATCATCCGAAAATTTTAACCCAAAAATTTTCTCATTTCCCCTCACCTTCCCTCCTATATTTCTTCTTTCCCAATCCTCTTCGATGTCATTCACAAAAATGTTGAATAAGGTTGGACCAAGAAGACACCCTTGTCTAACCCCTCTTGTTTTAGAGAAGCTGTCTGTTATTCCCTGACCAGTTATTACCTCTTAAACCGTTTTCGCGTATATCTCCTCTAACATTACTAACATTCGGCCTCTAATCCCAATTTTCTTCAGTTTTCCGATGAGAATATTTCGGTCTATTGTATCGTAAGCTTTCTGAAAGTCAACGAAAATCCCAAACTGCTTTCCTCCTTCTCTCTTGAGTTTATTATTTATAATAGAATTTAGCACGAATAAGTGATCTCTCGTTGACCTTATCTCCTTAAATCCTGCTTGGCTTTCTCTTATTAATCCCTTCTTTTCCAGCCAAGCCTTCAATCTTCTATCCATGATGGTTGCTAATATTTTATATCCTATGTCTAATAGAGAAACTCCTCTGTAATTTCCTGTATCCTCTTCTTCCCCTCCCTTATGTATGGGGTATATTTTCACTTTTTCCCACCAATTTCCAACTTTTCCTTCCATCCAAAACCCATTCAGTATTTCGTGCATCTCTATTAACCAAACTGCCGGTAATCCTTTTATAAACTCCGCCGTCAATCCGTTTTCTTCTGCTGCTTTACCCTTTTTAAGTTTGTTATTACTTTCGCTAATTCCTCCCTAGAGATATCCTCGTTTAATTCCTCCTCATCCTTATCCAACTTCATTCTCTCTCCCTCCTTCGTTCTTGTTGGCTCCCCTCCCCCTCCCACTTGCGGTTTATCCTTTCCCTCTTCTATCTCTTCCTCGCCCCCTCATACTAGTTGCTGAAAATGTTTTTTCTATTTCTCCTTCCCCATTTTCCCTCCCTTTCTCTTCCCTCTCCTTCTCGGTCTAAGCTCTATTGCTATTGCTTTCCAGAACTGCCCCATATTCCGACTTTCAGACTGGAGAACCCATTTCTAGGGATTCATCTTTCTCACAAACGCTACTTCCAATGCAAACGACTGAGGCCAGAGATCAAAATATTGATTTTATTTACATAAAACGGCAAGAGACAAAAATAACTTTACACACTCACACGTATGTACACATACAGAAAAAAGTAAAAAATTAGAAGTGAAAAATTAAAAATGTAATGATCAGATTCATCTGCCGTGTACGCGGGTTGGACATAGAAGGCGATTTTAGCCGCTATCATTGTTCACCCCCAGAAAATTTTTGACGATGCGGCACGTTGTTCAGCAATATAACCTTCTGAATTAGATGTAACGAATTTCGAGCTCTCAGCTCTTCCAAGATTCGTACGCACCTCGCATGCTTTCCTCAACGAACTCTTCAATGAGTTGAGTAGGAGTGGGAATAGACTTCCACGGCTGCAAGCTCAGAGACTATCTGCTCGTCCATAGCGTCTCGCGCCACGGTTATATGAACCTTCTCTTCCACCGCATCTTTTGTAGTGTGCTACAGGTGCTGCGAGTTTTTGTTGCGCCTATTTTTCCTATCTTCAGTCTGATGCCTTCGTTGTTCAAGGTCATCTTAGGTTACTGTTTTTATTTCCGGAAAGTTCGCTACAAAGTTTGGCGAAAGGCCATCCCGCCAGGAGAAGTTTTGGTCGCTTCCATCTCGTATTCAAATTGGCAGCGCATCAAGTACTAACCATCATGGGTTTGAAAATTGATACTCTGTCGTGGGATTCCTGTAGAAGTGGTGAAACATCCAAGTGAAACATCCTCCGCAGGACCGACTGTTGTTCTGCTGCTTACCACTTGCTGCCAATGCCACTGTCCTGTATTCGATGGCCTCCAACGGTGGCTCTAAGGGAAGCTTTGACGATCCTTGGGAAGCGACCAACGAACTTATATCTTTATGAACTTCTCCATTTAATTATGGATTTTTGGTGCTCCTCTTAGACCTTTTTCTATTCGTTCGCTGCCTGTCTGCCGTGGGAAACGCTGTCAGTAGCAGTGCTGCAGTCAACATAGTCGTAAAATTAATGAGAGGGTTATTATTATTTTTTTTATGACTTGTTCTCAGGTGAACCTGTTTTTTTATCATAGCTACGGACTATGTAAAATGACTGATAAGATGATCATGATCACAGGTTTTTAGTCGCTTGCGTCCTGATGGTCGAAGAAGTTCCTTACTATGCACCAGGTGTTTAATTAAACCGCCTTGTGAGCTTCTGTCAGTACCCTAAATGTCTAAGATGTTCAGTGAATATTACGCGCACGTTGTCTGTAGCCGAAATTACAATAGGATGAATAGATGCATGTTTTACATTCGTTTATATTGTCTTTACTTTCTACCTTGGCTCTTTTGCGATTATGGATCTTGGTTTTATAGGTCGCCTGCAAATTTCGTTTAAGTGGACAAGCAATATCGATGATGTAGATTCTTATACCTTTTTTCCGCGTCACGATATCAGGTATATATTCTCGAATGTAATGATCCATCTGGATAGTAAAATCCCAATATTAGATGTAATCTTCTTTTTCTAAAACAGAAATTGAAATGTATGTATAGAAAGTCGTCCATTCTGTTCAGAGTCCTAGGTTTAGGATTCGTTTAGGATTCTTTGGTATCTCCACATAATCGGCACCGGTCAACAACATCTTGTTGCAACACAGGTTTGCGATCATTTCTGGGGCTGACAACCCTGTTTTAAATCGAAATAAAGAATTTTTTGTTTCTGGATACAGGGCGCCCTTTCTCAGCTAAATATTGGATACCTCACTATCCACTTCACGTTGATCTAACGTTTTGGGGTAAAATTAGGGGCATGGTGTAGTTTGGCATTAGTCTTTTAGCGTTTTTATACTTAAACAGCGGCCGCGAGCGTTGGAGCTGACAACAGTCACTTCTGGATTTTTTCATAGAGCTATTATGTTTATTATGTTATTTTTATTATCTTTATTGTTTTTCATATATTTTATATATTTTATGGTCTATTATCTTTATTATGTTATGTGAGAATTTGTAGGCTCCAGAAGATACGATCATGTTTCCTAGAAGCAGCCGACATATACTTGTTTCCAAAAGACTTCTTATCGAATAGGCGGATTTTCAAAGGCTTCTTTCAACATGTCTCTCACAAAATGGGATGCATGTGAGCCGCATGCGTTCGCACATCATGCCTAGGACGAAGGCGGGGCATATGCCTCGCACCTATGTGTACCTCACAAAATATGCCGCATATGCCTGACACAACGCAAGCACCGCTTACGTGGTGCGACTAACGTGGTCGGGACGCTTGCTATCTGGGATACATTCATAAACACCTATAATGCATCAAATTCAAAGTTCTAGTAAGATTTTGCATTAAATCGCAGTACCCCATTGTTAAATATTTACTGAGACGGTTCGTTCTATTTTCTTCATTGGAATTTAAGAATAAAGCTACGGGCAAATATTTATATTGATACGTTCATGACTCGAAAAGTGCACAGCCAGGTAGAGCTAAGGGATGATTCACGAAATCATTTGATCATACGTTCGATTGCGCGCGCCATTAGCTAATAAGTGGGGATAACGTGGAACCAATGCACTCTATAAATTGATAGCGATACCGGTACCAGGTCTCTTTGCTCTTTGCTTTTATTTCCTCGAATTACCAGGAATTCTTACTCGAGGATCTACGAGGGGAGAGTCTCTTAGTTCATTCATCCACCTGTCATTGAAGACACTTTTAATTGAGGAAGCCTCATTCAAAAAGCACGCTGCCCTCTAATTACAAACTTACGTCAACTGAATTATCCAAATTCATCAGAATTCGGATAGTTAGTCGTAAGTTTTTGGGAATTAAGTTTTTTTTTTTAATGCATGTGTGGGGATTTGAAATAAGTAAAAAAAATAGTGTGCGCCATTTTACTGTAACGACTTTGCACTCTATCTTACGATAAAGAAATCTCGTTGTGCACGATTGCGCTAGCTATTAAAATTTACATAGGCATTTTTACTTAATAGTTTTATAAAAATGGAATCAGAAAAGAACTCGTAACGACTTTGCACTTAATTTAAAAGTTAAGACCTTGTTGTGCAAATGAAGTTCAAGAGAATTTATAAAAATGGGATCTAAAAATATATAGGAGAATCAGAAAATCAGTACCCAATTTTTAATAAAATTGAGTTGTAATTTCTCGTAACGTAAATGTAACGTAAATGTAATGTAATGGAATGTAACGTAAATGCACTTAACGTAAATGTTGAAACCTCGTTGAGCGAATAAAGTTTAAGCTCTTGTATAAAAAGTTAAATCAGCCAAGTGCAGTAATAAAATGAAGAATATAAATAAACACAAAGTCAATCCCCGGTTAGCGAAGTGTAATAATGTTACATTACTTTATTCGAATTTTATCGTTGAAAAATTCAACCAAATCGTGAAAAAATACGTAAAATCAATTCTTGCAACAACTTTATGAGTTATAAACAATCTTAACGACGCAAATTAATAAACCCAATGTTTCTTAAAGCCTTTACTTAACAATTAAGCCATAAAAGTTAAATAAAAAACTTAAAAATTATTTTATTTAATATAACTGAGAATCGTACAGTTCTCAATCCTCTTAAAAAGTATCCAAGAGTACTCAGAAACATGTCAGAAATATTTTTTATCGAAAGAAATTGAATTATTTTAATCTCATATCTCATTTCATAGATTAACAAAAATAAAGAATCAAGATTTCATATAAATTAAATAATAGCTTCATTTCCATTAGACTCGTGCAGGTGCGCACCGATTTGAGAAATAGTTTTCGTACTCTCATCATTGTGGTCGTCCACTTCTGCTCGTAGGTAGGTGCACAATGTGGGAAAGCAACCCCAGTGGCACTTACTTCATGGCGTGTCGGGAGGAGCAGTGTATCTGTATTCGGAGGGCTCACTGCAAAATATATATTTCACGAGATAGTGCAACATTATACGCAATACAGTTTAATATATAATATTATTCTTGCGCTTTATTTTAACATCAATTTTTAATGTTCACATTACATATAATCTGAAACACTAATCCCAAGACGAATAATTTATAAATTATCCATCTTGTTTAAATTATAAATTAGTAGTGAACACATCTGTAAAAATTCAGAGACTCAACAAATATAAAACAAAAAGTAATTTACGAATTCAAATAAGAAATGTTGAACATTTATATTAAAAACTTAAAAGTATTTTAACGTTTTAACATCTTTTAAACCTACGATTGTTTAGATTTTAAACGTAAACATGCGAATTTTGAGGCAAATGAATATTTTCTAAATTTTATTACCCATAGTTTTCGTTTTATCAATATTTTTCTGACTGAAAAGCAATGCACAGAATTTGCCTAGTTTTTATTTGATCAAAATTAGTAAATTACTACTTGTCCCCATTTGTAATATTTCCCAATGACTTTTCAAATAATTTTTGTTGCTGAATCATCTTCAAATACTTCAGAATAACATGTCCCAACAATCTGTTAATCTGGATCAAGTATTGTACTGAACATTGGTCTTAATTATTACTTTGTTGTAGTTTTTCTTGAAATACTTTGCAATCGACAATGTAAAAAGCTAGATACTTTTTTTATCAATTAATTATTATTTGAAATATTTTTATGTGTTTAAACAATTATTGTTTCACATTTTACAGCAAATTATAAGTATTTTCATGATGACATGAAATAATCGGACATTAAAAAGTCTATACAGTCGTTTCAACGTGCTGTTAATTATTTAAACAACTGTTTGATATTGCAATGTAACTTTTGACTAAAATAAGTCAGAGAAATGTAGTTTTTGCCAATTTTTGAAAGAACTTGATATAATTGTTTTATATCTTGTATTTTTACCACTTATTCGTATTTTAAAAATAATTTACACTTTTGGGAACAACTTTTTCCGATAAAATATATTTTTTTAAATTCTTTGAACAATTTTTTATGGTTGAAATATAGCTTTTTATCGGAATAAGGCAGAAAAATCAAGTTTATTTGTATGTATATGTTTGAAGTAACTCCATAGAATTCTGATATATGTTCTAGTTTCACTACGTGAATAATTTTCTAAACAATTTCCATTTGTTTATAGAAATTTTTTGATGAAATATACAAAGTAAAACCTATACTTAATAGTTTTAAATCTTAGCTAACTATTTTATTTGACTTAGAGGAAGTAAAAACTTAGCCTTTTTTATAGAAGAAAGTGTTTGAAGAAAAGAAAACTGTTTTTTTATACTAGCCGCACAAAATGAATGCCTTCTATTGCTTACGGATTACCCGTAACTGGCAAACGTAACCTAAAATAATATTAAAAAACCATTTTCGTTCAACACATTAGAAGGCGCTTCAAAAAATGAAGTTTGAAAAATCTAGTAGGATTGTGCATAATAATACATCACTTTATCACAAAACTCTCGTTTTATTCATATGTGATCAATTGTGGGTCCGGATGCAATAAGGGCACATAAAATTTTTTCGTGCGAAAACGAAGTCCCCTGGAGGCTTTAGAAAAAATTTTCGAATTTTAATTT
>NC_046657.1:176047036-176049867 GCF_010883055.1 Belonocnema kinseyi | reverse complement strand
GCGTTCTGTTGTTTTGAACCGCACTTACTACAACTATGTTTGGTGTTGTCATTGTTGTTCCCACGAGAAGCTAGGGAAAGGGGTTCGTCCATTCTTGTAGAGACCCGCATGCAAGGATAAGGCTGCTTACTCTGAGAGGTCCCCTAGTATCCCAGAGTCACCGTTCTAGACACCTCACCCAGGTGCCATTCAGCTTTCGGCACGGTTTTCACACCTCCGCTTGGGGGTTAATTCCTTCGGGACCACCCCTAGACAATTGTCCGCGACTGCCTATTTATTTTTGTAACCATATTCAGCAGAAACCATATGCCATATGCATGGAAAAACGTGAAAATTCAATTTTTTAAATAAAAACTATTTCATCACAGTTTTTATAACCGGAGATTAATCTAGAAAGAGTTCAGTATTTCTTAAAGTCTTATATAGTTGTAGAGATATAACCTACAGCAGTAGATATACGGGCCGTCCGCAGTACAGATGTGGAGATGAAAAATAACTTCCATTTGTCACAAAGGTCGCCTTTTTATTTTTTATTTCGCCATATTTGTTGGGAGATGAAAATATATGGGCGATTGTGTAGAATCTTAAGAATTGAATATAAGTGCTTTTTAAGAATCCTTGCACGACCAGAAGTACATTATTACTCGTGTAAATTCGTTCACTTCATGACACCGGCTATTTATTTGTTTTAAAAAATCTTTATATTTAAGCTATAACTACACTCTAAGCGCATATTCGTAATTTCTGGAAATGCGCGGCTAATATTCATTGGTTAAATTTGACTGCTTCTGGTATTCATTATTCACACCATCTAACATATAGCGCACGTGTTTCTGGTTCCTTCAGTCACATTACTTCAATTAGGTACCATTTTTTACTTTGTTCATCAGTTTTATGGAAAACCTCCAAAAAAGAAAAACTATTCCACCAGCCCTTAAGATAAAAAGTGTGTTGAACGAAAGGTCAGCGTATGGTGCCTATATGTATTTTGGGGCGTTGAATACAAATCTGACATTGGTTTTTCTTCAAGCACTTCAGATTTTTCCCCTAGAAGCGAAACATTTCCTAGAAAATCAGTTTTTTCGCTAATCAAATTACGCTTGGTATTGATATACATAATAATACTGAATGTTATTTTTAAACATTATAAGTTTAATTATTTTTTATCTAATTTTATATGTCTTATTAAAACAATTCTGCACCATAACAATCGTTTTGGAAAGTTTAATATGAAATTCTACATGGCAACTCAATAAATAATCATTTTTCTCTTCTGTCTTTTTTAATTCATTCCAATATAATCTAAATTAAAAACATTTTGCTCCAAAAATTACATCAAGGAATTTCGTTTTTAATTCAATATAAATTGTTACTAACGTGTTCCCCTGAGGATGAAAACAGGGAGTTTTCGAAACGTTGGGAATAATTGTAAATAAAATCTTGTCCGATGGAGTTGTAAGCGACCTCTGTTGTTCTTTTTTATCCTACACAATATCAGCTTTTTGCACTTCTTAGATCTCTTTTAGCATTTCTTTCTTTTGTGGTCTGCGATATCCTCTTCTTATCTTTTTCCATTTTTAAATCTCTAACTTCATTGCCCATTGTGCATTTCTTTAATTATATTTCTATATTTTAAATGTCAGAATTACAGGTTAGAAACATTGAATCATGAATGAATAAATAAATTAATTTTAAATATTCTCCACAAACAAGAAAATTCACACATTTAAATTTCTTATTTTGTTACACCAGCGGACGTTACAACAGCGACAATTCTTAAATAAAAGATATTAATACTGAAGTACGCAGAATTTTTTAGTTTGGACTTGTAAGAATATTCATATATATGTAAAGGAGATATCTATAATTTATTTAATTAATCAAAACTAATTTTGTAATAAGCCTTGCCCGTTACACCAGCGAAATTTGAACACACTTTCTAAAAATGAAGAAATAACGTCCAGAAAATGTTAACGTGACACCAGCGATACGTAAATTTTGGGACAAACTTTACAAACCAATTACAATTTGTCCATGTATTCTATGTGATTTTGATACATTTTATTAGATTCTAGAATTATTTTTAAACAAAATGAGTAATTTTCAGAATTCTATCCAATAAAATATAAAGATGGCAGATGTTTAAATGTTTAAAATGTAAAATTGACATTATTAAAATGACATTTCCCTTTTATTAGAGGTGAATTTCCGTCTGTATTATACTGTTATGCAATCATTATATAAATGTATTCCCTAGATTATTATTCCAAATCTTATCTTCATATATCAATAAATAACTAGGAAATTAACTCTAAAGGTTACAGACAATTGCGCATGTTGTAATAAATTGTTTTGAATTTTGTGAAGTAGAATATATTTCAAATTTAATGAATTCCTTAAAATACCTTCAGAAAATATCCCGGTAAGAAGGCTTGCATTGAAAAGTATTCGAAAATTTCCTGTTCAATGGGGACGTCACAATCATTGAATTATTGGAATTATTGGATGCCCGAAATCGACAAAAAAGTGGAACATTTTTAATCCCTTTTAAATTTGGACTTTTCGCTTTGCTTATTTACCGTTTTTCGAACAATAATGAGCTTAAACAGCCCCAGAAACACAGTATTAGCCATTTTACTTTGTCAAGATTGATTGATATAACGTAGCTGCGATAAAAACTCATTTTGAAGTTGTTTATCATATTCTTTTATTTCTTCAATTGTGGGTCGGGATGCAATAAGGGCGCATAAAATTTTTTCGTGCGAAAACGAAGTCCCCTGGAGGCTTTAGAAAAAATTTTCGAATTTTAATTTTCAAAAGATATATATGGA
>NC_046657.1:176042908-176046936 GCF_010883055.1 Belonocnema kinseyi | reverse complement strand
CTGAAATTTTACCGCGATTTCGCTGGAAGCGGGTGCAATTTCCCAGATTAGCACCTGCTCTCGGCGAAATCCTGCGGTTGTTCTTATGACAAATTTTTAATTTTATATATATATATATATATATATATGCCGGAAGGGAATACAAAACGAATTGAGTTGCAGCCCATGAACAGATTAAAAAAGAGGCAAATTCTCTCTAAAGAGTCAAATTTTATTCAAAATTTATATTATAATTGGACAAATAGGCTCATAAAAATAAAAAGTAATTTCTGTAAGAGACGGTTTCATTAGCATCTGTTGTATGTGATTCAGATTGGAAAATTTGATTGAGACATGTTGGTAAAAGCTAATCCATAGTGTTCCCGCTGAATTTTTTTCATTCGATTGATCGTAATTGCATCGAATTGTTTTGAATTGGCGTATTTATCTAACTTCAAATAAATCTTGCTATTTTTCATAGTTTAATCTATTCCCCTCTGCTATTTCTTTATCACTAAAGAACTCCCTCCTCTCTGCTTCCCATCTTGTTAAATCTATGGCTCTTTCTCTCTTATCTTCTATCTCCGTCAAACATTTTTTCGCTAACTCACTTCCGTTTCCCACCCCTAGCTTCGTCTATAATTGCTTCTCCATTTTTCCCGCTCTAGTAGCTAACTTATCCCTCTGCACTTCTTCTCTCATCATATATCAAGGCGTCCTTCAGTCTACCCCTAAAGTCCAATTTTCTTTCAAGTTTTTTTCTTTTTAAATTTATTTCTAAATTTTTTCTTTCTTTTAATTTTCATTCTAAAGCCTTTCTTGTAAACTCTTAATCTCTTTCCTTTCCTTCAATTACCTTATCTCTGCTCCATAGATTCATACTGGCCACAGTAGGGTATCAAATAATCACATTCTTCTTTTCCAATCTTTTTTTAAGCTTCTTTTTCCTATTCCACATGCCTGGTTTATTACCCCTGCCACTTTTTAAAATTCTTTTATCTAATATTTTCTCTCTGGTACTTAATTTTTTTGCAAGGTAGATCCCAAAAGTTTAAATTCCTTTAATTGTTCTGAACTTACTGGCTTCAATCTCCATTCATACATTCACTAATTTATTTGCAAGGTCAGATAGATGCCCCCCCCCCCGGCGAGATGTTGAAAAGGGATAGGGGTTCGACCAAAATTATTTCTTTGAACAGTCACAGGGGTGCCCCCCCCCCCCTCACGAGACGTTGCAAAGGGCCTGGTTTGACTTACATTGTTTCTGTGAACAGTCAGAGAAGTGCCTTCCTTCCCCCCATGAGACGTTGGAAAGGGGTAGGGGTTTGACCAAAATTATTTCTGTGAACAGTCACAGGGGTGACTTACCGCTCTCTACGAGACGTTGCAAAAGGCCTGGTTTGACCAACATTATTTCTGTGAACAGTCAGAGGGGTGCATTCCCGCCCCTCCACGAGATATTGGAAAGGGGAAGGTTTTTTACCAACATCATTTCTGTGAACAGTCACAGGGGTGCCTTCCTACCCCCAAGAGACGTTGGAAAGGGGTAGGGTTTTGATTAACATTATCTTTGTGGACAATCAGAGGGGTGCCTCCCCCCACGAGACGTTGGGAAGCGGTAGGGGTTTGACCATAATTATTTCTGTGAACAGTCAGTGGGTGCCTTCCGTTCCCCACGAGACGATGGAAAGGGGTAGGTTTTTGACAAACATTATTTCTATGAAGTGTCGCAGGGGTGCCTTTCCGCCCCCACTTGATGTTGGAAAGGGTTTGACCAACATTGTTTCTGCGAACAATCAAAGGGATACCTTCCCTCCCCCCACGAGAGGTTGAAAAGATGTAGGATTTTAACCAAAATTATTTCTGTAAACAGACATAGGGATGTCTTCCCGCCCCTCACGAGACATTGAAAATGAATAGTGGTTTAACTAACATTATTTCTGTAAACAGTCACAAGGTTGCATTTTCGCCCCCAATAGACGTTGGAAAGGAGTAGGGGTTCGATAAAAATTATTTCTGTGAACAGTTACAGGGGTGCCTTTCGGTCTCCCACGAGATTTTGGAAAGAGGTTTGACTAACATTGTTTCTGTGAACAGTCAGAGGGATGCCTTCCCTCCCCCTACGAGACGTTGGAAGGACGGTTGGGAGACGTTGGAGGGTTCGTCCAAAATTATTTTTGTGAACAGTCACAGGGGTGTCTTCCCACCCCCACCTCATGATGGAAAGGGGTAGGGGTATGACCAAAATTATTTCTCTGAACAGTCATAGGGGTGCCTTTCCGCCCCCCATGAAAGGGGGTAGGGGTTGGAAGTGGGTAAGTTTTTGACTAACATTATTTCTGTGGACGGTCAGAGGGGTGCCTGCCTGCTCCCCACGAGAATTTGGAAAAGAGTAGGTTTTTTGACATCTACAATGCCCCTACCTTCTCTATGTCATGTTAGAACTACCCTTTCAATCGCGGATGTTTCTGTTCAAACGCTGAAAGTCGGTGTTCGACCATTTGATCTTGTTTGCCCAGATATTGTTTGCCGATTTAAGAGACCTCTTCAGAATCAATCTGGGTCTTGTAGTGAAGGCAGTAGTTAGGCTTTTGCTAATCAATAGTATGCTGAATAACCTTAAATTCTCGAACTCATTCTCTACCTCTGCGATCCCTAATTCTGATTTAGGTAAATGAATTCTTCTGAATTTATCTAGTCCGAATGTCTTGTGGATGTCATTGGAAAACTGCTTTATGACATTGATCACTTGCTGCAGTTTCTAGTATCAACTAGCGTATGCCTAAGGTCATCTATGGATAAAAGATGGGTCACTTGATGACCATCCTCATTATCATGTATTCGAAACCCATAAGACATGCTATTTAGTGTTTTACTCAATGGGTTCATCGCTGAACAGAACCTTAGTGTACTAAAGAAGTCTCCTTGAAAGATAACCCTTGTAATGCTTATTGATCTAGTCATCCTTGACTGTCGATTATTAAAATGCTTAATTCTTGTACCCTAAAGCATCACCGTGCAACTTAAAAAGTCGTTGATGCGTGGTTATATTTTATACATTTTGAAGATTTCAAGCACCTTTGAGCATAGAGCCTGGCATCAGATTTAGTTTTCAATGATCTTCCGAAAACACCTTGTCAACGCAGGACGCACGTCTGAAGCTCTGATGTGAGTCATCTCCATTTCAGGGTTATTGCTTGCTCTTCCTTCCTCTGGTAGGAACCATACAGCTTCTGAATTGCGTCTGTTTCTTTTTCCCCAAGCACCAGACTAGTAGATAGCCATATCTTCCAATTGAGGGACTTCAGTGTCTTGCTGGTTATTTTGCTTTACACTCAGTTCAAAATAGATCATTTTTGCAAAATAGATCATTTTTGCATCAGCCTGATAGTGTATCTCGACCACTTCGTGGGGCAAAGACGGTAGTTTTAGGCCAAAAACTGTGGCCCAAATGTTCTAAAAATTGCCACAGCCTCACCATACGCATGGGTTTATACACAGAATACACAAATTTAGTGTTGCGTTTAAATGCATAAGTAAAACCTTACTGTTGAGGTGTTCTATTAGTGCACGCAGATCCCTGTGATGTTCATCGTAGGCAGAGAATGCCTTTGCATTGGTTCCACTTGTCTGAACTTTAGTAAAGCATGGCCAAAATTCCTTACAAGGTCCTATCATTTTCCCCATACTTGATGTACATTTTTCATAGCACTTATGCAGTCGTGTACAGTTGCCTTGACTTATGAGCACTCCAGATATTAATATTAGACCACCAATATCTGAAAATTTCCTTGGTCTAGTTTGTTCACAATATTTGTGAGTCTTTGTTTTGCCATCTAAAAGTCCGCGATAGAAACTTTTTTCTTCTGTCATTTGGGTGAAGGTTTACCTCCACAGCCATCTCTTTATCTGCGAATTCAGGATGACATCAGTGAAGGACACCATGAGACGCAGGCTTTCCTCATTGAGCTTTTCAATGTGTTAAACAGGATCCGGGACAGGCTCTGGCTGCTTCAAGCTGAAGCAGTTAGGTCGGTCTCTAATGTGGG
>NC_046657.1:176016793-176042898 GCF_010883055.1 Belonocnema kinseyi | reverse complement strand
CCCCCCTCATGCGCTGAGGCTATAAAGCATTTCATTGATTTTAACGTGCTGGAAATATACCTCCGGTGCTTGCCAGGCGTACCGCATCGTACAGTGAATGAAATGGACCTCTTTGTACAGTAAAGTGAGCCTCACCCACTCTGTTCAGGACTTATTTGAAAAATTCCAAATACTGTAAATATTAGGCTGAAGGACCCCGCACCATATGCATTAAAGAAGATTTCGATGGATTTTTCTAAATTTTGCATATATTGTAGATCATGACATCCCCGATAAAAAGTTTTCACGCCAAAAAGTCAAAAAATGGACAGTTTTTTGTTCGTACCGCATCAAAGGTCGCTTTTCGTACATGCTAGAATAAATCTACCGACAATCAAGAAATGTTCGGTGCCATTCTCAGAAATCATGCCCAACTCTGTGTTTTTTTATTTTTTGCAGTTTAGGGCCCTTTGATCGATAATGTACATGTCTGAACACGAGAGACGAATAATTTTTCTTTGCTGTGGCACCCAAAGTCGCTTTTCGTGTATGCTAAAGGTGACATCCCGACACTCGAAGACGGTTATCGCCACTCTCAGTGATCATATGAAACTCTGTGCCTTGAATATATTTTTTTAGTTTAGGATCCCTGATCAATAATGTACGTATCTGAAGGTCACGAGAAGGATACTTTTTCTTTGGCGCTACGTCCAAAATCGCTATTCATGTATGCTAAAAGAGATATACCGACACTAGATGAACTGGAGTCAATGTTACTTTGGTAAACGTATTAATATCTTTCATTTGTTCTTTCGTTTATCGTTTTGAAGTTTGCGCTCAATGCTTTCGACTTTTTTTCAGAACATTTATACGAAGATTCAAAAAACGAAAGCAGGATATTCTGAGTGACATGTCTTTAAGTCAATTTAAATTTTATTCTAAATATATATTGTTGTTCACTTGCCAAAGTACTTTATCAGAACAGCAGATTTTCGTATCACATGTTGCAAAGCATTTACTATATTTATTATATTCCCTATTTTCATTTCTTTCATAATATTCTTTATAATTTATCATTTTAATTTTAAAAGTATAAATGCAAATCAATCATACATTTTGAAAATGATTGACTTCAAGCCACTCTTATGAGTCCCTAAAGAATATCCCATAAGTGACAAATTAAAATTTTACTTAATAGTGTGGTTTTATAACGCTGTTTGAAAGTTTTTTTCACGAATAATCACTAGTTGGTCATTTAAGAAAACCCAGTAACATTTTAAGCAATTTCCATTTGTTTAAATAATTTAATTGGCTTAAGCACTTGTTTTTTCAGGCTCTTTTGGAAGAGCATTGGATGAAACTAATTCATCCTTGGTGACTTAAATGGGCAGAAGGACTCAATGGCCCATTTCATCTTCTTGATATCAACGACCTTAGCGGCGAAATTCCACTCGGCCTTCCCCTTCTGTTGATCCCAACCTTCCTCTTCTCAGTCGATTTGAGTTCACTGAAAACCTGGAAAGTGGACTTCCATTAGATGATTCAACGTTGCTTCTTCGTCTTCGACAAACTCACCATCAACGTGACTTATGAGTCCGAGGCGAGCTTCTGAATTATTATCTTGTTTGTAAATTGTTATGTATTTATTATATTCATACTGAGCCGTCTTATAGATGTCCCTGACTGAATGCAATTTAGTTCTGTTTGCGCTGTTGTACAACGCTCTAGTATTTTTACGGGGTTTCTCCTAGAGGATTTCCCGCCATTCTACTCCTTTCCTAATTGCACTTGTAGGGCAATTGTTCTCACATGATGTAATCAGAGTCCTTCGCAGAAAATTTGCGACGTGCTCTAGCTCATCTATGGTACCGCAGTTTGTGGGTATTTTCACAAGCCTGCCTTTAAGTTCCTCTGTATTTGAGTTCAAAACTAAATTCCTAGGGTTTTTGATATTTAAAGCCTCTGCTTTTGTTAGGGTTAACTGGAACAAGATATACCCGTTGCCCGTGATAGATTCCTTGTCTGAAACTCTCCAACCCACTATCCTGCTCCTCAGTTTTTTGGAACAGATTTCCGTGCGGCAGCCATAGCTGTCGTGGCGGGTCGAGGCATCTCGTGGCAGTACCTGCTGCCGCCAAGAAGGTCCAACCTGCCACAGACGCTTCTTTTAATAAGCGGTTTGGGTAACGGGAATTAAAATTCAACACAATAAATACTTAAATTTTAAGATTAGCATTCTGAAACCTCGAAATTCAAAATCTGTGAATTTTTTCGATCGTCTAACAATGAACACCCACCGAGGAAAGCTAACCCATCTCAGGGAAAACGCAGCGTTGACGAACAAAGCATGGCAGACCAAAAAATTTGTTAGATCAACCCTGTTCTTACCTGAAAAGTGAGCAAAAAGTTTGTCCACCTCTGCTCTACACTATAGGGTGAAATGTTACATCACAGTCCAACAGCTGAGGAATCCTGTTCTCTTGGAAGTGTTGAATTAGTCTCCACCTCTCTAGGAGACGGGTGTCCCTTCAAAATCGCCCGGGAAATAAGCCGTGGCGATATGAGGTCCCTAGGGCAAAACTTAGTATGCTCTTGTTGATATATCGTGTGGCCCCGTATATATGAGGCTACATCCTCCCAAGCCACTAATCCTTGCACTGTATAACCAGTATTCTTGGATTAGGGCTATACCTGTCTGCACCACTGCTATGCATACATACTGCCATAATATTAATCATTGTCAGGTTAATTCGGTGCGTATCCGGACGCTTCTGGTTCCCTTGTGGATCCTTGTTGGGTCACCCGGAATGTGACCCTACCCGCACCTACGTAGGGTCAATAACTCAGAGCCACGAGGGCCCTGATTAAAGCTTCAGGGATGAATAGGTATAATCCAGATGGTCACCTTCGGTCTGGTTCCCTGACTGTTGGAGTACCCTTCCAAAATCGATTTTTAGAATGAGCTTCTAGAAGCTCAAGCGAACCAGAATGACCGTACGATTCTCGGAGGTTCCGGGAATCCGTGGGGTCACTCTGTGGTACCGTTAGCGACACTCTCTCCACTTGATCTCCAGGTTTATGCCCTCCTTGGGCCTAAATGTTTTTGTTCTCTCCTCTAGCCAGTTCCGTGTCCGGATGTTTGCGGCTTACACTACAATGGCCACCGACATGGTAAAGGCGTCGTTGAATCTAGAGGCGCGCCTCTCGGGATAACACGTCAATCTCTAGAGCTTTCCTCCCTCAGTCTGTTTAGCTCCTTGGGAGTTAGACAGGCTTCAGGGTAGCCTGACGCAAAGACAACTCCCTCCAGAGCGTTGTTAACCATCTGCACGAAAGTAAGGCCCAGTGTTTCCAGAGTCTTGCAATTTGGAGTCCTTAACTGCAGTTTGAAAGCCGCTCTATGCGGGCTCTATTTTTCTGGGCACTGTTATGGTTTTCTGTCTTTACAGAGAGCCTAATTAACTATTTTTTCACTGCGACAACTTGATTGTTGTCATCGGTGTTAGATTTTCATGATTTTCACAAATTTTACAAATTTCATGATTTTTACCAATTGCTTTACTCAGTAGGGTTCTTCCTTCTGTCACAAAAAAACCGGCTGAGCTGAAGTTTCTCTCGCTCTATAAATTAACCGCTCTATGCAAAACTCACGTCATGCTAGTTTATGCAGCTGCGGCACTTAATTCTCATATACTTTTCACCAATCCATGTCATTGCTTCGTTATCAGTTCATTGGAGGAATCGAGCCATCTTAGGTCGCGACTGATTATGCTCCTCTTCAATTTTTTAAGAAGAAGTTGGTCAGTCGAGTCCTGCTAGGAGTCTTCTGATTTTGAGCATTGTGCTAACCTTCTCTTCATCTGTCAAGGTACGGAGTTTCCTAAATAATTGACAGAAAAATGTAGCAGAATTGTGGAGGTCATCTATTACAAACTTTTTTCCATGAATGATAGCAATTGAACGCAGTATTGAGATTTCTCTTAAATCTTTAACTTGGGACTAGAAAATTTCCATCAGGTGACGTTGCCACACGAGAACTTGGTACAAAGTGGAGCTGTGTACAGTTCCCATTTTCTTGCTGGCTTCTTTGAAAGGCTATACATTTGTTATTGTTTTGAATTTGGAGAATGTTGTTTGAATTATTTTAAAGTGATTTTTTTTTAATTAAAAAAAAATCGAAAGTAGGATTGTTAGCTAAAGTTAAATTCAATCATTTACCAGCGAAGATCATGAGACATTGCATGTATGGATGAAAAAAATCTATAATGCTTTTTATGTTAAGATGAATAGTAACTAGCAACGTATTTGTGTGCACTTTTTTTATTTCCGGAGAAAAATTATTTTCATTACACATGTAACGAAAATTTTACTTTCGATGTTGAAAGTTGTGTTTTCAGCCCTAGACTATCAAGTTAAAACAGGCGACTGCGAAAGTAAGTTTACGCTGTAACCAGTATCGAAACTGTATACATTCTACTTTATCTGTAGTTGTCTGCAGACATCCTCCCTCTTATCGAACCTCGTTTCGAGAATCGAGGCTAACTTCAGTCTCCACCTTCGATCGTGAAACGTGCCTAATGTGTGTCACCTCATTTTAGGACGGCTAAAAACTGCTAAAAACTAGTTGCTTCCCGAAAAATCAAGCGTTCGATATGACGCAGCTTCCGAATTACTCTCCAACGTGTCATTCTAACCTATATCTGTCATTGCCTACGTATTTACAAACAATAACAATTTTGATGACACGCAAAGAAGTTCCAAGTATCTCAAGTCAAATTTTCGATCTATTTTGTATGAAAAATTGTATGCGCAACTTAGGGCTAGGCACCAATTTCACCCGTGTGATAACTGCCCTCGCTTCGCTCAGGCAGCTAACTTCACATTCGTGCAATTGTCGCCTCTCGCCCCTTGTTGCGCGATATACTATTCTTTTGCTATCTTGTTATTTTAATATTTTAATAGAATCATTGACTTTGCTTCTTCCACAACATTATTGTGTTACTTTCAGGAAAGCAATGAGACTTTTGACATCCTGCAATTCAATACCATTCCGACTGTGTTTTTTTGCCTTTCTTCTAGAAGATTTGCAATTCCTCATATTGAGAGTCTGTGGACACATGAATTGTCTCTCTGATATTCCAACGTATACCACTGTAATGCTCCAAAGTATTCATTAGCCGACTGCAAGTATTCTTCAATACTGTTTTTAGAACATGTAGGGAACAATTAAGGCGCATATACTTAGCAAGTACTTTCAATACATTCTCCCCAGTTTTGATGTGTTAGGGAATTTTGACGTAAAAAGCACCACTGATTTTTAGCTCCAATCAGTCTTAGTACAATGTATTGTCACAGTCCTGTACTGATTTTTTAAATAGTCATCAGTCCACATATTTGCCATCACAGCACATCGATAGTGTTCCGATGCATCCATAATGTCTGGTAGAATTTTCGCTCGAAAAGCATCCGCTGCTTTTTTCATATGTCGTGATACAGTAGTGAGGTGCGGAAGCAAATTTCGTGCAGGTACATTTCCAATCCTAGATCCCACCTTGATCAGTTTCTGTGCGAAGCCCACAAATCCATCACTAGCCACCGGTTTCTGACCTTCATGTAACAAAAGTGCTCTAATTAAATAAATTCTCAATTAAATAAAATCAAATAATTAATTTTCACAATTACTATAGTTCTCACGTATGGTAAACACTCATATAAACAATTGTTGTTCATATTGATTTATTTCATTTTAAATTTAATTAAGTTTATTATTCATAGAAAATAAAAAGTAATTATTGAAAATTATTCAGGCTATTGTAAAAGAATGTAATTTTTCAAGATTTATATGGTTTCGTTTCGTAAACGAGCTGTCAAAAAGCCGTGCCCACGACCTTCGTACTGGGCTGAGCTGAGTTCACTTCACCCTCTTTTTCTGTTTCATTTGGTTAAAGATAAGAACGCTTTCAGTTTCTGGCGGTATCTCCGTATAACTGATAGTTAGAGTACCCTTTAGTGCAACATTCTTTTTCATTATAATATTATACGTTTTGTAAATTTTCTTTTGTTCCAACTCAGTTTCTTTGTTGAACATATTAATTAATTACTGTTCTTTGTTGAACATATTAATTAATTACTGGAAATCTAATAGTGTTTGCGGATATGGTTTCCCGCAACGGCGGTTGGAAAATCCATAAGGTTGGCCAAAATATAAAAAATTTATCGGAATTCCATAATTTTTGGTATAATAGCGTTTTCGAGGTCGCTGATTACGAGGTTGGATTCAGATTATCGAGATTCAAAATGACAGATCCAATATGGCGGACAAGTTTTGGCAAATGTCATTCAATCTTTTTAAAACTCGGTATACTTACATTTTCGAGGCTGCTGCTTACGATACTCAATACAAGTTTTTAAGTGTTTGTAGAATTTTCCTTGTATCTCCTTTTTTATTTTTCCCACTTCAGTATGTTTTCTTTATTTTCCAAGATTATACTTCTAATATGCATGATATGTGCAATAAAAAACCCAACAAATCTAATCCACGCATGAAGAGAGAAAAGACTAAACTGCAAATTCTCTTCATCAATATTTTTTTTAGCATTTCATCAACATCGTCGGATTTATGAACTAATCATGAATGTTTTGGAATTTACAATGAAGATTCCAATTTAAAAGTCTGACCTCGCAAACAAAATTATTAGACAGATGCCTCAATAATGCATTAGTTTATTAAATTTGCTTAAGAAAATTATAAAATTGATAAAAGTATTATGAATCTTGCTGCACAGTACATTAGGTGCGGGGTCATTTGTTTATCATATTAACTGTATGATATGAGTTGAGATGTGATATAACTATATGAGTCTAGTGTCTAGACTTGCTAGCTGTGAACACGTGCTTGTGATTTCGTCAGAGATCCATAGATCTCTGACGAAATTTGGGATATTTAGTGAGCTGCGAACGACATAACTTCACAAACGTCTTTCTTGGTTAATCTCTATAAAACCAAGTATTGTTGAGTGAGTTAATAAAGCAAAATTTAAACTCTCTAAAGTGAAATTATCTGAAATTTTCTTGTCTTAAGTTGAAAGATGATATGATATTTTTGAATTCTGAGTAAATTCAATTTTTGTGAGTAAAATGGTATTGTACTGCTGATAGTGAACACATTGATCTGGACTCTAAACTACGGGTGGCTTCAGAACACGAAAGGTTATTCTAGTTATAATATATTTGATCTAGTTACCCTAATTACTAATCTCAGTGAAACTATTATAAACTGGAACAAACATAACGTACAATATGAAGTAAAAAACAAGCATATACAAGGGTAAGCCAATGTTCTTACTATACCGATTCCTGATACTAACGTGTGTGGCTATGGAAGCTGCAAACAAAAAGAATTTAATTGAAGGGCCCGCGGTCTAAACCTGTTTACCGGCATTACATAAATTTTACACGGTGAAGGAAAATCGTTTTTATTTTTGCAATTTTCAATATTTTTTCAAACTGTAAAATTTTTTTTGTTCATTTACTAGAAAAGAATAATACACGTTAGTTTTATAACATTTGAATCAAAATTGAACGTCATATGACAATAAAAGGGGTCCAGAGGTCTTTTCCTGTTATCTTGAGTGTTCTACAGCTGGTTTTCTATCGTTTTTCGCGGGCTTTCATGTTTCTGCGTTGTTTTTTAAGCTGCGCGCAAGTTTTATATTTCAAAATGTTTGGATTAGCAAGTCGAACATATATGTGCTTGCAAAAATTGTAAATAATTTATTACAAAAATTTTCTGAGTACACTCTACTGCGCCTGCACTGACATGTGTCTCCCTGGCCTATTCTACGAGTAAACTGAGCTGATGCGAGAAAAATCACGGATTTTCTATAAGGCGCCATAAGTAGTTAACAAGTTTATACCACAGACCTATGCTCTGGATACTAAAACGCGCTTTTTGAAAATCCATTAAAAAAAAAGTAAAAGGAATTTTGCGTTTAATTGCATATAACGAATGTTCCGGAAAGTAAAAAATAAATCATTTTCCAAAAAATTGTCCTTTAACAAGTTTAGACCGCGGACTATTCAATTCAGACTGCATAATACCATCTCCTGGCATCTCTTGGCAGTCATGACGCAGATTGCACTACGGCCTATATGATTGAATTTGAACGGAAAAATAAGTATAAGAAAAACCTTCTTTTATTTATTCTCCTAAAATTTAACTCAACATCAATTCATACAGATGATTTAAAGTATATCCTAGAAATTGTAAAGGTGCTTTCGACAGTCAACCTTGAAATTGATATAATCAAAGTATTCCGCCTACGCAAGAGCTCAATTGGTAATCCCATGCCTAGACCAATAAAGATAATGTTCCAGCGAGAAGAAATAGCACAAGAGATTCTGTGTCCATTTATCGAAAAACGTAAATCAACGGACGAGCACGGACTGTCATGCAATATAAGAATGCCTGTGAAAAAAACTACGATGCAACTTCTGCAGTTTCAGGAGGCAAAGAAAACTTTTAACGAACGCAATACCAAAGAAGAATTGCACCTCAAATTAGTTTACACAGGCGGAGTTTTAGTGATTAAAACCATAAAGAACCAGACAGAACATGCCACCAGTCATCACTTGAAACTAAGAAACCTGGCTTAAGGGGGTCTTCTAATGTGTCAGATAAAAAAAACGATTTTTTTCGTAAATCACGTCTAAAACATGTATACAAGACGTGGGTGAAAGGATTTTTCGCGATTTGAAGTGGTTGAAAAGTTACACGCGCAAACCGAAGCAGGTATACGGAGCATAGCAGACTGATTATGAGGCAATTTTTATTATAAATTATATACAATAACTTTAAAGGTGTTTTTCTCAAAACACGATTTTTTTAAACTGCTGCCATAATATCTCAAAAACTATTTGATTGTTTCTGCTCAAATTTATACAGCATGTTTAGCCCATATACAATTTAAGTTCAACTAAAAGAATTAAGATCACTTCGTTAGTTTTTGTAGCACTTATATAGACCCCAATAAAAGGAGTAAAATTGAATTTTTTTCTGAAGCTTGCAAAAAAAATTATTTTTTCACTTTAGTTCCATGCAGAGTCTCAAGTCTCGCGAATAAAATGGCGTATGGTTTTTTGATTTCAGATAATTAGAATAGCCGGAATCATGGCAGCGGTGGAGGACCTCTTCTTTTATATCTGTTCCTGTTGAGCGGTGTACCTCCAACAATATTCTGTGTAATGACTTCAAACAATTTCCAAAGTTTGTTTAAATGTATTCAAAAAAGATACGAAATATAATAATAATTTTTTTTTCAACGGTTTTAAAAAAAAAAGACCCCTTACGCCATCAATTCATTCATCTAAATTTCTTAATCATAAATGATTTAATTTTTTTGAGACGACAAAGGGCAACGAATGGGTGGAGGAGTTTTACTTGCTCAATATGGTTACAAAAATGAATAGGCAGTCACGGACAATTGTCCACGGGTTGGTCCCGAAGGAAATAATCGTCAAGCTGAGTTGTGAAAACCGTGCCAAAAGCATTCAGCTTTTGTCACGGTATATATATTTTTGATTCCTCTAGAATCAAACTGAAGGGCCTATGACAAAGCCACCGAACGCGTCCTCGGGTTGCGGATAGAGGGTCCCTGTACCAAGGGTTTCTGCTGAATATGGTTACCAAAATAAATAGGCAGTCGCGGACAATTGTCCCGGGGTGGTCCCAAAGGAATTAACCCCCAAGCGGAGGTGTGAAAACCGTGCCGAAAGCTGAATGGCACCTGGGTGAGGTGCCTACAACGGTGACTCTGGGATATCGGGCGATCTGTCAGAGTACGCAGCCTTATCCTTGCATGCGGGGCTCTGCAAGAATGGACGAACCCCTGTTCCTAGCTTCTCGCGGGAACAACAATGACAACACCAAACATAGTTGTGGTAAGTGTGTTTCAAAACAACAGAGCGCGAAGGTCTCCCGCCAATAGGTCGGCCAACAATGCCGACCACTCTAGAACTAGGGGAACCAATGAAGATGGATTCAATGCAATGGATCGGTGGAATCTCGGGACCTTTAGGTGGACGGAGCAACTTAAGAGCGACTTGCTAAAATGCTACGATGCGAGTGTGGCCCCTGAACGAGGTTACATGGCACAACTTCATGCTCTGTGGTGCGAGAAACACCCGGAGCTATCGCACTTTTCGCATCAACGTCTGCGAAATCATGCCGAAGTACTCCAAATAAGGGGCTATGTAAGCGAAACGCCTACTCTACCACAGCCAGAACAAGCCCGCAACAAAGAAAGAGAGACGACACCAAGACCAACAGCGGGCAGGCATCCGATAGAGTAAGAGCGATGCTTTGTGAATCGGAGAAACATCAACACCCAGGTTTCCCTCAAGCCTAAAGATCTGGCTGAATGGATGACGAGCTTCGTGGACATTTTGAAAAACAATCCAGCCTCTGGACTATCAATTCTTGTCTGAATAATGCAGATTAAGAAGCCACAAGAGAAAAAATTCCGTGAACAGTTCCTCGATGAGAGGATAAACGGCTTCTTCCACAGAAATGTGGAGGATCATTCAATGTCGTGTGAGCTAACTTTTGCTTTCTTTAAATCACCTGGAGTAAAGTCTGGCACGGAGGGTTTCACTTTGGCATGTCAAGATGGGATCATTTCCACATCAACATACCGTCGCCACATTTTAAACCAAGACATTCCCGATGATAGCTGCAGGGCGTGCCACGCACATCCCGAGCATTTGGTACACATACTATCTAGCTGTCCAACTCATGTGGGGACAACCTACATCCAAAGGCACAATGCGGCACTAAAAGCACGTTATTACCATCTTTGTCACTCTTACGGTATCAACCTTAATATCGCTCCTCTAAATGCTCCTAGGGAAATCGAGTCAATTGTCGAGAATGAGAATTTACGCATACACAGGAACTTTATATTCTCGACGCAGCTTCCCTGCGTGCGAACAATATGCTAAAAAATTTCGGGGAAAATGCAGAAGGCGGTCGTCCTTGGGTCGCTCCGTGTCCTCAGGGTGCTCGAGACTTTTGCCGGATCATCGTATCGGTTCCGTCACAGACTGTAACCACCCATCTCACGGTCGTGAGACGTGGTTATGGCTGAAATTTTACTGCGATATCCCTGGGATCGGGTGCAGTTTTTCAGATTAGCACCCGCTCCCGGCGAAATCCTGCGGTTGTCCTTATGACAAACTTTTATATATATACACATATATACATATATAATTAAAAATTTGTCATAAGGACAACCGCAAGATTTCGCCGGGAGTGGGTGCTAATCTGGAAAATTGCACCCTCTCCCAGCAAAATCGCGGTAAAAATTCAGCCACAACCATGTCTCACGAGCGTGAGATAGGTGGTTACAGTCTGTAACGGTATCAATACGACGATCCAGCAAAAGCCGCGTGCACCCTAAGAACACGGAGCGACCCAAGGACTACCGCCTTCTGCATTTTTCCCGTAAGTATTTTTAGCATATTGTTGACACGCAGTAATGCTTTTTAGGCCATTAGCAAGTGAAAGCTTGGCACCTCCAAAAGCGCCGATGATAAGGACGATTAGTTTAACAGAATATTCCGGGTACAATCGTTGCAACTCCCTTATAAGGTCTCGATACCTCTCTTTCTTTTCATTCTCCTTGGTTATGATGTTTTTGTCAGCTGGTGCCGAAAATTCGATAACGAACATGGTTCGCTTCTCGAAGTCAAGAAGAACCATGTCAGGCCTCGAGTGAGCAACAGAAACAATTGTCGAGAATATAAAGTTCCAGTATATGCGGCACTTCCCATTCTGGACAATTTACTCGATTTCCCTAGGAGCATTTAGAAGAGCAATATTGAGGTTAAAGCCGTAAGAGTGACAGAGATGGTAATAAAGCACTCTTAGTGCCGCATTGTGCCTTTGAATGTAGGTCGCTCTCGCGTGAGTTGGACAGCTAGACAGTATGTGAGCTAAATGCTCGGGATGTGCATGGCACGCCCTGCAGCTATCATCAGGAATGTCTTGGCTCAAAATGTGGCGACGGTATCTTAAGGTGGAAATGACACCGTCTTGGCATTCAAAAATGAAACCCTCTGTACCAGACTTCAATCCGTGCGATTTAAGGAAAGCAAACGTTAGCTCACAAGACATTGACTGACCCTTCACATTTCTGTGAAAGATACCGTACATCCTCTTATCGAGGAGCTGTTCACGAAAGTTTTTCTCTTGTGCTTTCTTAATCCGGGCTTTCAGGAGTGAGTACTCCAGACAGATTAGATTTGATGCATTTTGCTCACCCCTAATACTGAAGTTAAGTCCGAGTGTTTCAGCAGCCTCCTCCGCTGCTTTGTATAGAAACACTCCTTTGCCTATTTCTTTGTGATTCCTGGCCATTTTAAGAAGAGGGTCTCTTCCATTGGCAACTCTATGTGCTGTACCCAGAATAATCCTGTTGTGAAAACATTCAAGACTCAATATTCCGCGACCATCTTGACGGAATGAGATGCACAGTCGCAGAACGGAAGACTTAAGATGCATGCTTTTGTTCATGTGCATAACCTTTCTTGTCCCGATATCAAGGGATCTGTGCTCGTTCTTCGTCCATGGAACTACTCCAAATGAATAGAGTACTACCGGGACGGCAAGCATATTCGTTGCAGATACTTTGTTCCTCGCCGACAGTTCGGAAGACCAAATCTGCCGGATGAGACGTTTTTATCTGCTTCGGAGAGTATCCTTTATAGATGTCACATCCTGAATGCGGCTCTGTGGCACGCTCAGGTATTTATAAGTCTCTTCAGCACAAAGGTGTCGTATAACGCCTCTATCAACGAACTCAGGATCTTCAGGGATGCCATTAAGCTTTCCTCGCTTTAAATAAACCTTGGCGCATTTGTCTAACGCAAATTCCATTCCAATTTCCTTAGTATATTGTTCGACAGTCCCTAGAGCTAGATGTAGTTGCTCTTTGTTTTTAGCATAGATCTTAAGAACGTCCATGTAAAATACATGAGTGACCTTGTACATTCCATCTGCAGGTTTGTCGCACAAGTACCCGTCGGAATGGCGAAGTGCTAGAGATAGTGGCAATAATGTAAGGCAAAAGAGAAGTGGGATCATGGTGTCGCCCTGAAAGACACCTCTCTGAAAGGTGACCTTGTTAGTTGTCACACGATTTTTTCTAGATGAGATAGTAAATCTGGTTTTCCAAAGCGGCATCAATCTCTCTATGCTCCTAACTATTTTCGGATGAACCTTTAAGATTTCCAAAAGACAGATGATAAGTGTATGGGAGGTCGAATCGAAAGCTTTATGATAATCAATCCAAGCCATCGATAGGTCACGCTGGTAGAATGCTGCATCTTTGCATACACATCTATCGATGGGCAGGTTCTCCCGACATCTCGCTACGCCTCTCTTTGAGCCGCGTTGCTCATACATTTCTTGCCACACAGATTTCTTGCTGACACAGATTCAATTGCCCGAACCATCCTATCATTTAGGATAGCTGTGAATATCTTATAAAGTGTTTTCAGACAAGTGATTGGCCTGTAATTCTTCGGGTCCGCTAAGTTGCCTATTTTCGGCAGGAGTATTGTCTATGATGCACTTCGTAGACTTCTCGCCAAAATACTTCGACCTCCTCTGGTTTGGTTGGGTGTTCGACAGTAACTGGAGCGTTTTGGTAGAGTCGAGATGGGTCAGAGAGAAACTGTTGATTTTCTCTGACCCACCGCTCCCTCCGCTCTAGACTTCTCTTAGCGTCAGATAGTATCCGTATTCTCTCAACAATATGCTGCCTGATGGTCAGCAGCTTTGACTTGTTAAGCGTGTGATAACGGGTCCGGAGTTCGCGCGCAAAATTTCGAACCTGGGTGATAAAATTCCTGCCAGAGGTGATGTAGTCAATCACACACTAAATGCGGGACGCGTACTGTCTTGCCCTGCCTATTTTTATGGCAAGTTGATGCATTCGTCTTCTGGTCTTATGATCAACCGTTGGTTTTGATTCACGGTTCGCATCGGTCAAAGCTCTCGCTGCATTATACACATAATAATTGATAGCCCAGAGGTCGGATTCTCCGGAAATGTGTGTGTGTGTGTGTGTGTCAAAAAAGATATGTCAAAAAAGATTCTTGAAATACCTACATTGAATGGAAAGCCGCACCTATCCTCCACTTCGTCATGATCATCAGCTTTCGTTAATTAATCATCAATGTACACTATCTGTGCGAATCTCAACAAGTTTTCTTATTCGGTTCGGTTTTGATTCCTCTAGAATCAAACCGAAGGGCCCATGACAAAGCCACCAAGCGCGTCCCCGGGTTGCGGATATTGGGTCCCTGTACCAAGGGTACTTGCATGCGGGGCTCCACAAGGATGACAACACCAAACATAGTTGCGGTAAGTGCGGTTCAAAACAACAAAACGCGCAGGGCTCCCCACAATGGGTCGGCCAACAATGTTGACCAATCTAGATCTGGGGGAACCAATGAAAGTGGATTCAATGCGATGGATCAGCGGGATCTCGCGACCTTTGGGTGGACTGAGCGACTGAATCACGACTTGCTAGAGTGCTCCGATGCGAGTGTGGCCCCTGAACGTGGTTACATGGCACGGCTGCATGCTCTGTGGTGCCGCTTTGGAAAACCAGATTTACTATCATCTGGAAAAAATCGTGTGACAACTAACAAGGTCACCTTTCAGAGAGGTGTCTTTCAGGGCGACATTATGAGCCCACTCCTCTTTTGCCTAACATTATTGCCACTATCTCTAGCACTTCGCTATTCCGACGTGGTCGCGGAATATTGATTCTTGAATGTCTTCACAACAAGATTATTCTGCGTACAGCACATAGAGTTACAAATGGAAGAGACCCTGTTCTTAAAACGGTCAGGAATCAAGAAGAAGTGGGCAAAGGAGCGTTTCTGTACAAAGTAGCGGAGGAGGCTGCTGAAACACTCGGACCTAACTTCAGTATTAGGGGTGAGCAAAATGCATCAAATCTTATGTATCTCGAGTACTCACTCCTGAAAGCTTGGATTAAGAAAGCACAAAAGAAAAACTTTCGTGAACAGCTCCTTGATAAGAGGATGCACAGTATCTTCCACAGAAATGTGGAGGATGAGTCAATGTCGTGTGAGCTAAAGTTTGCTTTCCTTAAATCGCTCGGATTGAAGTCTGGTACGGAGGGTGCACGAGGCTTTTGCTGGCAACGATTGTACCCGGAATATTCTGTTAAACTGATCGTCCTTATCATCGGCGCTCTTGGAGGTGCCAAGCTTTCACTTGCTAATAGACTAAAAAGCATCCCTGCGTGTCAACAATATGCTAGAACACTTGCGGGAAAAATGCAGAAGGCGTTTGTCCTTGGGTCGCTCCGTGTTCTTAGGGTCCACGAGGCTTTTGCTGGATCGTCGTATTGATTCCCTTACAGACTGTAACCACCTATCTCACGGTTGTGAGAAGTGGTTATGACAGAAATTTTACCGCGATTTCGCTGGAAGCGGGTGCAATTTTTCCGATTAGCACCCGCTCCCGGCGAAATCCTGCGGTTGTCCTTATGACAAATTTTTAATTATATATATATATATGTGTGTGTGTGTGTGTGTGTGTGTGTGTGTGTGTGTGTGTGTGTGTGTATATATGTATATGTATATCAAAAAAGATATGTCAAAAAAGATTCTTGAAATACCTACATTGAATGGAAATCCGCCACTTCGTCATGATCATCAGCTTTCGTTAATCAATCGTCTTTGGACACTATGTGTGCGAATCTCAATAAGTTTTGCATTTAAAAATTTTAATTTAGCCTTTAAAAATATTTCTTTGTGACAATTTGTCAATATTTGTAGACTGTACGTTATTTTGAACCAAAAACGTCATTTTTTCTACTGTGCGGCCAGCATCCGCGTCGAATAGGTAGTCTACAACAATGACGCAACGCGACGTCCCATACAGTGACGTCCAATACTCATTCATCCGTAGCTTTCCGCAACTAATTTTTTCACAAATTTTTGGATAAACATATTACAAATACAATGCAGGTTTTCATTAGAGAGGATGCTACAGAATAATTAACTTTTGGCATATTTTTAGACAACTAAATACAGTTTATTTTACATAGTTTTCCACAAAATTGTTATATATTTATAGAAATATGTTAATGCAATGCAATGTTCGGAGTTATAGATTTGAATTGTACATACCTTTACTGGATTATCTATTTTGCTGGATTGTGAATTGCCAAATCAAAGTGATTTTGTGAACTTTTTCACTGAGACGCACTTTATCTCATGTTCAAATTGTTATGGGCATGTGATACTTCGTCGTGTGGTAAATCGGGTTCAGTTTCTTCGGTTTTTTTTCCACAAAAATGAAATTGTAAAAAAATGAATTCGGAGATGCTATAAAATATTATAACGGACGTCTCCGGACTCTTTTTTTAGGGATAATAACAACAACAAATTTGTTGTGCTATTATAAATAAAAATTGTATGCATATAAACAATTTTATGTTAGGATCGTTTTTCAGCTCTCTCATTCCGATGATGTAGGTCTCTGTCGTACCGATGCTGTCGGCAGCCCTCAAGAATAATTATGGAAGAGCATTGTAACACACATAACCTCAAAATACACACACATCAAATTTAATTAAATGAAAATTTCTTAATTAACCCATAAAAAAGTGGGCGGGGACGTTCGTTAGAATGTTCGCTATTATTCCCCAGTTTTTTAAGACAAATTCTTTATTATTTTAGGACTCTAATACTGATAAAATCGATATTAATTCCTAAGCGCCACAAAAATTAATTAAAATTTGCAAATTAACATTTTTTTTAACCTACAAAAAAAGTATGCGCGAACGTCTGTTAGCGTGTTCGTTATCATTTTCCAAATTTCCAAGACAAAATATTTATTATTCTAGGACAAAAGCCGGGGAACCTAAAACTGATAAAATCGATACGTTTCTAAGTACCACATGACGTGAACAGGAGGCGCTACACTTCCTCTGTCAACTGAAACGAACGCAGAGGATCCTACTCTACCGGCTACTATAGTCAGAGCGGACCCAGAAAAATATTTCGGGAGGGGGGGGATTCAAAATATATATGTATATCCCATGCATAGTTTAGCGGCGTCGGCCTTTAATACGAAAGGGCATAAGTTTCGGGTGGGGGGGGGGGGGTTGAACGCCCTAAACACCTCCCCTGGATGCGCCACTGACTACACTTCAGGGAGTGTTTGAATTTCTGTGTTTATATTTGGTGTTAAGAAAAATTCGTGAGCGTTTGGTTTTTTTCTGATTCACATATAACTTAATCTTCGAATAAATCTGTGCGTGTTTGTTCACATGCCATGTTAATCGTTGGCATTAGCGAGAGGCGAAGGCGTTATTATTATTTTTCCTATTTTTTATTAATGATTTCATTCTCGAATTCCAATAATTTAAGTCTCCATCTCATTAATCGACTCATCTGATCCTTCACACACATTAGCCATACTAACGGCTTATAATCGGTGAAGATTTTACATTTACGCCTGTATAAATATTATCGGTAATGTCTAACAGTCAAAATTATCGCGAGAACGTCTGCCTAATTTGCTCTGCGATTAAACTGCGCCTAAAGCATAATTATGGGCTTTTGTGGTTAATTAAAAATCTTTATTCCAGTCGGAATACAACAGGTTGGTTCAAATATGGTTATTACACCATGTTATGCAATATATCTTAAATATTCTAACCGAGGTCTAAGATATTCGCATTCATCTGGCTAAAGCTTAAGTCATACTTCACGGAAACGTTTAAATAAATTGATTAAGTATTCGGAATGTTCTTTTAAATCTTTCTCGCAGACTATTATGTTGAAAATATAGACAAAAAGTTCATTCCCTGGCGAAAATTTTAGGCCATTGTTCATCCTTCTTATAAAGGTAGGAAGGGCATTATTTAAACCAAATGAAATTCGATTACATTCGAAATAGCCATTCTGTTTAGTCTTTATCATGAGCAGAGAGCGGACGAGTGTAGTCTGAAATTGCGCACCGAGCAACGGTTCTCTGCAGCGAGGAAGCCTAAGATAAGCTCGGTGCACAACTTCAGACTACGGTGGTCCGCTCTCTGATCATAAGCTATAAAAAATGCTTCGTTCAGAGATCTTGGATGTTGTGGTCTTATCCTGCTTTCATATTATTCTCTTTTGTCTACTAGAAAAGCATCAACTCTCAGTTGACTTTCTAATCCTTGTCGAATATTTAACTCAACAGAAGTTAGCAACACCATCTATTCTTATTGAGCCGGCTGCTCGTCCTTTTAGTTTACGAGCAATGATGCCGTCCCTCAAAATTTATCTTCAATTCGCTTTCATTCTAGCTTTTGCATTTTAAATTTGATGGATAAATGTTTTAAATTTAGTTCCATAAAAGTCTGGAACTAGGTTTATTTTTGTTTTAAAAGTGAATTCACCGTCTGCTTTACTTGTTAGAATAGAATATTGATTTCATAATCCCTGCTCTGATTATTTCTAGAACGTTCTAAGTTATCTAATCGTGCAGTGATTCTCTATAATTGTAACATCAGTAAATTTAGAGCATCATTTAATAAAGTTCTCGTGGAAGGTACAGGTCGTGAAATTTTTTTGTATTGAACACGAAACTGTTAATTTTCAGAGTGTTTAAGATTGTAATGAAATACCTTTTGGGTTCTTGTAGTGCTTCCTAATATCAGCCAGTGTGTTTCTTCAGAGCCGACAAATCACCTTAGTAATGTCACTTCTTCACATTTAGGTCATCATTCCACTTATGAATTCGCGTGCTCTATTGAAAAATAGCTCAGTGACCGTATAAAATGCAGTATATCTATTCGATTCAATTACTTTTTATTTATTTATTTTATTATTTCGAAATACGTAATTTCTTTTTCCGAGATATCGCCAAGTTGACATCCCAGACTGCTGCCACTAATCTGTCGTCCGCGGGACAAAGCGACATATAAATTAACATTTGGGAATCAAAAGTAGCCCTCTTAAATTTACGGTTATATTAATATTTATTATGACACGTGATTTGGTACTGGTTTGAACTTTTATCAGCTCTTTTGTCAACTGTTAAATTTAAGACTTGATACTACGTAGCTTTACTAATGCAACATAGGAGGGTACTGAGGTCTGAGGTGTACCAAAACCATTAAGATTCAGGGGGGGGGGGCGATTATTATCCTCCCTTACCGAAACATATCACTATAATACATGAAGGAATCAAGGTGGAGCTACAGTTACTTTGCAAATCATTTTTGGATTGAACTGTTCTCTATTATGTTTTTTTAAATAGAAAATTCTACTGCAATAACTTCCATAGAATAGATCGTTACTAGGAAGTTATATTTAATTCAAATAAGATTATTTGGAATAATATCTATCCAATAACTTCCATAGAATAGATCGTTACTAGGAAGTTATATTTAATGCAAATAAGATTATTTGGAATAATATCTATCTCTGTGTTCCACAGTACATTAATATTTACTTTCTTATATTGTTTTTGAGATTTAAAATGACTTTTTTATTTACAGGTCCACTAGTGAAATTGATGGCAGCAGCGCTAAAAAGTTCAGGATGGTACGTAAATGCAGATTTAACATGTTGTCACTTTCTCTTTAGATGTCATGCGAAATACTTATTTGGCATGCACATGAACTTTCTGTTGTTAGGCGAAGGTGTTTTTTTGTATACCGAGAGCCATCAATGAGTTGAATACAAAGCTGAAATAGATTCGACGGCTCTAGATCGCGAAAACAATTCAAACCACAAATAGTTTACGCTTACGCCCCATACTGCCCTGACTGCGCCCACCCTTTGTTGGAGGTCCCTTAAGCTTTTCAGCGCCCCATAAGAATGTTTTGTTTAGATAAATAGATAATTTTAGAATAATCAAAGTGAAATATACAAGAAAATATACGGTATATTTGCATATTTGACCTGCAACGAAAAAAGGGTTCTAGCACATAAAGTCAACTTTTCGATAAAACGTCAGACCCAACTTTGAAAAAATGAAAAATACTCGCTAGTCCTGGTGCCCTATCAAAAAAGACCGATTTTACGCAGAAAATGCTACCTGAAATTTGATATGCTTCAAAGAAACACTCTTTAAAAGTTTGCAAAAGTTCAGCCCAAAATAAGGATTAGTTTTCACAAAAAGTCATTTGTTATTAAAAAATGGACTATTTTTCAACCTAGTCTCTACACGTTTTTTCAGAAAGAATATAAATTAATAGTGAGTAATTGTCCACTACAGAAGTGGTGCCGTCAAGTGAACTTAGCAGAAAAACGATTTTTTATCATTAAATTATATTATATTAAATTCAGCAATTACTGCTACTGCAATTTTAAACATGTAAAGCTGTAATTTACATCGAGCACAAAATGAAAACTGTAATATTTGAGTCAATACATCCCTAATTTGTTGTTCATCATGTGGACTGATTATGGTAAAAGGGTTAAAGCAGGCTAGAGTGGCGAAGTGGTAAAAGCCGCTGTCGCCTACTTATAGTTATTAGACAACACATTTGTTTGCTAAAATAATTTTGCAGATGTAAATCCGTAAAAAAATAAGGTACGTATTATAGTTAATCTAGTAAATAATAAATTGATGATAAAATTAGAGAAGATAAATAAAATAGTTTTAAACATTTTTGTGAGAAGCAACAAACAAATTAGTAACAAGCACAGAAAGCTAGTCTAAATTTTAAAAAAACATCTCTATATATTATTTTGTTGGTGAGATATTAAAACTGTTTGCAATTTGAACACATGAATTCAATTCTTGCGCGAGCATCTGGCATACGAAGCGGATTCCCCTACTTCGCTTCCACTGGCTGCGTCGATCCTGTTCTGTGAAATCTTCCGTAAATTAGACACAATTATAACAATAGAATTAGATTGCATTACTTCGTGAAATTCATAACAATTAGTAGAACTCTTTTTCTATAATTGGTACGAATTTGAGCTTAATGAAATATAAATTGGCAAAGTTATTTCATTTTTTATAAGAAAAAAATTCTTAAATTAAATCTGAGGTAGCATTTTCTGGGCGTAATTTTATAGGGCGCCTGGACTCCGGACTTTCTTGGCATGTTCACGGTGTTCAAAAATGAGATTTCAATAAAATCTTCGGGTACTGTAAATTTTATTGTTTCTATCGTTTCATGAACATATTTCAACAAGATTTATATTAGATTTACAATAATCGTTAGAGCACTTTTTTATAAATAAAAAAATGATTTATTTTCATAAATATGTGAAATTATGATTTTGTAACGTTTATTAATCCGTATATTTACTGTTTTTGCTTAAATTTAATAATTTGATAATAATAAACTAATAGTAAGTATACTAAGTATAATAAATTATGTCGTTATTCTATGAAGTAAAAGTTAGTAAACAAACACTTTTAGATTTGTGAAAAGAGGATTACCCTCTCTTGTACGAGCATATACATAACAAAAGACGGACAACAATGAAGATAAACATCAATAATGAAATAGTAAGTATATAGGAAAATTCTTTCACTTTTCAATTATTGTCAAGTGTTAGTCTTTTCTAGAATGGCAATCGGTTCAGTTCATTTAATGATCGATTCTATAATTTGATAAATTTTCCTGCAATCAAATGTCTTGGCCAACAAAAAAAATCACAGTCCTACACATGGTGAACGTCATAAAAGATTATGTATTTTGTGTTTGAATAAAAATAAATTTTTTTGATAATAACCAATGTTTTGCAAACTAAAATTGAGTAAGTAACAAACTTGCAATTTAATACAAAGATCGATACACATTTGCCTAGTGTTATATGTGGTGGTTGCAAGTTAAAGTTATATAATAGACGTAGTGACAGTGATGTTAGCAATAAGTTTATTTTGCCAGATTACACCAACTTTCAAGGCCAAACAGTTTAAGCAAGAACGAAAAGTGACAAAAAGTGTGATTGCTATTTATGTGAATCGGTAAGAAAACCGATCAAAGTTTTCAACTTTGCCAAAAAAAGTGCAGAATCATTCAAACAAGTAGAATCTGTAAACAATGAAAAAATCGAAATTTATTGAAATGTGTTACAATGTAAAGTACTATGTTGTAAATGTTTGCTGAAATATATAAGAGAAAAAATCACGCGACGGTTGAATCTCGCGCTTCGCGTTCGATAATAGGTTACCTCGCGCTTCGCGCTCCAACGTAAGTACAGCTCGCGCTTCGCGCTTGGATATTTATTCTTTGGATTTGGAATGCTTTTTTTATTTTATTTTTTTTCAACGTTATTTTTCGCGAATAAAACAAAAAGTACGCGTCCTATCAAAAAGTGGTTCTTAACGAAATTGTAGATCTTTTTTGGGATAACAATTTTTGTTAAGTCATCTTTTTTCGTATCCTACATAGTTTGTCCACAAAATTGAATATTTTATTTTCCATTATTTTTTGTGCAATCAAAATTTAAATTTTCGATTTTTGAAGAAAATCCAAAAATTGCTTATGATAATCTTGTAGGGCTTTCAAAAAGAAATGTTTTTCTTCTCTTCACTTTTTTTCATATCGTGCGTTCGGCTTCAAATTTCAATTTTAGGTTGATTAAAAAAATTTTGAAAACGCTATAACTCTGATAATTTTCTTTTTATCGAAAAAAGTCATAAGGATAAATTGTTTTTTCTTTTTAATACTATAAATATCCCGACATAGAATTTTCAAATTCAGAAAAAAGTGGTCTCAAAAATTTTCAAAATGCGCTCACTTTTTGAATTTTTATCAAAAATGGCTGGTTGAAGAACTCGTCTTTTCTTTTAGGACCTAAAAATAGTGTGCCAAAGATGAATTTGTTTCGTTCATTTTTTCGAGAGTTATCGTGCTTACGGCCGGACGGACAGACAGACAGACGCCATCGTGAAAACCTGATTTTCGGATTCAGGGGGTCTCGAAACGTTGAGATCCGTTGAAAAAGTGTAATGTCAAATTTCCGACAATTCTAATACTTTCTCAATCATAAATGATGAGAATGTAAAAATCATGCTATGTCAACACTTTCACTATGTCGTACTATTAACGTGCTAATTTAACCAGAAGATGCTTATAAAAATTTAAGAAATTGCAGAATTTCTGCTGGTGTAGTTGCTGAAGTACAAAATAAACGTAATTTAAGTTTTCGGGCTGTCAAAGAAATTGTATCTTTATTTCGATCAGCAAATAATAAGCAAAAATTATTTGAGACTAATCTAGAAAAAAAACTTCTCGTGAAAAACCATTTAGTTGACAAATATTTTGAATTTAAAACAATTGATTTCGTTAACATTGAAGCAGACGTTGAAACACATACTCCAGAACTAACAGTTTACTGTAGTAATGTTGATAGTTTTATTAACAGTATTACAACACAAAGGAATGTAAGTGAAATGCATATGAAGTTTGTACTTGATAGAGGAGGAGGTTTTCTAAAATTGTGCTGTTCATTTCAACCATTAGAAAAAGAAGACGTATTTACCACTTCTAAAACTGAAACTAAATCTGAAAAATTTAAAGATCGACGAGTTAAAAAATTGTTTGTTATTGCTATTGCTGCTTCTACTCATGAAAACTATGCTAAAGTTTCTAAATTATGGAGCTTACAGGAAATGGATAAATTTAAAGGCACAGTTGCAGCTGATTTCAAGCTTATTAATATCTTGCTAGGAATAATGCCTCATTCAGGTGCATACCCTTGCGCTTGATGTGCAGGGTGGCCACATGTCAGGGAAGTCAGGGAAATGTTAGGGAAAATAAAGTTTGCCAGGGAAGTCAGGGAAATGAAGCAGCTGTCAGGGAAAATAGAAATTTATATGTTTTTATAATATTTTTGAAGCACTTCCTATAATCAATATAAATATTTTTTGAAATACATTCTTTAAAAATATAATTCGATTCTTAGTTTTTATTTGGAATTATTTCTTTATTAACAGTTTGGATACATATGCTTTAATTTATTAATCAGGTCAGAAAATTTAGCGGCTTTACAATGGGCTATGAATCGCTTTTGTAAAATCAAAACTTATTTTTAAAAATTACCCCCTGTAATAAAAAGAAAGTATTTGAAAAATGACTAGGCTAGATTTTTTTTCTATTTTTTTGCTTCCCAATGTGATATAAACATTTTTGTAAAATCAACCCTTATTTTAAAAAGCAACGCCCTGTGCTGCAAAAACGTATTTTAAAAAAGGAAACTATCTGAACGGAAAATACTTATAAAATATTAACACGGTATTTTTAAAGCATAACTAAGGTGCAAAATTATGACTGATGCAGACTGATGCCAAAAGTTGTGTACATTAACTGTTCAAATTGTTGTACTCTTAATTTTTTATAGTCTTTCTTTATTTTCCAATGTCATATAAATCGCTTTTGTTCAATTAACCCTTCTATATTAAAGAAACACCCTGTAATGAAAACACGTATGGAAAAAGTCGATATAGACATAGATGGAACTTGCTTATAAAATAGTAATATGGCACTTTTAAGCATAATTATTTCTCATTAAAATTATTTTCCAGTCTATGTGTCTATATTCAAAAAAATGTAATTTACATTTTTTGATGCATCTTTTAATGCTTTCAAACAACTTCCAGGTCAACAATTATTAATGAGTAAAATCCATTTTTATATCAAGAGCAATCTATATGTCCAGAACGGTTGAAAATTTCTTGAGAGTAGACTTTTTCTAAAATAATTTTTTCAAATAGTTATTAAAACTATTTTTAAAGATAAGTTGAAATTGTTTTGAAATCCTAAAAAGCACTTATGTGAATAGGAACGCTGGGGATCTACATGTATGTTGTCAAATACATTTTGGCTTTTATCTGTGTTTTATCTTTGATCTTTTATCTATGAGAACCATTTGCCCAAATCACATTCGAAGAAAATGCATCCCGTTCTGTACAAAATTGTCATATAATACAAATAAAATTAAGATTAACTTCACGATAAAGACAGTTTTTTGGGGTTAATAAACTTGATCATTTACAGCATTGAGTTGATAAAAAAATCAAGTGAACGATCTACCTGGATAACATTGAACTTGTATGGGTTTCCTTCGTGCAGTTGTCCAGAAATGTACATAGTCTGCCACTAATCAAATACAGACAAATTTTGCGATAAGGGTAGTTTTATGGGGTTAATAAACATTGATTGATTTGATACCTCAGAGCATGGGATCTGTCGACAACCCACGTGACTGATATACTTGGATAAGTTTGACATTTGAGGAGTTTCGATAGTAGCAGAGTCGAAAAAATTCTCAAAGGTATTCTCACCAAACTTAGTCATATTTAACGTTAGGGGTGGTTTCCTGGGGTAGTTGGAACATAATTCCTTACCATGTTAACCCGCTGGGAAAATTAAGAAACCGCATTAACTTAATAAAATCGAATTTTCACAAGTTCGAATCTTAAATATTTATGAGCATATACACCATGACCCTGTATTTGAAGGAGATAATAAAACGGCGATTTGATATTATGTGATAATTCTGTACAGAACGGGGTAGCATCGATAATCACACGGCATCGAAAAAGGTCAATTATATTTTTTGAATATACACACATAAACTGGGAAATAATTTTGTAAAAGATGTTGCAATTTAAGCTTATATATTATGGGGGTTATTTCTGTAAAGATTAGGGGTGAGAAATAATCATGCTTAAAAGTCCCATTTTACTATTTTATAAGTTAGCTCCATCTATGTAGATAACGACTTTTTTCAATGCGTGTTTTCATTACAGGGTCTTGCTTTTTTTATATAAGGCTTAATTTTACACAGCGATTGATATGTCATTAGAAAATTAAGAAAGAGCACACAAACCCCAGCAGTTAATGTGTACAATTTGTTAATATTTTATAAGTATTTTACATCTAGATAGTTTCTTTTTTGTAAATACGTTTTTGCAGCACAGAGAGTTGCTATTTAAAATAAGGGTTTATTTGAAAAAAGTGTTTCATATCACATTGGAAAGCAGATATAAAGCAAAGAAATGTAGCCTAGTCATTTTTTCACACTTAAAAAAAAAACTTTTTCAGTACTGGGGGGGGGGGGGG